>NC_092694.1:17762575-18105908 GCF_964275005.1 Diadema setosum
ATACAACAAGCATTCGCTAAGGCTACAACGCGAAGTACATATCCACGAGCAATGGTACACAATTCATTTGCACTTCCCTCCAAGTCGACGTATAACTCACAGATATACATCAATTTCATAGGTGATGACAACAGTACTTGCTTTACACGATGAGAGCGGAAGCAGCTTTAACCATCAAAGATTTTGAATCATATCCAGATGTTGACTAAACACAGCGATTTTTCCCTCAACTCATCGCGCGATGTGTTGGAGGGCTGCCAATAACTTCACACCGTGAAGAGCAGTCGATTTTAAAGAACAGCGTACCGATAGACAAGCAGGTAGCTAATACTCCGAGGGTTTCTTACAACCTCCTTGCTCTGTGAGTTAAAAAAAAAATGAATCTTGTAGTGGGAGAGATCTCAAACATAAACACATACAAAACGGGATGTGTATGGCTTCCCTTCACCATTGCAGGTAGCGTTGCACCTAACAATAACATCAATTAGTATAGTCTAATCTATGGGTCCTTTGTTTCTATTGACATACACAACTCCTGATTAACTTTTGACATACTATACCTAATTTCAAAAGTTACCAAATCAGCATGAATAAATGTATAGTTGTTTCTCGTTTAATGTCTGGGGTGCTTCATGATTTGATCGAATGACCTAGATACGTGAGGAATCAATCGATATTAGTCTAAAAATAAGACTACAACTCCTCACGGCCTCCACTCTCTTCTCCCCTTCCCTTTAATATGTTTAATCTTGCTACTTTACTTTAGCCTTTGTTAAAGGCCCTCTCCCTCTTTATTGTAAGTCAAGAACTAACGAACTCAACGTCGCTCCGCAGTCGTCGGCGCTAACATTTTGTAAAAGGGCATTTGCCAAAGACCAACTTTACTCTGGTAGTCACGGGAAAAGAGAATAGAGATACACAAGGGGGGAAAAAAGAAAGTAATCAAAAAAGTAGAGGGGGGAGAGAACACGGACCCTGAAATCTCGACCATATAGTTTGTTGTGCGGACATAAAGAGAGAAAACTGTCTTGAGGACAAGCTTATACACCTCTGAAAAGCGGTCGATGGAGAAAGAATAAAGGAGATTATTGATCGAGCGGTCCGTTATCTTCGGACAAAACCGAGCAACCGAAGTAAAGTTGGTAGGCTTAGTATTTCGTATAAGAGTGGCACAGCAGTTCAGTAGCACGCGTTCAAGTCTTTGTTACAGGTAGAATATTGGTCGATCAGTGGACAGATGATCAACTAGCCAGGAGATCGGATTCCTCTGGGTTGGAACGAGAAATACATGCAGTATACAAACAGTGTGGGGTCATTGCATTGGTACAGTACGTCGAAAAAAAAAAATAGAGAGTCGCCGGGTGACCCAGTTTTCATCTGCCCTCAACGCCGAGGTCAAGACCTTCCTACGTCACACAAAGTAGGCCCTAAGGGGAAAAAATTACTCCTCAGCTTTCGATGTCTATTCATTTTCTTCTGAAAGGGAAAAACTTCCTGCTCGCCTTGTGCCCCCTTGGTCCGGTCATAATATATAAGAAATGTGCAGCCTCTGATATTTACAAGAGGAAGAAGAGAGAGAAACGAAAAGACCGCATGAAGCAGCTGCTTGAAAACATCTGGAAGACCAATCGGCCTGGTTTATCTGATGCCACGCTTCCCTTCTACTCAACACACGAGTCACTGGATTTGAGCGAAGTTCAGCCGGGGAGGGTGAGATCCACTTTCTCGTCTCATCACCTCCCTGTTCAGTGTAAACGTGTGTGTTGTTACAGGCTGCGACAGAGATACGTCACGGTTATACGTTTACACTTATGTTCTGAAATATGCGTAGCCGAATCAGAACCACCTGTTTATCAAACAAGAATATGAATACGAATCAACAAAGCTAGGCAACTGCGGTCATCTGACTCAATTTCATATTATGTTGTACCAAAAGTTCATACCAAATGGGGATCGGTCATTATTTTGTTCATGCGGGTTCATCACTTTGGAATAAATTGCCACCAGATATTCTGGAAACTTACAATATTGTTGCATTTAAAGTGAAATTAAAATGACATATCTTTAAACTAAATATATTAGTAGTTTGTTTGTTTTATATTGTTTGTTTGTCGTGCATTGTCCCCTGTTTGTTACCATTAGATAGAGCGCCATATACGTAAATAAGCTTTAATATTATTATCAATATTATTACTCTTATACTAAAGCATCTTTGTTGTACACACTGTTGCAACCATGCCACGACAGGTTTTTTCTTCGTGTACGTTTGTGTGTGTGTGTGTGTGTGTGTGTGTGTTTGTTTGTTTGTTTGTTTGTTTGTTATACCAAGGAGTCACTATATCTACAGCACATAATTATTAATTATACCAGGATGGTGAGAGAAAGACATCCTATAATCTACAATGCATCACTGATTTCCAGTCGCTCATACCACTTCTTCTCTCTTTACCAGTACATTGTACTATAGTATCCATACCATTTCGTTATTTCTTTGGTATTTATTGATTTATTATCATTACATCATTATCATTCACTAATAGTATTTCGTTGTCGTATATCTTTAGCATATATAGGCCTACTTAGACTCCAACTATTATAGATTGACGGCCATATTGGTGCATCATAACTGGATATCAAGTATCATTTTTTTTTTTGTTGTTGCTGTATCTGATGTAGCTTTTACTGAGAAATATGAAAATAAAGTTGAAATGAAATCAAATTAACTATGTCCTCCTTTCTGTCCACCTGATCGCTGATTAATCCTGCTGCTACACGAATGATTTTATCGAAATCGATGGTTTTACATGAGTGGTTGCGTTTTGTAATTTCATCGATAATCACGACCGTGAGACGTGAACTGAGTTGAGAGTGCGATGAGACGTTATATTTTTCATCCTTTGTGAGTCAGCATTGCTTCTTTGAAATGGCACCAGCATCCCGTGCAAACATTGGTAATTGGATTGTGCATTTGGATCGCAGCCAATAACTGCTGGCGCGACTTCTTTGGCAAGTTTTGAAATGATAATGATGATTATGTCTAATCTGTGTTGTGTCAGTGAAAGGCAGCGTATACATAGCAACAGCGGCGATTGCCGTCATAAAGTTATGTTACCCTGTTTCCAATCTGACAAAATCTGAGCTGCATGGCACGAGTACTCCTCGTGGTTATTAATGAAGCCGTGGAAAAGTAAGAAAATGAAATTTATTAGTGACCGAATATGCGGTACACTGTACGCCATGTTTTAACAACAACAATCGACTTTTATAATATAAGGTTGATGAGCATGCTATTGTAATACACTGAATTCATTCATGATAAAATTCACAGTGACAGCAAAATACCACGAAAAAAAGAAGTTGTCTGTTTGAACGTTGTCTTCTTCTTCTTAAGCCTATATGGAGGAGCTCTGGCAACAAAGGAGGTACCTCCTTGCATTGAGGTAACGAAGGTCGGATCTCTTGAACAATAAGCAACAGGTGGCGTACATTCAAGTGACGTGTCAGGAAGGGAGAAATCAGCCCCTAATTCCTAATAACTTTCGTAGCCATGACAACCATATAACTTCCCCGAACTGGATTATTAACTGACCGGCATTTACAAGGTCAATAGTCAATTAGAAGGGTCAAGCTAGTTTGCAGGCACAAACCCTTGTTGGTCGTAAAGGAGTCTGCGCCAAGACTACTACTTGCACCACTTTGGCACTGTCCCATAGGCCCTGTGTTGAAGCTTCTCCCAACAAGTTGGGAGAGGCTGCAGTGTAGTGGCGCGTGTATTAGTCTTGGCGCATGCAGACTCCTATACGACCAACAAGGGTTTGTGCCTGCAAACTAGGGTCAAGCGTACTACGACGTCATTTACAGAAGAACAGAGTTGAATGTATGTGTTTGTGCAAGTGCGTGTATATACGTTTTGAGTATGTCTTGTGCTCGTGCGTGTCATTAAATGACTAAACTTGGCAGGTGGTCGCATGGGGTAAACACACACCAGCACCAAAGACTCAAATTTCTCAACACAATAGAGGGCGTTTGACAATCCAATCGGTAGAATCTTTCACAGGAGGCTGTAACCTCAGGCCAAAAATCTTCGGCCTGTCTATTGATAATAGGCTATATAGATCATCCGTCGTCTTTCAGATTAGTAGACGCAGAATGCTCAAGTGATCCTGAACTGAAAGTCATTAGGCGTTTCACGGATTTTCATGATAATTAAACAGCATGCAAAGCAAACAAACCAACAAAAGCGAACTTAGAGTCCCCCTGGAGAACCACTGTTCAAAATATTCACTGGAGGTTCAATAGTATATCATTACCTACTCGTTTTTGTCATGATTACATGTTGTTTACGCCGCTCCTCTACATGACGTATTCTGGAATCGCTTCGATGAAATCTGACCACAAACAGCTGGTGGCGGTCTCTGCTGGGCTGACAAGCCAGGAGAGATGTACAGAGCACCTATCAGCGGTTGACCGTGACCGCTGTTAAGTCAGCTTCGTAACCCATAGAAAAGGGTAAGATTCCTCCTCCCTTGTTGTTTAACTGTCAATTCTTGCGTCAATCAGAACATCTCCACTGTACAAATTGTGTTGTAGTCCCTCTATCTCGTGACCTATTGTCATCTATGATTCATCTATCTAACTATCTATCTATCTACCTATCTATTTATCTACATATAATTATGTGAATCCATCTATGTCTATCGATCTATTTATCCGTCATGACGAGTTTAATCGCAAAACGAAGTAATTCCACATTTGTTAATTTGAGATATTTGTGATTGAAGGTGACAAAAAGCAGAGAAAATAATTATAACTCTGAAGATATTCCTTGATATGTATCACGCAAGGTATCACTACGAAGGTTTTGCTTTGCTCGATCTGATTTTGGACTTTACTTTAAACTGTTAAATGATGGTGCCTAATCGGTTGTTCGATGAAACTCTTCCTTAACAATATATTCATCAATCTATCAGTTTATCTGGCTGTCTATCGATCCAACTATTCCTGAAGTACTATTACCAATTTACTCCTCTCTTCATCTATCGTGTTATTATCCACTTTTATGCCTATAATGTACCCTCTTATCGATCTTTCTCTTTTCGTATCTTTATGTGTACCCATAGCTAAGTCATTTGTCGCTACGATTTATTCAGTATTCTGCCCTACTTTTGCTAAAGGAAGCAAGTGACAAAAGTGACATTTCTCGTAAAAGAGCAAAATGTGTCTGTCATTTACACTGAAGTCAATGGACTATCATGATGTCTTATCTAACATATCACTTAGTAGGATGAGTGTTTCTGCATGAAATTTGGCCTGGAAGAAGAGCTCATTATGTGAATTATGAAAATATCAATAACTCAAATTCGGATGGTATGCCACTTGCTTCCTTCTGCCAAAGTAGGGCAGTAGTGTTTAATGTTTCACATACTTTAACAACATCTCCATTTATCATGGTTGTTCATCTCCTCATCTACTATCCTTTTTTTCATCTCTCTGACAGTCCATCTATCTCATAAAGTGATATCATATCTCTCTGGCCTATCTACAGATATTTCTGAAATAGTGGCCTACTATTTTAACCACCCATCTAAATTCCACCCAGTCATATATATTTAATCATCTATCAATCTCTTTGTCTAGATGTATATCTGTTCCGCTGTATAATTTTATTTCATCTTTCTGTATTTCCGCCTGTCAATCATCCCATCTATCTTGATATGAAATTTGTATGTATGATATATTGTATTTGAATGTTAAAAATGTAGGCCTACATGTATGTTGTATGTATGAATATATCATATTAAATGGGTTAGTCAAATACCGTTAGTGATTGGCTAAACACAGTCACGTGATGGAGGAACATTGGTTATGTTCGCCCATGGGAGAGCATTTTTGTAATGTTCTCCCATGGGAAAACATTTTCAGGTAACAAATGACAGAAGGACCCGCGCACAGTGAATTTGGCTCTGCGCGAGCAATCGAGTACGTTGTACTGGTGGTTGACGTTGACGTATTCGACGTACTTGACTAACCCATAGTATAACATAGGCCTAACAGATGATGACTTTTGTTGTCGGGAACATGTATCAAACGTTCCATCCTCAGGGTTTGAAATGCTATTGAGGGAGGCTGTAAGTCCCTCGACGAATCTCCCTCAATAGCATTTCTAACCCTTCGGGTGGAACATTCGGTATGTTCCCTCCCCCGCCAGTCATCATCTATATAATATTCTACATGAATCATCTGTCTCGTGTCACATCAACGTGTAACAGTTGATTGTGTGGTGATAAGAAAAGGGCGCCCTCAAACAACTGTGATCAGTCGTTATCGGTCATATCGAATTATGGCGCTGGGTAGACACGTGGATTCCGTCGTGAAGTGAAGGTCTCATTGTACATTCAAAAGGTGATTTTAATCCCATTGCACTATAGGGAGGAAGTTAACGCTGATGAGACAGGAAGACGAAAGTGCTTTGGTTGGTAGTGATGAAAACATGAATATTGATAAAAGTACCTATACAATAATGTCCAAAAAGCGATTCTTTCTGTAAACTGTTTCAGTATCGGAGCTAGGGTTCGCTTTGAGTACATAGCAATTGTTAGTATATAAGAGTCTGTCTATGTCATGAATAACATGAGGGGTTTTGTTTTGTTTTATTTTATTTGTTGTTGTTGGTTTTTTTTTTTAATTGGAGATTAGAATTAAATCTTGTTCATCTTCCATGTTCTCTCCTCCACAATGATACATCGCGTTGACTAAGTATTGACGAAGTTAAAATGATAGGGATGATGCAGGTTACTGGTTATCTTTAGTGGGGGGGGGGGGGAGGGGAGGGGGAGGGGCTGTAATAAAACAAACGGAACGAAGGATAAAAGTTACATTTGTAATGTCAGCCATTATGTATGTATGTATATATTTATTACAGTGATAAATACATTTCTATACCTGTATCTATATCTATATATGTATATCTATTATCTATGTCTATGTCTACATCTATATCTATGTCCATGTCTACATCTATATCTATATCTATATCTATATCTATATCTATATCTATATCTATATCTATATCTACATCTACATCTACATCTACATCTATCTTTATCTATATCTATATCTACATCTATCTATATCTATATCTATATCTATATCTATATCTATATCTATATATATGTCTTTATCTATATCTATATCTATATCTATATCCATATCATTGTGCACTGCCAAGTCTCTTTAAAAGCGTTTGGTATAGGGAAACGACGCATTGGCCATGAATCATTGTGAGTTGAAGAGCAGTCGAGGACGCTCTGAAGTCGTTTCTCGGAGTAAAACGCGTTAATCATCACCGATTTGGGGTTACAATTTTGCATTCTCGCCGATGACGATTCTTGCTCGAGTCTGTTTCAAGCCTCTTGTGGCAGATGGCACGGTCAGAATTTGCACTCAAAAAATATCACGTCGTTCGGGGACATTTTATCCTATAAAGATTTGAGGATATCAAGGAGAAGAAACTATAATGGCAGACAATCGGCAAGAGAATTGAAACTTTGGCTCGTTATAAAGATATTTGGTGGTACTATGCCCTTCTGCTGATAACATAAAAAATTAAATAATGTTTCATCACCCTTGTGGCGGAGAGAGTGATACATAGATATAATTTATATTGTATTACGGAAAATACATAACTTCATATTTCGAAACTATAGATATTGAGTAGTCCACAATCTACAAGCACACTGCTTTTTAGTGGACCTCTCAGTTCTCTTTTTTTTTTTCTCCTCAAAATATAACTTAGTATTTTCCTGTCTGTAGACATAATTTATTTCTATTAGTTTGTTGACTATCGTTTATCCTTCGCACTTTGTACTGTATATATGCTTATGATGGATTTTCTGATTTGCCTTCTGTTATGTTTTGTTGGAAGAAAATGAGAATGAAATAAATGAAATGAATTGAATAATCATTATGTATATAATGCTTCTCTGTGTGTGTTGAAAGATGAGAATAAATGACATTTAATAAATATGTTAATGTTTGTTCGATTAAAAGAAAAATTACCCTTAAACATGAAAGAAGTTGGGGCCAAAATGATTGTCATTTACAGCAATAGAGGATGTTTATATTGTTATATGAAATAGAGTTGCAGATTACTTAAAGGGGTCGTATAGTTTTGGTTGAGACGTAATTTCAGGTTTCTAACATTTTGTGGAGAGATAATGAGATACCTCGTATGAAATATGAAAGAGCATGTAATTCTATAAGGAATTCAACATTTATTTTATGAAAATTAATGGCTGAGATATCAAAAAAAAAAAAAAGAAGCAATTCTAATAAGGTGTGGGACCCACACTTTATTACTATCGATTTGTTTTACTTTGTTTTTTGGATGTTTCAGTGATTCCAAACCCGATTCTCATCGAATAAACTTTGAAGTCCTCTTAAAATGGTATGCTCTGTACTATATCATAAGTGTTTTCTTGGTATCTTTCAAAAAGTTAAAAGCCCAATTCTCATCTCCACCAATACTGTACCATCCCTTTAAAGGGATCGTATAGATTTGGTTGAGACCTAATTTCAGTATTCTAACATTTTTGGTGAGATAATGAGAAACTCTTACGAAATATGAAAGAGCATGTAATTCTTTCAGGAATTCAACATTTATTTGATGAAAATTGGTTTTGAAATGGCTGAGATATCCAAACAAGAGCGATTTTCACAAAGTGTGGGACCCACACTTTATTATGATCGCTTTGTTTTACTTTGTTTTTGGATGTTTCAGTCATTCCAAACCCGATTTTCATCAAGTAATTTTTGAATTCCTCTTAAAATGGTATGTTCTGTACTATATCATAAGTGTTTTCTTGGTATCTCGCCAAAAGTTAAAAGCCCAATTCTCATCTCCACCAATACTGTACCATCCCTTTAAGCTTAATGGATACCGAGAATGAATCGTGAATAGGGGCAAACTTTTGCTTAATTCTATATTCCAGCAATAAATTGTCCAGAGTGTCAAACAATATGATGAGAATAAATGACATTTAATAATCAAAATCTGTTAATGTTTGTTCGATTAAAAGAAAAATTACGCTTAAATATGAAAGAAGTTTGGGCTATAATGATTGTCATTTATAGCAATTAGAGTATGATGAAATTGTTATATGAAATAGAGTTGTAGATTACTTAAGATTGGATACCGAGAATGAATCGTGAAAAAGGGCAAACTTTTGCTTAATTCTATATTTCAGAGTGTCAAACAATATGATTATCATTTTGGAATATTATTCTGTTTCATTCTACGAAGACATCAACACGTCTGGGGTGGAAGTTCTTTCAGAACACAGAATTCGTAGAGCCCTAAGATCTGTTGAGCGATTCTTGCCACTGTTATCCTCAGCTAGTGAAGTGAGGATAATCTAATGGAGGGTGAATTACATTGCAAAGATATTTAAGACACACACACAAATACACGCACACACACACACACACGTATTATATATGTATATATATATATATATATATATATATATATATTACAAAGTAATTCGTAGGCCACGTGATAGTGCAATGATATCAAAAGTAGAACAGAGCTCAAGAAATGTATCATGTTGTCAATATAAACATTTTTGTTTTTTGTCACTTGACACACAAAAAAGAATTACTTGGCAAAGGCAGGAAGTCCAAAAAAAAAAAATGGGGGGTTCTTCAAATCTAAACTGTTGGTATCGACAACATGATACATTTCTTGAATTTGGTTCTATTATTCTATCATAATTATACTCAGCAAAAACAAGAAGAAAAGAAAGTGAACACAATTTCCTTTCATATCTTTCATATAAGATTTTGATGAAAATAAATATATTATAATATACCATTTTGAGGCAATTTTATTGGCAATCAAACTGTTGGGCCGTTACAAAGGGAAAATTTAGGCATGAGTGAACACATTCGTTTTTGTCCTCCATGGTAGAAAAGCAAAAAATTGCAAAAATAGACATGTCATTCATGTACAAATGTCCTTCGGGATAACAATGATAACAAATTACCAATTTGACACAATGAGGGACATGAATTAAATGGCAAAAATAAGTTTTCGTTTTCTCGTATCTCTTTGTAGCCTAAAATAAAACAAAACAATTTAAGTAAAACAAGAATTTTCTGGCAATATCAATGACATAGGGAGTAAAGCCAAAAAGGTAATTAAATGGACAGAATTTTATCATTTCATTATTTTAACTTATGAATTGTGGAATTAATGAGACAAATTCAAAAACCAAATATTGTTTTCAATTTCCCTAATTTGAAGTAACTTTTCTACTATTTTTGTTGATATTGCTTTTTTCTCTATATCATTTGAATTTGGATTTCGTAGAAGAGTTGTGAATGACAACTTTTTTGTTAATTTTTGCAATTTTAATTTAATTGTGCCTTGGGAGAGAAAAACGAAAGTGTTTACTCATGCGTAAAAGTCCACTTTTTATTGACCTACCAGCTTTATTACGGTGTATGATACATAATGTATTAGCCCAATATTCAATGAGAAATATGAACTTGAAAAAATGTTCACTTTTTTTTTTCTGACTGTATAGATCATGGACCCTGAATAGATAGATGGGTAGATAAAGATGAGCTAAACGAGTGAACAGCGTAATGCCACACAGCAAGTGACCATTCTGAATTCTAAGATTGTACACTGTAATCAAATTCTTCCAGATTGCTATCTATTTGCAGGCTTGCAAACTTTGATTCTACGTCTAGATTGTCTCGCTTGTGATACACGAGTGAATTACATCGCTTACATTACTGTACAAGATATACGTGGTTCCAGCTGAAGAGTTTTTAGTAAATGTATTTTAGGTTTTATCCTTAAAAAAGAAAAACACAAGAAAATAAAACCAACTAATGAAAAACACCTAAATCTAAGATTTTCTGGACTTCGACATTTATTTCAGATCCCCAACCCCTGTTCTTGGATCTTACCCTTCCTCCTTCCTCCCATCACCACCCTGCACTATACCACGCGGTCAAACATTTTCACCGCTCTTGGTGGTAGCCTTGACGTTTTTGTTATGGGCACTGTGGTATAATGGATGAGACTGTTGCTTTTGAAACGGAGGGCCCGAGTTTGAGTCCTACAAGGTGATTACGTCCCAATTGGACAAGAAACTTTTACCCACAATGTCCCTCTCGACCCAGGTGTAGAAATGGGTATACCTGACAATGCTGGGCTAATGATGGCAGGGCCATCTGAAAGAACAGTACAACGTATTGATACTGAAAAGACTACCCTGGCAAAGCTAAGATCATTATGCCAATAGTACATTTAGCACAAAATGAGTGAGCCATTGGTCCATACAGCTATTCATCATAATTATCAAACACGCGAGCATAAATATCCAGTTTCAATGTGATCAATCAGACACCAAAGATTTCCCTGGTCCTCAGAATTCATCTCACCTCGTACGCACTCGTTGATCCCATCGTGTAGAAGAAGGGGACGAAACAGCGAACGGTGACGACACCCGACAGGACGTAGGCCAGGCAAAACCATCCGTACACCGTCCCGTGCTCGTAGCTCTCCACCGGAGCCCCCAGAAACGTGACGGCAGAGATAAAGCTCGCCACCAGCGACATCGCTACGGGGAAAGCGCTCATGCGACCGTCAGCGAGCAGGAACTCGGCGGTCGTCTGTTGCTTCCCGCCGCAGCATCCATGGTAAACCCCGATGATTGCGGAGACCAGCAGCAGTCCAACAAAGACCAGATAGTCCCACATCAAAAACTTCGCGGAGAAAGAGTTATCCATCTTACCAGCAGAGTGAGGCGGACTATATAGTCTGATCTTTTTGTTTTTTATCAGTGTTTTTCTGTTTACAATGGCTCTGCTCTTTTGTAAAGGATCTGACTATCAACTAACGCTAATAAGGGTGATCTGCTCTTACGTCAGTGTAGGGCTTTACTGCTCTAAGAAGTTCGAAAGTAAAACAGTGAAACCAATCCAGCGTTCTTTTTGGAAGTCTGCGTCAAACATAAGTCTTCCGCGTAAAATATCTCTGATTTTTGCTGGGGCAGCCGATAAACCCCAGTATTCGAGTTGATTCCCGCTCAAAGTTGCATAACCATCCTGTTGCCAAGACGATGATCTTCTTTATCATGGCGCCCTAACATTTTAACCACCTTATGGAGTGAGACCCAAAGGACCTCCTCCTTCTTGCTGAATCTTTGAATGTGCACATCATCTCCTTCTGACGCATCCGCCGTCTCTCGCGTATCCATGGCAACATCTCCAGAGATGGGCAATGGGGGCAGAATCCGCTACCGCGTCTTTTACATCGCAAACACTTCAATAATGTGTAAACAGCGGGGCGTATCCTAAGTGGTAGATGATTAGACAAACTTCCGCAGCGACTCGAGAAAATGTATCAGAAGTGTGATGTGTGAATGATTATGGTTTGTACGTGTCGATTTGCTCGTCGCTGGACTGCTGCCAAAGAACTCGAGACTGGACAACATTGATTTGTTAGGCAATTTCCAAGGGGGGGGGGGGGTGACAATGAGCCATGCAAGATGCCCTCTTCTTGCTTTATCATAAAACGTTGCGATCATGATCAAGCAAAATCCCAATCTAGTTTTAGGTTTTAGGTTTTTGCCAATTTAAATATGCACTTTAGATATGATTGATGTTGCGTTGTTGAAAGCGCAATGCAACTCTGGTTTTAAAAGTATAAAAGTCAAATAAAAGAGAATAAAAGATATATCATTGTAGAATAAGACAATTATGGGTTTGTCAGCTTCATAAGTTCCACAGCGCATTTATAACATCAGCTATAATTGTGTCCAGTTTTGATGAAACATCTGCCTTTCTGTTTGATTAATTTCGTTCCGTTTAAGAAAGTATAATGTGGTTTGGCATTGCGCATGATGATTATTATATCCTGTGTCATTTTGATAAAATAAACGATTATCTTAATCATTTGTGTGCTTTGAGTGTCGACTGGAGCAAAAGCAGGACTGATTTGATTTTGATTTTGATTTTATTTCTTAATCTATTTTTCATACATAAATGAAACACAAAGTCAATTAAACGTACTAATATTGAGCACAGTATAATTTGAATCTGACAGATAAATGGTTAATTCAAATATCCAACATTTTTTTTTCTAACACAATGCAAAATTAAAACAAACAGGCATTATTTTATGCATATATCTATGCGAACATAGGATCCCGTTTATCTGACAAAGACAAATTAAGCAGCTCTTGATGTACAGAAATACAGGAGACCATCGTCAGCAAACGCTTGACGAGGACAATGGCCTCAGAAATGATTGTCTAAACAATATACGACATTGTAAGAATATAATACAGACAAGTCACCACTCACTGAGGGGCGATAAAGAGAGGGGGGGGGAATGAGGGGGAGAGAAAAGAAAAAAAGTGCAGCGGTGCATTGTGCAAAATGTGAAGTGTTTACGTGGAAATGAGTTGTGAATATACGTTCAGTTCGGAAACTTCGTTTGTAGCTCCATGCTTTAACTAGCATCGTGTTGGAAGGCTAGGATTGGTTATAGGGTCGGCAAATACCTTGACGTTCCTGCCATCACAGAAAAGCTTATCGAGGCATTAATGTCATCTCACCTCGATTATTGTAATAGTCTCGTAGCAAGACAACCTCAATCCCATATTGCATCCCTTCTACGTATCCAGAACACTTCCGCCAGACTAGTCACACGTATACCAAAAAAAAAAAAAAAAAAAAAAGTGAACACATTACCCTTATCATCCAGTCGCTTCATTGGTTGCCAATGCAGAAATGCGTTGTCTCCCTTGTCTTCAAAGCTATTCAGAGTGAAGCCCCCTCATACCTACAGAACCTAATCTCCCTCTAATCCTCATCAACTTCTTCTGCTTCTCGACGTCTACGCTCCCACGCCACTGTCCATCTTCAACTGCTTCCCGGACCTCGCACCAAAACACACTAGTAAGAACGCTCATTTGCTCACTTGCTACCCAATCAAGTACCCATTTATATACAAGAAGACCCATCCTAGAATCATTCAAGTCACTTCTGAAAACTCACTTATTTCCCATAGATGAATATCCCTCCAGTCCATGTATTGATGTATGTAAAGCAAATCACGTTACCCGCCCATTAACTGATGTATGCCATGTTCTTCTTTTCTTTAAGTGGCCGCAGGCCACAGGGCCTTGGGGCCACCGGGCCACCTCTAATGTCGAGCCCTGTTATATGCTTGTCACGCTAGCTTCCGTTGTTGGCCGTAGATTTTATATTCTACTTTAAAGTTAGGTTTAGAGTAAAGCCACACCAAATAGAAAAAAAAAGCCGAAGATGAATTCAAGATACAGTTAATTCTGTAATCTAAAAAAGAAAAG
Source organism: Diadema setosum (assembly GCF_964275005.1). Lineage (NCBI taxonomy): Eukaryota > Metazoa > Echinodermata > Echinoidea > Diadematoida > Diadematidae > Diadema > Diadema setosum. The sequence goes on from NC_092694.1 coordinate 17,776,966, forward strand.
TTAGAGAATTTTAGATTTTTACATTTTCTCAAGAAACAGACATAATCATAATTTGCTACCACAATTTGATAATGCAAATTGCAGGAAGTGAAATGGTAGTCAACAAACATGTCTCTCATTGACATCTACATTATTATTTACTATGTGGGGTGGGTGTGGGTGAACACATGGAATAAGCAAGAATAAACTTTATCCTTCACACCAATTCCATTGTAATTTTGTAGTAACCTGTATAAGCAACAATTACCTGCAGGGATTGTCGTGGTATATGAAAATGATCGACGAACAACGTTTATAAATCTGTGTACAAACCAGTTTTGGAGAGTTGTTTCGTGGCAGCAGAATCACCAACTCAAGTTTGTGTTTATAGTTTCAGCCACTACCATTATGCGGTAAATTCATTGTGACGCTTTGAGATTCCATATCTTACTCAACTTACATCCCATTTTGACGCAGTATCTGTTTGTAAAAGATATTTTTCCGTTTCGGTATAAATAAACTTTGTAAATCAAAGTCAATTTGATGATTTGTCATTACTGTGTGCACTAATGTTCGTCTTCAAGCTCGTACTGACATAACCGCAGCTGATTCTGTCACTGCTAATAACCAAGATCTCTATCGCAATTCCGCAGTCAAAATCGCATTCCTCTACAATATCATTTAGTGATTTCATTCCCTGAGCGGACATGGTTTTTGTAATTGTTACCATGGAAACGGTAGTGATGCTGATAAGGATTTGTTAGTTACAATAGTGTAACATTTCTAATGACAAATACGATGATACTGATGCTGCTAATGCGTTGTCTTGACATCATCGTTATCTATCATCAAGATCATCATCCTCATTACTGTCATCATTTTCATAGTCGTCATCATCATCCTGATCATCATCGTCATCATCTCAAAGATGACATCAATAATCACCGTACTTCCAGTGATGGTCGGATGATGTTGTGTAAGGCAAATCAATACTCTCGTTTCCACTGTGCTCATGGTCCTATTTCTATCATATTCATATGATACGGAATATATTCCACTCAATGTCTTTGCTAAGCTGGATAGCTGTTCTATATCAAGTCACATCGAACAGACTAACAGTGTATTCTTGAAATGATAGTTCATTATTTGTCTGCTCCGCCATCCTTAATGCTCCTCTCCACAAGTGGATACAAATTTGTGGCAGTCTGGAGGATTCCATGACATTTGCTCCTGCTACAATTGCTCTCATGAAATATCTGCACGCTAAACCAAACATAAATTGCTACCCATAAACAAACCTAACCCTAAACCTAATCGTCACATCAAACTAAACCTCAAACCTTATCACAACCGTAACCCTAACTCTGGTTATTCCTTGGAGTGAATAAGACCAGAGCAATTGTCGCAGGAACATAAATGTGGTGTCACCGTCTAAGGTATCGGGGATGGAAATACTTGCTGCATGGTGTCGATATAGTGTTAACCCAACGCTTGAGAGAACGAGAAGCATCATTTTTTTGATCAAAAGGCTATTGGAAAGTACCATATCTTGGATAGTTCAAACGGATTAATGGTTTGAACCATAGATGAACACCATGATGGCGAGTTTCCGTTAGGTATTCTTGACTCAGAGGCTTAGGCTACTCAGAAAATATGGGGATAAGCGTATACACCCTATGGTATGTAACTTTATTATGTGTATAGATCTGATAATAAGTAAGAACTCACACATCTTTGTTAGCACAAAGTGCTGGTACTTACATTGTATTCGCTCTAATACTTGTGGGAAGAGACATGGTGTAGTAGCTCAATGGACAAAGTGACAAAAAAGGTGTTAATAAACACACTTTGTGTGTGTACTTCAATTAACAGGTGCATGTCTACGCATAAAGGGCGTGTTGTCTATTGTCGTGGTTTATGCCTTCCAGATGAGAGATTGGATCAACGCCGGTCACAAGAGTGATTCTGAGATTGGGTTTGGCCATTGCCTGAGATGAAGATGTCGTAACTAATAAAGATTGCATATACTATATAGCAACGGGCTAGATGTTAACGCCAACATCTGAGGGAGCAGCTGTCAGTCATTGTCTTTTCTTGGACATTTAAAGGTCCCATGAAATACTGTTAGAATTGACTTTAATGCAATAGACGAATGTCCTTCAAGACTAATTTTCTATCAAAAAAAACACCAACCAAAGTAAAAAAGTGGAAGAATGATTGAAGTCATAACCTATAAATCATACATATTGAATTTATCTCTGCCCAAATCATGCAAAGCAAACAGAAACTCCCAAACGAGGTTGTAGTACCACGTGACCCTCTGACGTCACGTTCAGAATACTTTCTGGCTTGTGATCGATAGTCTTGCATTTTGCGTTTTTCATATGCTACATCTGAATTTTGAATATCATTTGGGTGACGAACGTTGTACTGTGGAAATCTTTTCTTGATTCTGTATATTTTACATTCAGTGAAGCAGGACAGGGATAACATATCGAAAACCTGGACGCGTATTTGGCATGAAGCAACAGCGCAATAATTCAATTGGTTATACATTCATTCATTCATCCATTCATTCATTTCTGGTAAGTTTACCTAATAATAATTATACATATCCATGCACTCGATGAATATATGAATAGATCTAGCAATCATTCAATCCGTGGATGCATCCATCTGCACATCACCTCTCACTCTCTCTGAGCATATCAATTGAACAACTCAATGCACCCCCCCAAAAAAAAAAATATAAAAAAATCACTCAATGATTATCTATCAAGGGATGATGATCACATAAGAGCTCACCTCGTTCGCACTCGTGCACCCCAGTTTAAAGAAGAGAGGTAAGAAACATCGATAGGTCAAGATTCCCGTGAACACGTAAGCCAAGACGAACCACCAGAACAGCGTGCCGTGGATGTAGTTCTCGGCCGGAGTGCCCAGGAACGTGATGGCCGAGATGAAGCTGGCTACGAGGGACATCGACACGGGGAACGGCGACATGCCTTGGTTGGCTAGCAGGAACTCCGACGTCGTTCTCTGCTTCCCCCCGCTGAAGGCATGGTAGACGCCGATTCCAGTAGATACTAGTAGTGTGAGCGAAAACACAACGTAGTCCCACGCCGCAAAAGTTTTTTCACTACCTCCAGAATCCATACTTCTCTCTCTTCAAGAAATGGAGACCTTGAAACGCTTAAAAATGCAATCCCTATACCAACAGAAAATCAACCAGAAAAGTGTCTTTGACTGGTCTCTGATACAGGCAGTTTCCTATTACTCTTATTTCTCGGCAGAAAACGCTATACGAGTAACGTGTAGCTTTTCTTTTTTTCTCTCTCTCCTTTTGAAGAGATGCGAGAAACCTGATGGTGTATTTGCCCTGACCCCTTGCCTCTCGCTCTAGAACTCCGACTTCAGGGAAAGTCTCAAACGGGCAATTGTTCGATCCACCTCGGTAATGTTGCAGTTTAGGGGACTTCTTTGCGAATTGCACGTCAGGCCACAAAAATGGAGTATTCCATTACACCTAAGAGCGGTGTAAACTCTACGAGAAGTCACTCGTCTCTCATAATCGGCGATGCAGAAGCAGAGATTTGTTTGACGATGAGATTAACGTGATCAATCGCTTCCAATGAAATAAAAGCGGGCTAACAGGAAGGACTTGTTCCACGCATGCCCAGTTTACCTCCAGCAAACAGCAGAGAACAATAATAATGACAGCGACGCTCAAACAAAAGTGTGGGATCAAACTTGCGCTTTACCAGAGTCTGAGTGAGAACTTGAGTGAAAACGCTTGCTGGCGTGTTTTCATCGGACAGGTTCAACTCAGGTCACCATGCCTCCTGTACACCTGTATTCTCTCAAGCAGACGGTCGCTTATTCGTTCTACAGTGCCAATGTCTTATGAGCAATAAAGAGATATGCCTGTAGAATATAGGTCTATTGTCACTCCAATGCTTCAATCGGTGGCAGTTCCCATGGCCCTGGCACATTTTTTGTCCCTTTGAACACATAGAAAGGAAATCATAACAGATGGTATACCGAGAATCTATAGATGATAAAATTTTTGGGTTCTCGTCGCAACGTGCTGTCCTTTTTTAAAGGCATAGTTTACCATTTGCAGATGAAACAAAAACCCAGCATTAGTGCTTTAAACTAGTTCTAAAATGCGAGTTAGGGATATAAACAACCACTGTAAAAAAAAACAAAAAAAAAAACAAACAAACAAACAAAAACTGAATCTGTATAATCGATGTGAAGTATTGTTAGATACACAAATTGTGAACAATAGTTATAATAAAAATACTTCCAGATTAAACCGTCTACAGTTACGGTTTATTGAGAAAAATACTGATATCCCCTTATATTTTAGGCTTTATTGCCAAAATCTTATATGGTAGGTTGTTTTGTGATACAACAGACCTACACATATGCATCAAATGTGATATCTTGAACATTTTTAAAATCACTGCTCCGAAAGGTAAACTGGACCTTTAAGTACAGGCCTATATGTAACTTCCATGTAAAGTCCAAGGGAACATAGAGATGAAACAAAGGCAAATGTTAATGTAGATTAAAGAAATGTTCATAGTAGTATTACACTTCGACATGACCTAATATGTGCAACCTACCAGATCACTGCAAAATCAATTATCATTTCCGCCGCCTGTCGCCATCAGATATGGGTTTCATCAGTAGCGTGACCTGATACCGAGGCTCAGGTATAATACTTGAATGAATTTCCGCCGAGAATAGGGACTTTTCGATTTGCACGTTGAGCCAGGCGTCACCCTGTTATGACGTAGTTTTTACGTACTGCGCATGCGCGAGTGTCGACCCTCGGCTCATCGCACAAATTTCGAACGCGTTAACCCCGGTTATCACCGTCCACCCAAATCGGTTGCGCCGCGCTCAACCCACCCTTGCTATGACGTCACACTCCTCTCGGGTATCGTGCGAAGGGCACGATGACTCTCGGGAAATCCGTGCTCAGTTCACCTGTTTTCCTTTTTCTTTCGAGAGAATATTTATATTCTAATTGCATGAAAGCTTATGATCTTGATACGTCACAGCAGCAGCGCTGACATACAAACTACAGCCTCTGGTACCTACTTTATTTGCCCGTTTTCACTGTTTCGCACTTTGCAACTGCCTACCGTAGTCCCACACATGCATTTACACGTAATGCTTTACGCAAACAGATTTTGGTGCTTGGCCTAGCTAGTGCAGCAGTGCATTTGCCTAGTAGTCTTACCATGCATCATGTTTTAAAATCCACATCATTCCTCCCAGGATACGCATCTAGTCAAAGACAAAATAAATATGACAAGTACAGAAACGAGTCACAAATTCCGCTTATATGCACGCAAGGCACAGGGCCTGGTTGCCTCCTGCACACGCCACGAGACGTGACGCCGGCGCCCGAAATCGAAACGTGTTTTAGCAGCGGGTCAACGTACAGACGTGACGCCTTGACGTACGGTTGCGCTCGGCGGCACGTCCTTCTCGTTCACCCAATCGAAAACTCCCTAATATTGTACGTGTACAGCCTGGGATTTTTTGCGTCTCTTTTGAGCAAGAAACATGAATACATGCATAGTATTACTCAACAGATATAATTATCAGAAATTCATTTTCTCAAAGTCTCACTGGTAGAATTACGTGTGTATGCGACACACACGATTTCGATTACCCTCTTCCCTGACGTCATCGACCTCCATCACCGACCTGGGCACTTCCCTGTTCCGCTTCCTCCTCCGGTGGTCGTGGTAGTAGCCTGCTTATCTTTCCCTTGAGACAAAATGGAAGGGTCGATGGTGGTCTTTGTCGAATCTAAGAAAAATAGAAAACCTAACCTAATCCTAACCACAACCAACAAAATGTTTTGTTTTATACTGACTGAGAATATTACGAGTACTAGTCAGTCGTGATGAGCAATGACATGAGTATAACAGAGACGTGATGTCAGAGAAACTTCATATTGCCTTCTATAATATCCAGCGTGTGGGTGTGTGTGTGTGGGGGGGGGGTGTGGGTGTGTATGATGACAAAACTGAAGATGATTACAAAAACATCACCAACCTTTGCAATTATTTCATTTCATTTCCTTTCATTTTATGTCCACAACTTCCACAAATTACGTGTTCTTGATGAGACTTTCGCCTGCTGTATGCGCATAGGCGAAAGTCTCATCAAGAACACGCAACTGATCGTGACAAAATGAAATTTTAACCAATAACAGGTCTATTGCAGGAAGGCACTATCGCATATATATATATATGATTTTACAATACATTCTTTATGTTTTGTCTTGAAGGAAGACATAGAAGCACACTGCTTGATAATTGGAAGACTATTCCACATCTTAGGCCCGAAATATTTTGTTGTGGATCGTGAAAACCCATACTTAAAATTGGGTAATCTATAATCCTCCGCCTGTCTTGTACAATATCTATTTATCTTATTATTGTAAAAATCGAAATCGAAAGAACATGGCAACCCGACACTTCTAAACAAATACATAAAACAAACAATGGTTTTGGGAGGATCATTCATATCAGATATTTTCAAAAAAAAATCGATTAATTATCTTGCTATTAATGTTGTTTAGAGCTCAAATATCACGTAATTATTCATAGCCATTATGTATCATAATGAAAACTTTCGGTCATCTGCGAAGCCGCGCTTCCGCGCGAACGCTACAACACGTAAAACGGGTCAAAAATCGACGCATTTTTCCACAAAATCTGCCATAACTTTTAAACTATTTAAGGAGCAAACTTGGGGCGCCCGGATTCTGAAAGTGGACACTTTAGGGATTATTTATGTGTATATATCTTTATTGTAACATTTGTAGCAGCGACGCAAATTTGATCAGAAGAGTACCTTATGAGTAGAATTGTATATGGCGAACAGTCCAAATTTGACGAATTTGAGCATATTTTGCCGTCTTGCAATTCTTCCAGACGGGATATCTCGAGAACGGAAGGTCGCACAAACTTGGGGCGCACGGTTTTAGAAAGTAGAGATTCTGCCCATTTTTGTGACATAAAAATCTTGTCCACTGGTTGAGCAGTCCTGACGCAAATTTGCAGTAAAGCTAGACTACCCATTCACAATTGCTGTCATAGGGAACGTGTACAATCCATACAGAACTATCACGTGACGAGACTACCAACGAAAATTTGAGCCGTTGACCTTCACTGTCTGCCGTTGTCAGCAGTGTGAATTCCTGTGATTTCAAGCTTCTGTTTCTCGCCAAATATCATTTTCAACGCAATATCCAGATACAGTTGTATGTGAGACATTATCTAGATACGTAGCAGCCTTATTGACAACATAACTGTTAAGTTTGGGAGCAAAAACAACCAAATACATTCCACATTCCGTCTCATTTTTCGATGATGGCTCTAGTCGGACTGGTGCATTTCCTTCGGAGGTGGTAATAATGTAAGTAGTTGCAACGGTCGCTTGCCACCTGCTGTCTGCAATCGGGCGCTTGTATTCACGTGTTGTACACAGGTAATTAACTGAAATAATGTTGTAAAGGAATGATAAGGTCATAGACTACAATTGTAGATTTAACCCGATTTCTGTCGCCTACACACACACAACACACTACGCGTGAAATTATGTGAACATGATGTCCCTCCGCGCACGGTGCTGCAGGCCACCCCCATTAACGTGTCGACTAGCCACGCGCCCCACACACACTCACTTTCGCCAGCGTCTGCTACCTCGGATTTTCTGCGTGAATTAGGGCGAAAGTTTTCAATATGGGTAATCGCTCTCATCTGCATGCATGTTACATAAATTAGCATTGTTTTCTAAATACAACTATTTTTTTTTTCATTGTCAAAATCCTATAGCTATGGAACACATTCATTTTTTATCCTCGGTGTATATGAGCAAAGGCACATGCCCTTGGAATGTGTTCAGAAGAACTTTGAAGAATTCATTTTTTAGGAAATGGACAAATTACTTGCAGTTTGTAGTCCCGCGCGACATGTGCAAACTCACAAATTGCCACCATGCGATGAAATTTTTAGTCACGTGTTCCGGGGCAGAATGGTTAAGTTTAGTTCATGCATGACAGACTAGTATAGTGATTTGATCGGGTTGATTGCATTTCCACTTTGTGTTCAAAAAGCAAAGAAACAAACACATTAGTGAGTTACAAGGATTATTATACCATGCAATAACATTTTGTCTCTTTTATCATCGAAACGTTATTCTTATAACGTGTACATTTGCAAGTACATAATAGTAGTAGTATAGGTTGTAGCAGCAGCAGCAGTAACAACAGCGGTATTATAGCAGTCGTATATGGATACGAAAGGGAAAACAAAAGGACTATATCTGCGTATGGCGGAAGTACGACCAGCGTGGGTTGGAGGATTCTCTCCTCTTTTTTTTTTTTTTTTTTTTTTTTTTTTTTTTGTACAGTGGGCTAACATATAGTTGCTGGTATAGATTATCCGACGAAGAAGGATTATCCTGACATAAAAGATTAAAGGGAGCTAGTAAGAATCCCCTCAGATATCGGGCGAGCGGAGATGCTTTGGCCAGTTTTTGTGTAGGTTATACTACAGCAATGTGACAATGTAATTTTCAATTTTCCACTCATTGTGCATTAAACACGAGTATATGCGCGTTAGTCATTTCACTCTCTCATGATATCAGGGAGCTTTAGGTTTGCGACTGGATGTCAAGACGACGATTGCGTCACAATTTTCCATTGATTGCGTTAAAAAACCTAGAAAACTCGATGAGATTCTTAGCTCTGCCATGTAAGAGATATACAGTGTTATACGACCGTCGTGGCTGAATAACTTCAAAATGATAATCACTCAGATAAAATATCAGGATTTGAGAAGGAGCATAATTGTATTTAAACATAAAAACTGATGTATTTTTCAAGAGTTTATGTACAAATATAGTATTCAAGTTGTGAGGTAATTCGGTTCAGTTCAATACAGTTTAATTCAATCTATTTCATATTCTTTTCGTACTAGAACATAAGGTATACAAATTATGGAAATCACAAATTTCATTTAATTTCATGTCAATTCTGGGGCCCGTTTCATAAAACTTGTCATCAGTGACAACTGCTGCATTTCTATGACAAATTTGCTCTCAGCCAATCAGATGCAAGGATTTCAGTAGCTTGTCACATCTACGACAATTTGTCACTAATGACAAGTTTTATGAAACGGGCCCCTGTTTTCATATTTCTCAATGACAAATGCCTCAAGTATAGCAAAATGAAATGATATTGCCATCCAGGTAAGATGCACAATAGATAATTCCAAAATATAGAACATGATGGCCATTCTATGAAAGTTTGAATCCAAGTTTAAATACTTACTAAGAAACACGATGGTATATTTGAAAGCAAGTTTGTTGGGCGTACGTCCCAGTACACGTATTGAAACCGATTAAAAAAAAAATAAAAAAATCAAGATAAGGAGAACGGATACAATGTAACCAAAATAGAGAAGACAAAAGGGGAAAAAAGATTATTCGGGGACATGGCAAAATCTTCCCATATAGATTAGGAGAACAAATGAACCTTGTGTTGCAGACTAACAGTTGTTTTTACAGCTCTACAGCAATGTCGACAGCATAGTGTAATAATGGGATCATTGGCCAATTAGAAAATTGTACATTTGGATCCTCAGAAGAGACGATGGGATTGGAAAGTTTTACGAAAAAAAGAAAAAAAAAGAAAGATATACCAACAATATTAAGAATGATCTACCAGCCTGTCGCAATGAAGTAAGCATAACAATGACAACTTTCTTGAATGAACTAAAAGTAAATCAAGTAAAAACTTTGGACAAGTTACTCCATGCTGGAATTCCATACTTAAGGTATAATCATAATTGAATAATTTGAATACATTATCTTATGATTTACAGTGCATAAGAGGGGAATAACATTTCAGCTTGTTTGGAATTCCTGTGTTCCTGGCATGCCTGGAGAGAATTAAGAGTTGATGAGATTTTTTTCCAGGATAAATCTCCATTAGCATGAAGTGGTATAGATACTTGGTACTGCCGACCCGGGTTGAATAAATTGATAACATTGACTTTGACATGATCAGGAATAGATTGCAAAGAGTTGCTATACAGCAGTGTGTTTTGTCAATGTTTAGTGATAACTTATTGGCGTAGATCCAGGACTGAACAAGTTTCAGTTCGTTGTTTAACCCTATAAAGCCCAAGCTATTTTGACCCTTCCAGGCCCAGGGGGTGGGGCACATTGTGCCCCCCCCCCCCATATAACTTCTTTATTACATGATGTATGACCGTCATAATTGGCATATGGGTAGAGCAACTCATCCTCTACATGACATAATATTTGAAATTTCTCAAGGTCATCCACTGAGGGCGCTATTTACCAAAACATAAAGAAATACATAGGAAATAAGCAAAAATTATGTTTTTTTCTTTTCATTTCTTTATCTTCAGTATGTTTTGATTTCATATCAATCATTTCATATTTACCACAAAGGAAAAGCAAGTCAACCTTCACTAGAGATTTTGTTATGGTTGAAATTTCTCAAGGCCAACATATGGGGGCGCTATTCATTACAATATAAAGAAATATATGAAACCTATGATGTATTGCTTAGATATGGATACATTTATTGATGTTATATTTGATATTTCAAAATTACTGAAATTTTTAGTTTGCAGATTGATAATATGATAAACAAATGATATTACAGGCAAAGCTTGTGTGAAGATAAAAAAAAAAATGAAAGGGTAGTCTTTGGAAAATGCTGTACGTGTATTTTCGATTAGTTCTATCATATCTATTGTTTGATGCCTAGGTCATATAAAGAAATAAAAGAAATAAAAAGAAGACCATTTCAGGGTATTTCACAACCATTATTACTATACCTTTTGTTACTTCAGCAAATTCCTTTACAGCCAAGAAAACCCCCATTTCATGCATAATTATATTGTTAACTCAAATTCGAACAGAAAATCATGCAAAATCTGACGAACATGGTTGTCAGTTTACGGTTGCCATGGCAACCACCAATATTGTACATAGCTAAATTATACATCAAAATGTTCGCAATAAGGTTTTAGGATAAGCCACCAAATTTGATTGAAATCGGGTAAAGGGTGTAGGAGTGGCAAACGAAAATATGATAGGGGCACAATGTGCCCCCCCCCCTTGGGCTTTAAAGAGTTAACATATAGGCCTACATTATATATAATGATGATTATTATTAGCCTGTTAGAATGTGAAAAAATGTGTCATCAGCAAAACGTAATGAACGGTAGGATCTGTGACCGAGGTCGTTTATGTATAATTGTACAAAACGAATAGCGCGCCAAAGGACCATGGGGAAACCAAAAGAAATCGATTTCAGAGTAGACTCGTGTAAAAGTATTGCCTTCTATCAGTAAGGTAATCTCTAGACCACTCCAAAGTCGTCCCTCGAACGCCGTAGTAGCTGGTAATATAGTGCTATAGAGGAAAATGATCTTGACAAGACAAGAGTTGAGTTAACGATGAAAATCAAATGTAATCACCAAATCAAAAACATGTATACTAGCTTCAACACAAACTCGTTACACAATCATGCTTTGAGGAAAGAAAAACAAAAACAATAGAGGAAACACTTAAAGTCCGAGTTTTTAATGCATATACTGTGTACAAACATACAGCTCAAAACTTAAAAAAAATGTAATTCAAGATTTGAGAGACATGGGGACAGGACAGAAAAAAAAAACAAAACGTAGGAGAAACAAAAAGCAAAAGCACAGCAACATGACATGACTGTATAATGCGTGCAACCTGTTGAGGAATTGGAAAAGGATTATAAAGAAACTAGTTCAGCGCAAATTCTTCTGGAGATGATGACATTTAAGTTTATTTTGGATGAATTAGAAAGTCTGTCTCAGTAGGACTTAAACAGAAAAAAAAATCAAGAATACAGTAAGAGATTTTTTTAAAAATTTATTTTACAGTCCAGAGAATTTCAAAATGGCATTATCAACTGACTATTTGCATATTCATAATAAGTGGTCAAGAATTGTTTTCTGAAAATTACACAATCTGAACCATTTTAGAATTTTTCTCATTCTTAAGAGATTTACATCCAAATTTCCCTGGTGTGCTTGTAAAATTGTACCTTTTCTTAAGAGGGCAACATCAACTGGTCCGAAATTCTTCTGTATGATCTCAGCTTCTAACACAGGGTATTCAGAGTCTTTCTCCTGTTGTTTAGGTGTCAAAACAAGATGGGCTTAAAAATCATGTTGAATAAGTTTCAAATAATTATCTTTTTCCTGCTGACTCCACTGCGGTGTGTGCTGAGATAAATGATTTTGAATAGCAGGCCTATTAGTAGACTTGCTAAGGGGGTAAACGCTGCATTTTTTAGTACAAATATCCTACTTGGCACAGATGTTCCCTAGGGCAATTGAAAAATTTTTCATCTAAAGAGACACTCTGTATCTATGCAAATAAGCCTTAATTTGCATAATTTATGCAGAAATACATATAAAAATTATTTAAAAATATATGTGCATCCAGCAGAAATACCTAATTTGGTAGAAGTATTCTATAGAGTAAGTGGAAACAATTCCTGCAAAAATTGATTTCATACCTATGTAAATAAACATAAAATTTGCTTAATTACGCAAGTTATGTGTAAAAATCTGCATTTTTAAAAGAATTTCTAATCTATTAAGCACTGGATCTTGTAGTACAAAGTTTGAACCTGGCATGGATGTTCCTTGGGTCAAAAGCAACTGATTCATCTAAAGAGACAAACTGTATAACACTGTCTCTATGCAAACAACCTGTTATTTGCATAATATGCATATCAATGCCTACACATAGATAATCAGAACAAACCACACACAAAAAAAAAAATATGTGACAATGTTCAAGTTCAAGTTCAAGTTCAAATTTATTCGTTTTTTCCACAATATACAAGCATAAATCTCACTTTCTCACAAATCTCACGTCTTAAATCGCTTTGAACTTAATAGCCAAAAAGCTCATAGAATAAGACAATATTCTCACAACAACACTTTTCAGTTGCTTAAATTGTTTCCATATTATCTAATTAACTTATGCATCTTATGCATAAATTATGTAAATAAGTATACAAGACGTGAAATTTCGAAACATATTGATCTTTGAAATAATTTTTGCTATCGATTTTCCCTCATTACATAAATGCTTTGCAGGGTGGGAAAAATAACCGATAGTGACACTCTTTAAATATGATTATGCAAATATAACAGTAGGGCCTATATATATGAACAGATGCAAATCGGAACAATAATGCTTACAAAAGGATTGTTTTTCCCTTGCAAACAGTACACAACTGAGGTCATGGTTAGAAAATCGTTACAAAAAACACTACCATAGTGTGAATTCTGATTTTCATTGTATTTTGTAGGCAACCAAGCGAATAAGAGGCTTCACAACAAACTGATTATAAACGTGTGCAAATTATGTGGATGCAAGGGTATCTGCACACATTAAGAACGTACAAGCTTGAGTTAGAAACAAAGTCTGTTTCTGGAAAAAAAAAAAAACCCAACAACGTTCCCTCAGTATACTATGAGCTGCTTTGGCATGGAAACTATGCTAGGAAATTTATACACAATAACATTTTGATAAGGCAATAATATGCAAAAATTGTCATGTGAACAATGTAGGAAATATATACTTTAAGTCAAATAACCTTAGTCTCTGACTTAAAATCAGTCAATTTCAACCATAAATCAAATCAAAAATAATATGTTCATAATTACAAAAGTGTAAATCAGATGGCCTTTACGATTACTAGGATGTGATTTGTCAACAGTTCGTCACATACTACTGTTTACGAGGATCGTAAATGTCATACTCTCCCTGGTTGTGATTGTTTTCCCTTGGGATAATGTAACTCCCTGGCGGTCCAAAGAATGTTATATTCCACCACATATCAGCTAATAACTGTATAGATGATCATAACCTACATGATCTTGAAGCTTTTTCAAAAAAAAAATAATTATTATGTTAACTGGTTTTGTGTAAAGATGTCAGTGGTTAAAATAAAAAGATGCACAGGTAAAAATGTAAAAGGTAAGAATGTCAGAGGTTAAACTGTACATGTGTGTATCACAATTAACTTCCACGCAACCCACACATTAAATGTAATGACGGTGATGACTATACCATGTCACTGAATTCCATGTCCTTTCCTACTTATCAAGAGGAAACAAAAACACTTGAGAGGGGAGGGATTAACATTTTTTCGATAATCAACAAGGGTATCACTGTCAGGTAGAACATGCAAAAATATGTATAAAGTTTCATGATACCTTGATTCACATTCAAGATATGGAAGAAAAAGGCAGGAAATTCCCCAGAGAATATCCATTATTAGGTAATACATGTATATTAAGTTTCGAGAAAAATCCTACAAGCATTGCAAAAATATGAGGGAAATAGTGAAATTTTGAGGGCCCAATTGACCTTGATCTTTGACCCCTGACCTTTGACAAATGACTCCTAAATTCCCTAGAAAATCCCTGCCAGTACCAAGTTCCATGAAGACACCTTGAACCATTTGCGAGATACAGAAAAAAAAAGTGAAATTGTAACATTTTCACCTGACCTTTGACCTTTGACCTCTTGATCTGAAACTCTCTGGAGGATCTTATTTTGGTAGTACATTGTATGCAGTCACTAAGTTGAAGAAAATACCTTCAGACATTGCATAGATATGGGGGAAATGATGAAATTTTAGCATTGACCTTGAACTTTTTGACCTTTGACCTCTTGCCGATTTCACATAAAAACTGCCTAATTGCCCCATCACACGTCATCCTTGGACCAGGTTCGGTAAAAATTAAAATCCAGTCTTGAGTTATCACGTAAACTGATACAATTTCTTATGCTAAAGTCGACCTTGACCATTGATTTCTAATACATTCGGGTACTGATAATTATGCACAATATGCTAATTAGGTGGTATTTGCATAGCGAAATAGTGTTTTGATATTACAAACCATTTCCTTTTGACTATAGGATATGCATACTACTTTGGTAGTTTTCATCATAAAACGCAGTTCTTAGACTGAAGAAAAACTTTGAAAATAATGTTTTTACTTTACTTTCTTTAGTAATTAAGTTGTCACAAAACCCATAAACTGTTCGAGACAACTTAACGCCCTTCTCATTCTCAACAGACGTTATGTAAATTGGCTGGTAATGCTGATTCAATTATTCAAATTCTTTCCTCATTTTGTTTCATAGAGAGTTTCTAACGGGTTATATCTATCTAGGATGAGATTTAAGGGGGCTTCATTATTCATAAATCAATTTGCATAACTCACATAATTATGGAAATTCACATAATTATGCAAATTTTATGTTTATTTACATAGGTATGAAATAAATTTTTGCAGTAATTGTTTCCACATAGAATACTTCTACCAGATTAGGTATTTCTGTTGGATGCACATATATTTTTCAATAATTTTTATATGTTTTTTTTGCATAAATTATGCAAATTAAGGCTTATTTGCATGAATACAGATTGTCTCTTTAGATGAACAAATTCCAATTGTACCGAGGAACATGTGTGCCAAATAGGACATTAAATATTTTGTACTATAAAATGCAGCGATCACCCCTTTTTTCGCCCTGAGCAACCACAGTGTACCCACGGTACCTTTGTGTTGAGATGGTTATGGAACGTTGGGGGCGCGCTGTCGTCGAAAACTGAGGGCTTTTCGAAAATTATTTAGCGTAACCTGGTAAACTATGAAGCGAAAATTCCCTCGTTCGAAGATTCGAGCAGTTATAAAGAACCGCCACAGTCAACTGAGGCTTGGAAAGAACACCGACATACTGGTTTGTTTGCATAAAGAAATTCTGATCGAACGCTGATGTGTTGCATGGTTATAAACACTGCTGAGTTGAAAGTGCGATATTGCTTAGTCCCATTCATTGATTATTTTGTAAGTACTGTGTAATAGGGCCACATCACGCATCGGCATATAGTGCAGCATGTGCAGCAGCTGCGGCAAATCAACTAACGTTACATTTGACTTTGAGAAGGAAAAGTTTGCAGTAATACCGCGGTAACACCATTTGTACGTAAAAAGTCCTTTTAGGGATCCTTGCTTGGCAAAAGAAGAGCCTCGAAAGAGGAGAGTTGAGGAGCGGCAGGAGGGAATACCCGGGAAGCGACATACAATAGGCCTGACGTTATGTCTATTGCTTGTAAATACTAAATGTAATGTAGTAGCCCAGGCAATATTTTTATAGACACGAGTCTATGGGCTAGAGTCCATCCAGAGAGTGTCGTAATAAAGAATAGAGTGAAAATCAGATAATCAGTAACGTTAGAAATATAAAGGGTTCGGACATCGTTGGGAGGAGAAAGATGAAATGGAAGGGGGGGGGGGGGTGCGAGGAGGAGCTGAAGGTTGGAAAATCATGGAGATGGGAGAAAGAAGTGAAGATTCATGAAACTAAGGTCAGGGAATGGAATAGATGTCTTTCACATCTTAGTACCGGTAATGCATAAAAATCACTATGCATTTATAGTGTACCCACAATTCACTGGTACACCATCCCTGGCCCATCTAGTACCGAGTGGAGGAGAGAGTTAATGGCAAATGAGGCTCAAATTCTGTATATATCCAAGAGCAAAGCAACTAGTTTCTAAACTTCCACTGTCTCTGTCCATGCAATAAACACCAGCGTATCCCATCTGGTTGGCCCCTTCTTTACTAATAATAGGGGTGTTGGACAGTATGAACATGGAAGAAAAAGAAGATGTATTGTGCTGTAAAAGGTCAAACATGAACATTTTGAACAATTTAAGTGGTGTATTAAATTTTCTTCTAAATCTGAGGTAAAATGTGAATTACTTAGCATTTGTACATATTTGTGTTGCATTTTGGTGATTTTGGCCCATACTACTCTCAGTCAGTGAGATACACGTAGGTCTGCGTAGTTCCGTGCGTATGGATGTCATCTGACATTACTATGCAGAGATACGTTTTTAGAATTACCAAGGTGTGCGGTAATACCATGTCTGCATATATACAATAATTATATCAGGGCTGCACAATTACCCATTTTTTTTTTTTTTTTTCTATTGGTCCGTTGACCCGTCTGTCGGACCAGTAGGTAATGATACAGGGTCGAGGTTTTCCATATTTGACTGGTCCATCCCTGAATTAAAGTTACTGGTCTGACAGTGATTTTTACTGGTCAGAGACTGTTAGACCAGTTGCCAGTGTGCAGCATTGCGTTAGCTTTTCTCTTCTCTATTAAAGCAGTGTTAGTGGATGCTCAGGAAGCCAAGGGTCTGAGGCAGCAATATTGACATTGTGCCGAATATTAATTTATTTATCAGTCAGCTATTTTTTTATTGTCCTGAGGATTAACCCTTTTAAAGCTCAAGGGGGCATTATTGTGCTCCCCACCATATTTTCATTTGCCACGCCTACACCCCAATACTCAATTTCAACCAAATTTTTGTGACTTTTCCGAAAATTTTATTGTGGACACTTTAATGTTTCTAAACTAGCTACGTATGTCCAGTAATACTGGTTGCCATGTCAACCATAAACTGATAACCATGTCAGTCAGATTCTGCTTGGTTTTTTGTTCCAGTTTTAGTTGACAATGTGATAGTGGCTGAAATGGGGTTTTCTTGGCTATAATTTGTTGAAGGACCAAAGTATGACCCTGATTTTTTTTTTAACTTCTTTCCTTTATTTTTTGTGTGCCAAAAAGGTATCAAAACAAAAATGTTTTTCAAAGACTTCCCTTACATTTTGTATCATTTTTTAAGCTGTTAGACAAGTTTTGCATTCAGTTTATCATACATTATCAATCTGCAATCTCAAGATTTTCAATATTAATGACATACACCCTATGAAATGCAATATACAAAATGTACATACGTAGAGCCTATACAATTCTATACATGTACATGTACCTGCCCCAAACAGTACATCATATGGTAGGTCTCTTATAATAAAATTCATTACAATATGAAGACATAATAATTTGTCTTTATATTGTAATGAATAGCACCCTCATGTGGTGTCCTTGAGAAATTTCAGCTGTAACATTAACAAAGGCATTTGTAGTGATGTTTGAATTGCTTTTCCTTTGTGGCAAATATGAAAGTACAGTTATTGGTCTTTTAATAAAGACATAGTTTTTAAAACATGATTCTAGCATATTTGTGTCTATGTATTTCTTTATATTCACCCCCAATGGGTGACCTTGAGAAAGTTCAAAGATAGAGTCATGTAGAGTTTGAGCTGCTCTACCCATGTGCCAAATATGGCAATGATACATCAAATAATTAAGAAATTGTATGGGGGTGAACCCGCCCTTGGGGCCTGGTTAAGGATCAAAATACCGTGGGCTTTTTTTTTTTTGTAAATTAGACATGTATGGAATATACATCTAGTCAACGCTGCACACTCAGTGCCGGATCCAGAAGGGGGGGGGGGGGGGGGGGGAGGGCACCGAGTGTGCGCCCCCTCTTTATTTTTGGTTAAAACAAAAGAGAGAAAAAAGAAAAAAAGTGGGGGGCACATGCGCGCCCCCCCCCTTTAATTTTGCAAAGGCGCCTTCCCTTTACGGAATTCCTGGATCCGCCCCTGACACTTGTACTGGTCCAATGGTCCCTGACTTGTAAAAATCACTGTCGGACCAGTAACTTTTTCAGGAATGAACCGGTAAAAAGTGGAAAAACTTTGCAGGTCTACAATGTACTGGTCTGACCTGTCTGTCGGACCAGTAGAAATATGGGTTAGTGTGCAGCCATGACATTGTTGTACATTGTAGTGTAACGCACCAATGAGTATTGTTTATGACTATACAGTGGACTCCTGTTATAACGAAGTCCTTGGGACCGGCAGTTTTCATTCGTTATATCAAAATTTCGTTAAAACCGAACAAATAAACAATAAAAGAGCATGGAGTGGATAACGTTGCAGCCTGAATTTTTACTTCGTTTTAACCGGAATTTTGTTATAATCGTGTTTGTTATAATAGGAGTACACTGTACTGTTATTGCCATATGCACCTATTCAGTTCAGTGTTAGTAGATGTAGATCCTCTGTGTTATGTTACTAGATCTGAGAATGTTTGATATCAACATAGATATCTGTTTTATCCTCTCTGTGTGTTTGCATATGTGTGCATACCTAACAGATTTTCCTGAATTACATGATGTTCCTGCGTCGGTTAGCCATCAAGGCTAATCTGGCAGCCCAAGAGAACAGAGAGAATGCCGTGACTCCAATCCACATACAGAGGGTCGCCAAGGTTTGTCGTCTCAATTTCCCACAACAATTGATACACTAGCAACCCGAGAGCATGAAGAACATTCCATGATTGTTTTGTTTTTGTTTTTTTACCCACATTTTGCTCAATGTGATACCAAAGTGAAATATATAAATTAGTGAGTACATGTACTTCGCTTACCATATTTTGTCTTCCCCACATTACCTGAAACACGCTGACAGTCAGTGGAATTCAAAAAACATACATACATACAAATTTCTTGAAGTTCCTCCCTTGACAGGAGCATGTAAAATCAAAGGAGGGAAATTTTCACAATTACAGAACAATGCACTCCTGTTTGAATGAACACGGATACAACAAAATTGATTCCACATACAAAAATTCCGGTCTCAAATTTATTATCTGTCTGTATATATTTCATTTTTTCACCTGTTGATATAATGAAAGAAAACTGCCAGTCCTGAGGACTTCATTTTAACCAGAGTCACCTGTTCTGAAAAGATACAAGGAAAAATGTGCTGATGATGTGAATTGTGTATGATAGTGAATAAATTTTCTTACAATTCATATTCATTTACAGTACTGCCAGCAGAGCTCAATATCAAGGACCAGTTTGTGTCATGTACATGTGTAATGAGATGGTGGAATTTGAAGTGAAGCTCATGTCATAGCAATAAACAAAGTCATTCTGATGAGCTAATTGTGCCATTTAAGGCCCTTCACATTATATTGTTGTATTTGTATGCTTTGCAGTTGTCAGATTAGTGGGGCACTGTTGAAATTAAAGATTTTTGATGTCCTATCTTTGTGTCACAGGAAGTCTTGAAAGAGTTCAGAGGATGAAGTGCACAGCTAGCCGTGGACCGATCGCTATGGAAACAGTCTTCTCTTCCTGATGCAGTCCCAACTCTATAGAGGCTACACAGAACACTTGTAGAGAAGTCATGGAAACAAAACTAGATTTCTCATGAAAGCAAGAGATTACGCAGAGGGGTTAAGGTTGAGCTGTGAGTTTTCTTTAATTTGTCTTTCTCATCCTGTCCCTGCTGGCAACCAGGGATAGCCTGATAGCCTGGTAGTAGAGTCACTGTCAAGAAAGCAGCAGATGACAGGTTCGATTCACACTGGTTCCTGTTTTTTTTATGTGTTTGTTGAAATTATAGATTAGCAGTTGCGATCTTACAAATTTTATTTGTAGGGGGATACAAATTGAAAAAAAAAAAAAAAAACTCACACCTCACATTTCTTGCGTACAAAAAAAGAAGAAGAGGAAATTATAGAGTTCCACCCTGCTTTTGGCTCTAACCCATTTTAAGCAGCAAGGAAATTTTGTGTGTGAGTGTGTGTGTGTGTGTGTGTGTGTGGGGGGGGGGGGGGGGCTCCCCGCAATTCTTTCAGAGAGTGTCTGTGATGTTTAGTTATATAGGACTTTGTTAAAGGGATCGTATAGTTTAGGCTGAGACTTAATTTAAGGTTTCTAACATTTTTTTGTGAGATAATGAGAAACCTGTGATGAAATATGAAAGAGCATGTAATTCTATGAGGAATTCAACGTTTATTTGATGAAAATTGGTTTTGAAATGGCTGAGATATCCTAAAAAGAGCGATTCTAATAAAGTGTGGGACCCACACTTTATTACAATCGCTTTGTTTTACTTTGTTTTTGGATGTTTCAGTCAGTCCAAACCCAATTTTCATCAAATAAACTTTGAATTCCTCTAAGATGGTATGCTCTGTACTTCATGTATATCATAAGTGTTTTCTTGGTATCTCGCAAAAAGCTAAAAGCCCAATTCTCATCTCCACCAATTCTGTATCATCCCTTTAATTTTCTTTTTCTGGTGTATGGCACAGTCAAGAATACTACTGACATGACAAGATGAACATCATGATTATTTCTTAGAACAGTTAATTTAAACATGAAGGCTTCATTACTATGTGTCTAAGTAATGAAAGTAAGATAAAAAGCTGGGTAAGAAAGCTGCTTATATTACATTACATTTTATTTCATTTTTGTTAGGGAATACAAATGTAACTCAAAATATATATAAAAAATGAATGCTAGACATGTATGTTCATTTTTCGCAACCTTTCAAGCACTTCGGCACTTTAAGAGAAGTGTTTTTTGTAAGACATCATTTCAAAGTCTGTATGTTGCCATGGTATACAGGACGGGATATAATTAAACATGCTGGTGAAAATGTCAAGAAAAACCATGTAACAACACATTTAATTTTCTCTTTTTTTTTAACATTCTCTGAATTCCAGACTTTCAGCCTGAGATAGTGGACATGTTGAGTTCTTCCTTTATAAAGTGATATCATTTCTTTTTAGTTTAGATGAGTCCACCAGATCACTTCATTCTGTATACCAGTATCTATCTGTCTCTGTATCTAATTAATATAGTGCAAAAGATTGTACCTGTCCCCTGTCCTGTAATGTATATACATGTATATTTGAAATTTGTTATTTAATGAAATCTGGTTTGAGGAATTATACATATAACTCTCAGCATTATATTATGCATGTATGTATTGTGGATCTGTTGGGAGAATAATGCAACACATCAAAGGCATATCAGTCATAGGGACATTTCTAGTTGATTTAAATTCATGTTATGTATGTTATGTTATATTCATTGGAACTGTTTTTGGTACTGCATACACCAAATATTTCGTGAGGTTTTTATTTTCACAAATTCACAAGTTGGGTGGTATTTGCGAATTTAAAAATATGCAAAAATATAAACACTGATCCCAACATGAATGTGACTTACACACATACGTTTCTTTGTTCAGTACTGTTCTCCACAATCGCGAATTTAAAGGACAAGTCCACCTTCATATACATGTGGATTGAGTGAATTGGTAGAATATTGGTAGAACATATCAGTGAAAGTTCGGGAAAATCGGACAATCCGTTCAAAAGTTATTAATTTTTTAAGTATCTGCACAGTCACTGCTGGATGAGAAGACTACTACAGTGTATGATGTCACATGCATACAACGATATGAGGGAAATAAAAAGAGAATTTCACAAAACATTACTTTTTGAATAAAGTGCACATTTCTTCAGCTTTTTACTGACATATGTTAGGGGTAATATTATTCCCCCTGTTTTCTGAAAGAGAGATGTAAAGTGTTCTATTGTTATGCGAGAAAAGTGAAAATGTCTTGAATTTTCTTTATTCTTTTGATCGTTGTACACATGTGACATCACAAGATATAGTACAGAAGTCTTCTCATCCAGCAGTGACTGAGCAGAAACTTCAAAAAATCGTAACTTTTGAACAGATTGTCCGATTTTCCTCAAACTCTCACTGATGTGTTCTAATATTGCTGCATTCACAAAACCCACATGTCTATGAAGGTGAACTCGTCCTTTAACCACTTGCAAAAATTGTCGAGAAGTCTTGATTCACACACACAAAAATTAGACTCGCTAAATATATGGTGCATATATATTTTGGAAAGCGTGCTCAAAATTTCAGTTCAAGTTTTCAATACCAAGGTACTTCTATAGAAATAATTTCTTACATTGAAAATAAAGTATCCATAACATTTGTATAGTACAATGTATATATATGACCTAAACAATTTTGTAATAAAAGCTGATGTTTACTATGTAAGGTAACCTCCTCGATGTGTTAACTGTGGATCTGGTGTCTCAGAGTGCTGCAATTTAGTGTAAGCCTATTGGAACTTTAATTTACCATTAAGTGTACTCTTGCAAAAATTTGTCACTGTTTCAGTTTTGGGATTCAAAGTGTTGCTGCGGTTGATGCTGATTTGCGGACAGAGGAAGGGCTCCCTCTATATCTGTCCTGAAGATATGGCTGGAGTTTGATTGGAGGTACACTGTACATACAGTGCATTCACATTTTAACAAACACAGTTACATGTACGTACTGTATAGCAGAATTTTCCTTTACAACAAAGTAAAAATTCAGGTTAAAAAAAATAAAATAAAATATATGATATATATATATATATATATATATATATATATCGTCGCTTGGATGACAAGACCTTGTATCTGCAATTTTGGTGAAAATGACTTTTCTTTTAAATTAATGGTCAAATAATCAATTAAGTGATGTCCTGTCCAAATCCTAATTGTCTTACCCCAAAAATGAAGCCACCACGGCATGTCCAAGGAGAGGTTATCCCATTCGCTATAGTGCTTTTTCCGCTGTTTTTTGGCTCTCCTGAACATTTGACATTTTGTATGTATATATATATATATATATATATATATATATATATATATATATATATATATATATATAATTATATATATATATATATCTATATATATATATACTGTATATATATATATATATATATATATATATATGTATATATATATATAATATATATATATATATATATATATATATATATATATATATATATATATATATATATATATATATATATATATATATATATATATGTATAGGGAATAACATTTTCTGAGCACAACAATGAGAATTTGATCAAACTCATACCAAAAAATAGGGAAGTTCTGACATTTAGAAGTTTTGCTAATATTTCAAGGAAGAGTTCTGGAAAAGTCATTATGAATATGCAAATAGTGAAATGATGATGTTATTCCCTTACAACTTACCATGGTGTACGTAGTTTTTACATAAAATTTTGAAATTACCAGTTTTTCATTCATATGCAATTACGCCCCAGTCTCAAATCCTGACATATTTTACTGATGAGTATTTTTTTTTTTTTCAGCCAGGAATAACTTCTCCTTTTCTTTCTTTCTTTTTTTTTTTTAACAGTTTGATAACAGAAACATTGGATCTTTCTCGTTTTTTTTTTTTTTTGGTACATGCTCAATGGAAAACTGAGGTAATGACACCATCATCTCACCATTTGCATATTCATGTCAACTGTTCAAGAACTACAATGTATTCTGCATAAATTGGGGAAACTTCATTATTTCAGAACTTCCTAATTTTTTTATCCAATTTTGATCAAATATTCATTGTTGTATGGCTATGTTCCAATAAATGACTGGCTTGGTGGGTTTATGTTTAATTCCATTGTACACTGTAATGCAAATTCATCAATGAATACAAGACATGATAAAGATTCAGTTTAACAAACTTTATTGAGCATCAGTCTAGAAAACTGAGTGCAAAGTAACACAAACTAACAAAAACTTCTGAAAAAAAAAAAATTTCTCTGGGAATATCGCAATAATCCCTGTATTTTTTTCCTGCATATTTACCTCTCAACAATATGAAGATTTAAACATTCTGAATATCTTATGCAAATGGCAAATAAGAAAGAACACCATGGCAACACTGTTTATACCACAAACACAGAGAAGTCTAGAAGTCAGACAAACAGCCAACCTTGGCTCATATGAGTTCTCCTCTAAACATGTCTTCTATTTCATCACTTTTTTTGAGAGAGAGCTGAAAAAGAAAGTGAATCAGTGAATTGAAAGCATCCACAAGTCTATGATTAATCAGACACAAAGTGCTAAAAATACATAACTTGACTTCAGTGAGGTATGAATCCTGCAAGTTCTACTTCCGAGTTGGGATTATGCTATCTGTACGAGATATAATAGAAGAAACTTATGCAAGGGTATTTCATCATCACTTTTTTTCAAAAAGAACAAATTGTATCGTCTCCGTACAGACGCCTATGCACCAGCTTACGTCAAATTTTGACTGGTTTAGAGGAAAATGTACCTCATGAACAATGCAACAAACCCAAACAGATCAGTGAAATATTGCAAATGATATACCAGAGCAAGATAGGACCTTAAAATCAATTTTTATCTTGGTCTCCAACTGTCACATGGTTTTTGTGACAATCATTTGTTGCATGCACATATTGCATCAAAACAACGCAAAACAGCGAATGTGCTATAACCACCTGAACGATGCTTTCGCTAAGCCCCTTAAGATGTCATCAATGTCCTAATACATTGATATCATCTGTGTAACAATCATTTTGCATTGTGCACAAAAAGCCAGTCACTCATCAAGATTTTTTTTTTTTTTTTAATCACAATATCTCTGCCATTACTGCACAAGATATACCAAACGCATCACCTCCTCTACAAAAGAATTAATAGATTCTTTTGGACACTTGAGAGAACACCTAAAACATGTTGATGAATACACTTTCTTACAACTTCTGATCTAGCAATGGGCCACTCCTGTTGCCTAGATTAACTGATCACATGACCTAGCTCATTCCATATTTAGCTGAGCACTTCTTTTTTTTTTATCGTCTCCACACTGCACCATGCTAGCCAGATTACTGAAATTCAAAACACTAAAACTTTCTCAATACTTGTTCAAGTTTGTAGACCGTCTCTCATCTGTAGCTTAATTCCATAATCTCAATCCACCGATGGATCCATGGAGTCTTCTGAAAACACTTTGTTACAGAGTATAGTACATACAGTTACTTTGTTTCACTGACTTGGGATATCTGTACACTACAACATCAAAGACAGAGTCATGGCATAAGGACGTATGTCAGTCTAACCCCCCCCCCCCCCCACAATGTCTTGCAAATCAAGAATAACTGAGGGCTTCTGCACTTCCAACTGTGTTCCATGGTAGCATAAACATATGTGTATCAAAACCAGGGAGTTTCCAAAGAGCAAATGGGGAGACTTGGGTGCAACATGCATCTCATTGTGCAGAAATAAATCAAAAATTTGGGAGGTTTCTTGTCAAGACATTCATAGATATCTACCATGGTAATTTTCCAGGGAGCTACCTGTAGCATTAGGGAGAATTGGCAGCTCTGTTTGATGTTCTCTTTCTTTAGCTCACATTAGATTACAACTAGAAAGCACAAAGCCCTTGGTGGGGCAATTATTTACTTCAGCAAACAATTCCCATGGCCTTATAACACTAGAGACCATAACGTACAGTGTACATAGAATCCAAATTATAATTTCACAAGTGGGCGAGTGTAATTCAAGTGGGGCAAATTTACCGGCTCCTGATGCTTGGATAAGGTTAATAGAGTTTATCTTCCTCTTCTTTTTGTGTGGCTTAGTCGGTAGCCTGAAGTTTCCTTCACCAGTCACCTGGGACGGACCACAGGAGTCAACACATCCCTCCCATTTTTCTATGTGTGTTTGGGGTAGACCTCTTAACTTGGTTTGCACTGAGTTTATCTACTCAAAGCATCCAACTTTGGAGACTAGTGGTATGAAAATACAAATCACATGTGTTATTCTTACACCACAGAGTATCTTGCTCATAGCTTTTGGCAGTCACATTTACTCGAATTGAGAAAAGTATACTTTTCAAGCAATCAGACTTCACCCTTCACGTTTTTGTTTCTTTGTTTGTATGTTTCTAGTGAGGCATGCTGGTAATTTGGAAATATAGAAATTATCGGGAATCCCTTCATAGTGAGATCTTTGGGTCTATCACATTTGTACCCTGTTCTGTGCCAATCCTCATTGCATCGGTACACATGAACTCATCCATAAAGTTACACTGTATGAACATGTCCTGTCCTGTAATGATAGGGTTACATACATAGTATGACACAATATTGATGAGCAAGAAAATGGGAAAAACAAACAAGATTACAGAGATAATACCCTCTCTACGGCACTCGGACGGAAGAGAAATCGAGGGGCTACCAGAGTATCTTAATTAAGGGATAAAAGAGTTTGAGAACACAGTGGATTGAGTAAAAACAGTTACACATGCTCTGTATTTTGCCATTGGCATCCTAGACACAAAGCTTTAATTTGAAGAAACAATGAGGGCATTCCACTTTCTCAGAGGGGGTGTTTAAAGATATTTTACGGTAATTTCTTTCTTTGTTTGCAGTGAATTAAGCAGTATCAATGTGCATGACAGTTTAAGAGATGAAAATTGCAGTGTAGACGTTGCAGTGGTTATTCATATTTTGCTTGAAATCTGTAAGCAATGTTAGCTCTAAACCTTGTATAAAAGAGTGGAGGTTACAAAGTCTCTGATATGCCTAAAGTTGGTCCGCACAGCAACAGTAGTTTCCTGGTTTTGATGCAGTGCATGATTTGGCCCACTGTTTGGTTTGGGACAAACACAAATTTCCTTGCTATATTCGCTCATATTCTTTGTTTTGTTTTGTGTTCTTTTCATTTTGGCCTGAAATTTATCTTGCAATAAAATCAACTTCAAATTTCCACAGGTTAACACATAAAGGTTTACAGTGCGTACCCACAATATGTCTTGTTAACAGTGGATTCTTGTTACATCAGACGCTGCTTTAATGAGATTTCCCTGTACGACTGGCTGATGAACTAGCCACTTGTGGTATGAAAATTCTATCTTCGATGTAGATGAGACATGCACAAAGGGCAGCATTGTTTAGCATACACACACAAAACTTACATTACTCTATGTAGATACTACCACATTCAACATCTAAATCTAATATTCTAAATGAACTATTCACAAATGAAGCATAAGAGTTAACACAGAGATAATAGTAACAATACAGTGGATATACCTTTGATAATACTGATTTCTACTGCAAAAAGTAGTTCTGCTCTAATAAACTCTTTCCAGGTTTTGCGTGACAATAACATGATATTGTCTATGTAACATCATTTTATGCCTTGCTGTAAATCCAGCTGTCTTATGGCTAAATTAGGATGGATTTTTTGCATCATTTTGTCATCTCTTATATTTGATATTTATGGCCAAAGAGATTGTTGTGATTACCATTATTACCCACCATGCATAAGCTGCTGCCACGATGTGTCACTTGCAGTGTATATTCATGTGCAAAAGATGGTACAATTCTTCATTATCACTGCATTGATAATCCATACTTTCGTTGCAAATTCCAGTGTGCTTCTCACTTTGATAATCATTGTCACTATCAGGATATTAGAGGATGAAATTATGAGGAGGACTACTATAAACATAAAGCAATATATTTCTTCATGTAGATGAAATATTACTACTAAATACTAGACTAACAACCTAAATACAATGTATACATAACTGTTTAAATAAACATGAGAATATGTCTTACATAATCTGAAGGTTTACACACACAACAGTACTCAAAATCCTTCCACAATATGGCACAAAGTATTGAAGTAATGAGCAAAATACAGTAAATGAATGCACAAATATCAGATGTCAATTTGCCACGCTGAACAGTGTTTCATATTAAAAATAAATGTAACCAAAATTATCAAGCAGCTGGCTTTTGGAAAAGATTCTATTCAAAGAAGCCAAAGTACCGAGGCTGAGAACATGAACACAGCAAATTTTGACTCTCGCTCTCTCTTTAGGAAGAACACAGATTATCAGATTACATAATTTGAGCAAACCAATCAAACATCACGTCTGTGATAAACTTTTGGAGGGATGCACAGGCGACTTTCTTCATATTATTTTTCTACGTTCGACCTTCTCCCTTCTCCCTTTCTTCCTTTAGACCATGGCCAGATAGATAAATTGTAGAGTTTGAGCTTAATGTGGTTGGAAAGTACACACAAGTTGCAGCTTAATTTGGCAGGAAGGTATTCGAAACTGGCAATCTCGCTCCAACTGCAGAAGAACATCAAGATACACAGCAAGCACTCTAATCTTATATCCTCCATGCAGTTGTGAAAAACTCACTTAATCATGAGTTTGGTCAACTCTCATATAGTCATATAGTCATATAAGTTTGTCACTGGACAGGACATCACATGCTCATTATTTTCAGCAAAAATTTCTAAACCTGTTTTATGAATTGAAAAGGAGAAAATGCTAACATTCCTTCTTATCGCTTTCCACTCTATATACAATGGAATGTCATAGACAAGAAAATCTTATAGCTTGGTATCTATCTAGCTGATGAATCAAATATGTAGAGCTGGATGAAGGCACATTAATACGCATGGAACTTGCGATCAAATACTTGCAATCTAATACAAGTCGTTATAGCTCTCCTGAACATTTTTTCACTTTTTTTTCAAACTTTTTCAAGAAATAATGATAACGAACATACAATGTTAGTGAAAAAGGCTGGCAAGAAATGAAATGTGTTTTACAATCATGCCTCTTCCTGACAAAAACATACAAACACAAGATGGTAGTTCACAACATTGCAACTTTACTTCCACTTTAAAAAAAAGAAAAAAAAAGAAAAAAAAGGCAGATGGAGAAACTGATAACCGAAAGCCCATCATGATCAACACATCTGATGTTTTAGTGCGACATCAATTATTACTCACACACAGACCATAAAGCTTCGATTATAAATCATACATACTTTTCTTCTTTTACTTTGTCTAAATTTGTACTCTTCGATTATTTTTCTCAAATTCTTGTAACGACAAGAACATCACGTTTTTTTGATAAAACAAAGCAAAATAAAACAAAACAAAAACCTGTTTTGCCTATACTGCTACTGTTGTAAATACACTGATTGCATTTGTAATACATTTTTTCATAAGTACCATTCTTCCTAGTCTTCCTAGACAATTATCTGAGTGTGTGACGTTTGTTGCAAACAGTAAGGGGAAAATAAAAGAGGAAATATACAGCCTTTGGACTTATTAATTAAACAGACATCAATATTAATAAACTTGCTATAGGAAAGTCATATTTACATGGAAGCCTTCTCATAAGCAGCAAACATACAACAATAACAACACTGCCAACTATTCCTGGCCATTCAAGATGGTTGTTCCGTTATCCTGGCCACCAATCACATCTCCACTGGCACTCTCCTCATTTCCCTTGGAGATGGATGGAGATATGGGGTCATCAGCCATCTCGTCTGTCTCCGCAACGATGCCACTGTCGCAGCGAGGAGGAGACGCGGCGGAGGGTGGAAGAGAGGGCGCCCCATTATCGTCGGGAGCGCTCGGAGACGGGGTGTCATCCAGGGTCTTGTCGCATTCCAACGTGCTGTCCAGGTCGCCGCTGGCAACGGAGACGGTGCTGAAGCTTTCACAGAGGGAGCCGTTGCCAAGGGGACCGGAGACAGAAACGTCCCCGCGAGCAGTCTCAAAGCTCTCATTAGCATCTCCACTACCTGCCACCTCCAATTCCTGGTCTCCAAGGGTGCCAGGCTCATCAAAAGTTTCTGTGTCTGATGCCTTACTGTCCAATTTCTCCGATTCTGACATCTCGCTCTCTTTGCACTCCTGTACATGAGCATCTTGGACCACAGAACTCATTCCTACGCTGGCACCACCACCATTTTCCATCTTGGCTCCACCTAGAGTATCATCTGCTGCCATGGCGATGTCATCTTCTGGGAGAGTAGCCACATCTAACTGATTGTCTTTGGCTTCAAGTTCTGAGTGTTCACATTCTTTGGCATCAATACCACCACTTCTGTTGGCGTCCTCACCACCAGCCTCGGGTAAAATCTCAGCCTGATCTGCTTCAGGGTTAGCATTCTGCTCCTGGCTTCCTGCTTCATCAGGTGCTTCATTCTCAACTGCATCTTGGAAACCATTCTCTTCATTCTTGTCATCTATTGGCTGCTCATTGTCAGTGGGCGTGGCCTGAATAGGAGAGCACACAAACAGAAGTAATAAATCATGAAAGCATGGCCAACAATGAGGGTCTCAAAATAGATCAGTACACTGAGAGTTTCTGTAGGAGCATGAAGAAAGCTTCTCTTCACTTTATCTCATACTTCAATCATCTAGCGTTACAATTCTCATATTTTTCTGTCTTGCTTCTAAGAGACAATGAGGAACAAACAAGGAACTTTTGTTATCAGTATCAAACTGGGATTGATTACATAACAACTGACAGAGTTTGCATCAAAGAAATGACAAGTTGTTCTTGAATTAGGAACTAACCACATCATGACACTTTCAGATTCCATGGCAGTTTTGAGGATTTGTATACCACGGAGGACTGTTACCTTTAAAACTAGTGTCAAAGAGAGGATATCAATCAGGAGATGAAATACATGTGACATGATGGTCTCTGTGATTAGGTCTAGTGTGAGGGAAGCACTCCTACAACCAACTCGTTTAAGTTGCTCTCTCAGCTTTAAAAGTAATACGTGGCTCATGCAAAGCATGGGTACAGTTTAGGGTATTCTAAATCATCCAAGAAAAAAGAGAGAAACGTGCAAAAACAATGTCATCTGCAGCAAAATGTTGAATTCTTGTGCTTGTAAGGTTAAGTAAAATAAAACAGCAACTGTCAAAAAAAAAAATTATTCAAGAGTGATTTGCAGAAAAGCACTACCATGTTGGTGGGAAAAGAATTTTTTTTTTTTTTTGTGGTTGTTGTCATGATTTGTTGGATTTGATACAAAATTTTCTCTGAGGTAAGGCTCAGATAGTGGCTTCTGTAGGTACTTCCCCATACTTCAATTCCATAAAGTATACGTGATTGTATAAAGAATTTATATAAAAGCATGAGAACATGCCTTGGAACAAAGTATCTTAACTTAAAAATTAAGCCAATTTTGCGCCCAATGCATTTCTTGATACACTGAATCTGATCCTTCCACATCAAGGTCTCATCAATTTTGATTCCTACAAAAGATGCTACATGTACTCTTTCTATAACCGTTTCAGAGACTGTTAACACTACTGTTTACTCAATAGCACAGCCATGAGACCACACCCACACCCACACAATATATATCTTGCATCACTGGAAGTGATTCTGCTGCTCCAACTTGCTACTGTATAATAGTTGGTAACTTTGAAGCATCCACACTCTTTAGCAATGCTGTACAATCAGCATTTCACTGGACTGATATTAATAACCAGTTGTGGATATAACTATGTACAGGAAAATCTGGCCTGCATCTATCAAAACCAAATGTTTAGTACTAAAACTATGCAAAACTTCAAACAGTATGTTATGTCACAGCAAAAGACAGCAGAATGTTAATTATAATTTGAGGCTGGAAAATGTACAGAGTCAGATGAAGCCAACAAGACTGGCTGGAGACACATCTATGTCACATAGTGGACATGAATCTGATACACATAAATGAAAACCAGACTTCAACAAAGCTGGAAAAACATCATTCAACACCAGGAGAAACTGTCCTCAATTTTATGTCAGATCTAGGAGTGCTTGCAATTTTTGTATAATATGGGTATGGTGAACCAACTGCACACGAGAACAAAACAAAAAACGACAACAAAACCGTGATTAAACACGATGTATATTCCAAATGCTATCCACAAAGACAGACAGCATATGGATGGGACAGTGCCTATGCAATCATTTTTAAACTGAATTTGATTTCTTCTTTTCTAATTACCAAAATGTAAATCTCCATTTAATGCTATGCAGATGAAATACACCTTTCTGCATTTTCTTACATTTTGCTGTCCAGACCATTGCAATAAGAGGTAACTTTGTAATCACTTTTTTGAGGGTGGGATTCAAAGAATACATTTAGGCTTCAAACATTGTTAGCTGGTCAGTAATATACACTTACTGTTATTCTATCATCAGACCTCACAACAAGCTATAACTTTCTCTGTATTAGTGACAATGGAAGCAACATAACAGTGACAGAAAATATGAAGTGTGTGCTTAAAATCCCTTTTACACTTAAATGGTCTTAAAGAAGCATTATATTACGCATTTCAGAATGTTTGTATCAAAAGCAGTGGCTCAGATCCCATCAGTTTTATCATTTACTGATCGTGCATTATTTCTGTGCAAGAAACCAAATCTTATTTACCATAGGTGATCTAATATAATGGTGTTAAGTGCATTAGCAGCTCAGTTGCAATATTCTAGCTTTATTTGTCATTGTTTGTGTATCTCCACCTGCTAAATTCCGCACTCAATGATTCTGTTCATCCCATTCAATCTTATATCACAAATTTCCCAAGACTTAATTTGCTCAATGAGAAAAAACTTGCAAACAAAACAAACAAATTAAAACAAAATTCACAGGAAAAACTGGGCAAATGTGGTAGGATTCACTTGAATACCTTTGAATGTGTATTGGTACGACAGGTTACATGGGCCTACATACATTCTTCTGTTCCATGCAAAGAGTGGATAAAGAAGGGTGAGATGAAAGCATAAAGACATTTATTTAGTGACTTATGACTGCATAGTTATGGAATGACTCATCATATCAGGATTCGGGGGAGGAAGGCCTCATGCCTTGGTGTTTTTACCTTTTCCTCCTCAGGCAACCAGTGGTATGCACCTAGAATCACCACAATCCATGTATCATGTAATATGATTTTTCTGTTTGTATTTGATACTGAAATGCTAAATAAATAATAATCAGGATTCCTTTGTAGTGTAGAATATTACATAACCTTTAGGAATGTATCAGTCTTATTCATATTTCTAACAGGACCAAATAAAACAGTACCATCAGGTTTGGATTCAGTGAAAATATTAATTTCAGTCTCATTTAAAAGCACTTACACACCTTAGTCACTGCAATGTTGGTGGAAAAAAATGGGAAGGTTTTCATATTTCAGCAAAATATCAAAGCAGAGTTATATGATTGTGCTTTATAATTTTTTACCCTTTTTTTATCATGAAATAATATTGCAAATGTCAATCTAGGACAATTTTGGACAATTTGTGTAATCAAACCAAGAAAGTGATTCATGAATGTTTCTGTTGTGAACAAGACACATGGTGCTGGCATATTTCCTGTGTCATAGTAGGTTGATCATTATTTCTAATGTGGCCCCCAATAAAATGCATCAAATAAATCTTGTCTAAACATTGTCTTTGATGAGAATGCCATCGGGTTAAAGGGATGTACAGTTTTTGGGTGAGATGGGGATTCAACTTTGAACTTTAAACTTTGTATCCAAAAACAAAGTAAAACGAAGCGATCCTAATGAAAGGTGGGTCCCACTTTTTATTGGGATCGCTTTTTTTTTCTGGACATCACACGCACTTCAAAACCAATTTTCAACAAATAACCTTTGAATTCCTCTTAGAATTGTATGCTCTTCCATATTTCATAAGAGATTTCTTATATCTCACAAAAAAATGTTGGAAACCTGATGCCCCATCTCAACCAAAACTATATCATCCAATTACATATGAAAGCGCAAGACATCCTCTTCTTGAGTACACTTCATTAGGATGCATTCCCTTGTTGACAGCTGTGATAACTGCAAGTACCAATGTAAATGAGTGAAGAAATATGTGAAGACAATTCAAGTGCACAAATGGAGTAGACTTCTGGAATACTATTTACTCAAAGGCAGCTCTGTGTTCCCAATAAAGTGAGAATGGGGCATGAATCAAATGGATAATACTAGTGTAATAATTGTCCTACTAGTGATTGTCCTATGGCCCTCTACTGCCCACACAGTGCCATCATGTCTTTATGTGATGCTGATGTTGTGGTGTATGATGTGACATATGACAGGGCTCCACAATAACTTTTATTTTTGGTGGCCCGAAGGCAAACATCCGACCTTTTTTGGTGGCCCGATCAGGCCACCAAATTCTTCATTTCTGAAATTTTGGTGGCCCGATGTGCGTTTTTGGTGGCCCCGGGCTACCGGGCCACCGTTAGTGTTGAGCCCTGCATATGATAGTGAATACTAAGCATATGTCGTATTTTGGGCTGGACAAGATGAAAAAGAAAACATTACAACTGAAAAGAGGTTCAGAAAAGAAGCTACATAATGTATTTCATCTTAATCTACTGGTGTTATTACATGTCCTTACCTTCAGTTAAAGCACCATCAAAGTGACTAAAGGTTTATCAAGGCAAAGAAATACACAAAAATTAATAAAAACGCTTTTATGAATACACAGTTTAGATTCCATACAAAGCAAACCGTAGGTTGTAGGAAGTTACAAAAACGGTACTTTTTACTGAGGAGAAATTTGAATTCAAATAGCAATGATATAATAGGACACAGCTTGATGAACAGGACTTAACTTTAACATTTCCTATGTACCAGTATTTCTAGTTTGGTAAAGCCAAATTTATCTCTTTACCATCAAGACAGTGTCAACTCGTCTGTTAGATGATCCAGTACTGTTGAGTTTGACTTCTGCATTTTGTTATTCTGTACCTGTATTTAGCATCTTATGCATAAAGTTATGCACTTTTAACACGCAGTTTTTGGTACCTTTGATACCCCTGGGTATCAAATAAAATCTGCCATTGTGCTGAATTACTTTATAAACTCTTTTAGGAAAGAAATGGTATGAATGAAGTGTGTGCACTCCCTTTGCGTACTTGCAAAATCAAGTTGACTTTGGCAAGATGTTTTTATCATCATAATCAAAGATATTGGAGGAAAAGATCAGAATTACCTACCACTTCTTGAAAGATTATAAGTGTCGGCTTAACTTTTTCCCCAATTATGCCCTCAGTGATTGTAAAAAGCATTTTTATCAACTTGTATTGTAATAACTTTAACCATGTCATAACAGTGCCAAATTGGCATTGGGATCATTATCACCAATTACCTAAATTTTCGACAGTCATACTACAGCATTGTGTAACTGTACACTTTACGAACACAAGATGATGTTACACAATGCTGTAACCCTGGGTATGACGGTAACCTGAATTACTGCGTGCCACATCATTCTGTCAATTGGTGTACAAAACTAACTCCATGCCAACAATATGGGAAGAGAATGATTAGAAGTTTGATGCACTCAATCCATTCATGCAATGCCTTTCAAGTTTATGGGGAAAATATAACAAGAAAAAGTCCACCACAAACTAAACCCCATTACTCATATTCAGCATTATACTTGCAGAAGGGATACCCCTCATCACCTTTTTGTTCTGGTCTGCTTCCGTGGCAACTGCATCCTCAAACTCCTCCTCATCATCATCCTCTCTGGACTGAAAAGTCTCTTCTTCTGCCATGGAATCTTCCTTCACCATTGGTCCTGTTCCTGCATCCGCTTCAGCTGCATCCTCCTCCTCCTCATTTTCGTTCTCCTCCAGCCCTTCTTCCTCCCCTTGGTGCATGGCGCTCCCTTCAGCCTCGCCTATCTCGGCTGCATCCCGAGCAGCAGCTGCTACATGCTATTGAGATGATGATGAACAAACAGAAAATCTTACCCACAGACTTAAACTTTAATTCATCCCAAAATGCACTGCTTGTTAAGTGAAGGGAAATGGATCATGATCAGCTCAAAGCATAATCTATCAATCAAAAATAGATTAACATATACCTGAGACTAAAAGATAAAATACGTACATACGATGAATTACAGAGAAAAGGCCCCCCCCCCCAAAAAAAAAACAAACAAAAAAAACCAACAACAACAACAACATGTTGATGTTTCGATTTACATATTCGTTTTTTATTACAATGTAATATCTTTATCGTACACTAGAATTTATACATCCTTGCAAAAATGAGAGGCATATTGTCTAAACATTGTGCATATTTCATTGTGAGTGCCTTTCAATCCTTGTAAATGTTAAGGCCATCTCAATAACTAGGCAAAATCAATTATTTTACAGATCTCACCTTCTGTCCATCCAGGCACATGTCCATCTCACTCTCAGCCCTTTCTGCTTCATCATCTTCCACTGTCTCTCCACCAACATCCCCCATTGAGGACTCCTCCTGTGAAGCAGCTCCACCACCCTCAGACAGCTCTCCCCCAACTACAGCATTCTGGTCCTCTTTCACGGCACCTATCTGGTCCTCCTCCACCGCACTCTCCTCCACTGGAATGTTCTCTGATGATAATGTTTCCACCTTCTCTCCATCCTACAGTGACACACAGAGCACCAATGGGGTGTCAAAAAGCAAGTGGTCAATATTTCACTTTCAAGGAAGTGACTGGCACATTGACTAAACTGAAAATTGGCAGGCACATGGTGGCTCCTTGAAATGCCCACAATGCTCCTTCCACCAGATCCTGCTATTATTTACTTTTATCCCAGCATTACCAGGCACTCATGACTACACCTGGGTCAACAAGGACAGTGGGGTATAGAAACATCTTGTTCAGAGATAGAAGAATCAGGTGAGATCTGAATTAAGAACCCTCTGACTGAGGTTCAAGATCCAATGTAACATACAACATGACTCTAGTGAAGAGTATTGAGTGTGGAAAGGGATGGAATTATGAAAACATGAAAAAGCTGGAGAGGAAATTGACTGAAGCAAAAGTAAAGCAGGCTAGCAGCATTTTGAAAAGTTCTGGTTCTAGAATACCGGTATGCAGCGACTCTATGTAAGGCTAAAATGGCAACAGTACTATGGATACCATTATATGTAATCATTCCTGAATGTCCTGTAAAGATGCTGGAATATAGATGCCCCGCAGATGAAACACCAAATGAAGGACAAGTATTTGTATGTGTGTGTGTGTGTGTGTGTGTGTGTGTGTGAGTGTATGGGTGTGGGTGTAAAGAATACATTCAATGCATATGTGCAAGTTCTCATTTCTTTTACAATACAGTGTAATGTGATGAGTAGGGTGAAGGCCCAGTGATATTTGTGAAAAGGGAGCTGACCCAAGAAGATTCATATATTATAAAGGGTGAACCCCTCAAACAAACAAACAAATAAATACATTTTGAAGATATGTCGTGAGCAAAAACAAATCAGCAAGAACAGAACAATCTGAAACTAGAAATGTCGCTAAGGTGACTGGTATGCCTCCGCCATAATGCATGATTCTCCTAATAGGTCTATAGTACATGTGGACAATGTGTGATTACATTTTCACAAAATTGGCAAAATATTAAAATGACAAGTTTGTCACAAATGTGTTGAATGTTCACCTTCCTTGACCTAGGTTTTAATTGGATGAATAGGAGAGCATGTATTTGGGGATTTAAGGACTTTAACTTGACTTTGACCCATTCATAAGTTTATGCATTGAGTAATTTTCAAGGTATGGAGAAAAAGTGCAATTTCTGTATTGAAAAGTACATTGTTACCATTTTCATCTGGCCTTTGACCCTAAAATTCATAGGATAATCACTGTCAGGCAGAACATGCATAAATATGTATAAAGTTTTGAGCCACTTCCGAGATATGGAGGAAAAAGTTAGTTCAGCACTTTCCCTTGATCTTTGACCTTTTGACCTTTGAGGCAAAAAAAAAAAAAGGAAAAAAAAAAGTTTCCAGAGAATCTCTATTAGGTTATACATGCATACACCAAGTGTAAAAAAAAAAAATAATCCTGTTGGCACTGCATAAATATGAGAGAAATAGTAAAATTTTTAAGTGTTGCCCTTGACCTTTGACCCCTGACCCCATGAACCCTAAATTCTCTAAATAATCACTGCCAGTCAGTACATGTATATATACTATGTTCCATGAAGATACTTTGAACAATATCCAAGGTACGGAGAAAAAAGTGAAGTTTTAATATTTTTACTTGACCTTTTGACCTTTGACCTCATGACCCCAAACTTTCACCAGAGAATCTTAATTGGGTAATACATGTATATACTAAGTTTCAAGAAAATATCTTCAGGCATTGCATAGATATGGTGGAAATAGTGAAATTCTACATATTTGACCTTGACCTTTTGACATTTGACCTTGAGCATGTGCACCCAAAATTTGATAGGCACAACTTAACCCCCTAATACACATACATGCCAAGTTTCATTAGGATACCTCAAAAGTTTTTTTAGTTACGCTGTCCACAAAATTCATTACAGACGGACGGAAGGACAGACGGACGGACAACCCAAAAACATAATGCCTCCGACACCACTTCGTGGCGGAGGCATAAAAAAAGAACCAAAACAAAACAAAGTAAAACATAAAGTAAACCAAACAAATATAACAAACACACACACACAAACACAAAACAAACGAACAAAGAAGAAACAACTTCCCATGGAAAACAAAATCAAGAGCAAGCACATTATTCTACAGCTGTAGGCAAAGTCCTTTAAAAAGGAAATAAGTCAGAAGCTGATGGATCATTGATACCCACCTGTTTGCCTTCAGCATCACTAATATTGATAGAGGGATGCTTTCCCTCTTCCAGCCTTATGGACACATCCTCTACCAGCTTGTCAAGGATGACATGAGCAACATCCTCCGGCTACGGAAGGGTGACATTCAAAGACAGTATGATACGGAGCAACAGAGAGCAGGTTTGTGAAAGATATGATGGATAATGGAGAGATATAGATACAACATGTAGATAGATAGATAGATAGATAGATAGATAGATAGACAGATATGTAGATAGATAGATAGATAGATAGATAGATAGATAGATAGATAGATAGATAGGTAGGTAGGTAGATAGATAGACAGACAGACGGATAGATAGATAGATAGATAGATAGGTAGGTAGATAGACAGACAGACGGATAGATAGATAGATAGGTAGATAGATAGATAGATAGATAGATAGATAGATAGACAGACAGATGGATAGATAGGTAGATAGATAGATTGATAGATGGATTGATGGATAGATAGATAGACAGATAGATAGATAGATAGATAGATAGGTTGGTAGGTAGGTAGGTAGGTAGGTAGATAGATAGATAGGTTGGTAGGTAGGTAGGTAGGTAGGTAGGTAGGTAGGTAGATATATAGATAGATAGATGGATGGATAGATGGATAGATAAATAGACAGACAGACAGACAGATAGATGTGAAAAAGGGAAGGAAGGAGTAGAGGAAAGAGATAGATGGGGAGGGGAGAATGGCAGAAAAAGAAGATTTCAGGAATGAAAGGAGTACATTGAGCATTATGCCAGAGGGGTCATTTGGGTACAAGTGCATGGCAGA
Organism: Diadema setosum; assembly: GCF_964275005.1. Taxonomy (NCBI): domain Eukaryota; kingdom Metazoa; phylum Echinodermata; class Echinoidea; order Diadematoida; family Diadematidae; genus Diadema; species Diadema setosum. Next base: position 17,816,944 of record NC_092694.1, read on the forward strand.
AAGAATGGTAAAGATCACAATAAAGTTTTAACACACATGCACACAGAAACACACATGAAATACATGCATTTGTAAGGTAAAAGATGATAACCTCATTACAAAAAAAAAAAATGAAAGAAATGAAGTGCATTGTGGTAAATACAAGAGACAAGGGGGGGGGGGGAGAGAAAACCTCATACTGGGATAGATAGCAATGGAGTAGAAGAAAGCTGGATAATGTAGTGATGGAAGGCATTGGGTCAAAATATTGCTGGACTAAGAAGCAGAGGGCCACTATCCTGACATCACAGTAAATACTGCCACAGTACGATTTTGCTTGTACAAAGAGAATATTGACAGTTCTACAAGCAGAAAGGCAAACACTTCATGGCTTTAGTACAGAGTTAAAAGCCCCCACCTTGCTTTTCAAATGATGATATACATGTATGGATGACAGAGGGAGACATACAAGTTTAGGAAGAGGAAATGATTTTTTTTTTTTCAACTTTTAACACAAGTACTGTAGATATTCTAAACCCAGCAGAAGGCCATGTTACATAAATCAAACAGTCAATCTAAAAATGTGACTAACTGTTGCTGTACACAAACAAAATACAAGGGGAACATATCACACCAAGGATTGTAAAACCTGGGTGAATCTTAAACAGTAACAACATATACTGTAATCATCTGAAGTTACAGAATGTTCCTTGAATGCAAGAGACTTTGAACAAAAATCTGGAGTGTTATCAAGGACCCTGTTTTAAATACAGTGCGAGGCTCGGCCGCCTCGGCCCGCCTTCATTTCAGTGTAAACGTGCAAAGGCCGAATGCGGGGCCAAAATTGGCCGCGCATTTGGCCACGCTCTGGAGGTGGTCGCAGCCGAGCCCAGCCTTTTCTCAGTGTAAACGCAAACTGGGCCAAATGCGCGGCCAATTTTAGTCTGGCTTCCAAACCCTGTGCCCGTACTATTTCGCTATTCAGGATATTAACCCCCTCAACGTCGAAAACTAGTATAGTTTAAGGTGGTTTTGTCCTGCAAAGGATTTTTCCTTCGGCAAAGGCCTTTGCCCGAATGGCGACTTCGTCGCCACGGAATCCAGTTGGCAAAGAGTCTGAAAACCAGACTATACCAAATTGCGTTGGTTTACAAGCAGAGCGCCACTACGACGAAATATTGAAAGGTTTGAATCAAAAGCGCGGCCGAGCCCGGCAGTGTAAACGGACGAGCCCGACAGTGTAAACGGACAAAATTGCGGGGCTCGGCCCCGCAATTGAGGCTGGGCTCGGCCGCGGCTCGGCCGTGGCTCGGCCCAGCCCCGCACTGTAAACAGGGTCAAGGATTCTCATATGCTGGTTTAGCCGGACATAAGAAGTACAGTGATATGTGCAGGTTAAAATAGCATTTGAACATGGGACTACAGACCATCAAATATCACTAATTGCATAATAATAATGGTCAACTTTGGTCATGCTGCAAATGGTGTTCTATACTTCTTACCTTGCAGAGTTCACAAACACCTCTGTTTGGAACAAATTTACTATTTGTAAATAAATGAATGAATGAATGGTGTGAAACTGACCTGTAACCCTTCAATAGACTGTGCCCCCTCCTCCTGCTTCTCTTCCTCCTCCACTGCCTCTACCCTAGCAACCGTCTCCACGTCAGCCTTCCCTTCATCCTCCATATCTGCTTCTGCCACGCCCTTGGTACCAACATCTTCCATCTCCACCTCTTCTCCATCCTCCTCCAGACCAAGATCATGTAGGCTTGACACCAGAACTCTCTCCACGAGATCTCTGGACACCTGCTCAAGAGTATCCTCTATAGGAACAGGGTAAGAGTGTGAGATGGATGTCAACATTTTGCTTAGAACAGAACAAAGAAAGCATGTGTTGGACCACACAGATGACAAACACGAATGTCTATGCTATGGGTAGTTGCTCTGTGTACACATGACTGTATACGTGCTGAAAAAGAAGTCTCCACATACAGTCTAACACATACAGCTTTAATAATTGTTTGCTTTTCTGGGTACTGTGGTTTGAAGAGATAACATAGATAGAATGCAGAACCCATGCCTTCTTTTCTGTACTGATACTTATTTTTTTTTGTGAATTATGCTTATTACTTCATTATTTTCCCTGTATCTACGAGCTGCAATTCCAAATGGAGTTTTATGAAACTTAATATGCATGTTTTGGGGACAGTTAGAGGTATTGTTATGTAAATTTGATGTTGTTAGTTGAGGATTGTAAGAATGTAGCTCACAGGGTCTAGAAGTATGGGTCAGGGGTCGGGTGAGAGAGCTTCGGTTCCTGAGTATTTGCTTTATGAGACAATATTGGCCATATGAATGAAATCTGGTTAAGAAATATATAAATATCTAACATATTTGGCAGTTGTGCAATCAAATTTCTAAACATGTTAGTTCTTTATTATTATTATTTTTTTTAATCAATCATGTGATATTGTTGTCTAAAGTAAGATGCACTGCACATTCATTGGAGGAATAATGAGATATGGCAGAGGCAAACCAGTCACCACAGTAACTTTTCAGTTCTGTTTGTTTTTGAAAGTGTGTAATATGTTCTTACCATGTATGCTTATATTGGATATTAGATTTGTATAATTACGACATCTTCTCACTTATTTTTATCATATGGGTATACTTCATTTTGTAACTGTCTAAAGGTTTGAATTTGTATGTACTTATAATGTTATATGCAATTTAGCCCCTGGGCTATGAAGTATGACACTAATAAATAAACCTTTCTATTATATACAATCAATCAATAATAATGGTTTAAGCTTTATCAAAATTGGATGAGATGAGATGAGATGAGATGAGATGAGAAGGTTTTGCAACATTGAAATTCACATAATTTCACAAGGTAATGGTGATCAGTTGCATTCATGTTTGCAAATTAAATGAGGCACTACTGTCATCAACTTATAAATCTCTCATTGTTCTGTGCACACTGGCATCACTAAAATCTTACTTTCAGTTGATAGACTAGCACTCAAAACCACTTGCCCTTGGAAATCAATGCAGCTAGGTATATGAAAAACACTTAATGTTATGATGCAAATGATCAGTTTACCTTTTTGAATTCATGTCAACACAGGGAATCCAGTGAAGATTTGGGTGTTGGTCTATGGGAGACTCACAAAGCCTTATTTTCATCTTTAAATCAATTTGCATTTGTGTTTTGTACTGATATTGTCACTCTTTTGTGAACACATTCTATAACTTTTTAATTCTATGCCCTATTTAGCTGAAACCTTTTCCATTCTTTTTTTCCCCCTATTTTACTCTTTACATTACAGCGAGCTTTAATTCTATTACATAATCACATTGTTCACGCTTTCAGAGGGTTAGAATGTCCTGCATGCTTTGACAGCGGCAGAAGTCAGATATGGAAGACAATGGCTCAAAGCCGCAGCCGGCACCAGGGGTTTACAGATCAGGCTGAGCTGTGGGCCAAACTCACAGTGCAGGAGAGTGAGATCCAACAATTTTTGGCCCAACTTTCTCGGTTTTGAGATGGACAGGTGTCTGTCTTCAAAGCCTGTGAATCAGCCCATCATGCGCTGCATACGGGAAAATTTCAGGGTCCTTCGTAGTGTGACCATGAAGACAATTTACCAAGCATTTTTACAGAGTTAACTGACCAGAATTCTTCCCCTAGTCATCTTCCCAGCTATGACCCAGAGGCAGAGTAAGAGAAACTGGTGTAGGCAGTGCAGCACACGAGATGCAGTGCCAACAGCTCGTAGAGCTGGAAACAGACAACCTTTATGAAGGCCTGGAGGAATTCTGTCCCACATCTAAAAAAATAAAAAATAAAAAACAAATAAAAATCCATTCAGCAGACAGCAGGGCACAGAAGCTGCAAAAGATGGTGATTCAGGGAATGCTCCCTCAAGCTGAGATCATTTGAGAGATCCTATACAAACAGTGTCTAGAGAGCAACGGCCAGTCAGCTCAAGCTACCATTCAAGCAGAAGTACAGGAGCAGATGCAGCAGGTCAATTCCCGTAGAAGAATGCTGTTTGGGAAGGACTTGCAAGCGATACTGAAGAGTGTTGACAAATCATGAGCCAGAGAGTAAACTTCTCTGACTGGTTGCGTCATTGGTCGTTCGGCAACAGGCAGATGGAACCATACTGTCATAATTACCAGCAAAGGAAAGGTTCTGGGATCACTCAGCAGATTGACATGGGTCTAACTGTCATACTTCTCCCCCATCTGTGGCTGCATCAACACCTCAAGGACCTCCCTCAAAGATTTGGGCACCCTCCGCAGCGCAGCACCCTGCATCTGCAGAAAACTAGTAAGCTTCTCTTCACATGTGGGACGACCCAGATTTTTCATAGAGGCGTGGGTCTCTTATTACATCTGCTTCCATGATTTTAGACACAATTTGTACTTCAAGAATTTTATTTGACGATTATCCTTATCAAAATTTGTTCCCTCTTCAATTACCAGTTTTGGAGAGAGAAAAAGCAGCAAATTAATCTGGAAGTTCTTTTGTTGCTCCAGAAGAGAGCAATTCCAGAAATTTCCTTAGGGGAGGTTATATTTCTGTCCATGATATATTTTCAATTCCAATGAAAACCGGGGATCTTAGACCCATCATTAATTTGAAAAATCTGAACTTGTTTGTCAGGTATGAGCATTTCAAGAAGGAAACATTTCGGAATGTTAAAGAAATATGAATGCAATCTGACTACTAAACATCACTGGATATCAAGGATACATATTTTTCTTTTCCGATTCATAAAGTTTTTAAGTATTTATGTTTCATGTAGAATGGTCATATTCATTGCTTAAACTGCTTAGCCCTTGGGTTAAGTTCAGCTCCAATGGTATTTATTGAAGTCATGAAGCTCGTCATTGCCTATCTGAGAAGTAGTTCTACAATGTAGATTTTAATGACATAATAATTTTTGCCCGCTTTAAAGAGGAGAGCATTGCTAACACAAATTATGCTATTAATTTGTTGACATCGTTGGGGTTTGTCATTAACTTTGGGAAGTCACATACTGCCCCTACAACATCACTAACCTGTTTAGGCTTTAACTTTGATACAATGGTCGTGGTGGCAGCTCAAATTGCTGATGATAAGAATATGACATATCATAAATATTCATGTTCACAAGTTGTTTTGGTGCCTGACATGAATCTCACTTGACAGAATTTGTGATTGACTTTGAAGCTGCTAACCTCTGAAGGCTTGTATGAAGTGTTATGTAATAAAATTCTTAAATTATGCAAAAACTGTTATCAAATTTAATTTGAATTCTATTAATAATAATGAGGTACAAGATAAAAAGGGTCCAACCAAATGCATCAATTGGTTTATAACTTGTTTTGGTAACCTTCCCATTTTTCTTCTGGTCACAGAACCTGTAAAATCATTTGCATGATCTAATACTTGGAAGAATCCTGCTTCATGCCTAGATGCAGATGCATGCAGTTGAAAGATGAACAATTGTTTTATGTATGTTCTATTCCATGTAATATTAGTTGCGACAAGCATTTGGTTTAGCCTTGGATACTTTAAAAAGATGGCAACTATTTGGGAAGGCTTGCTATTTATGAGGGGTAGGACTCCAAACTCATAATAGTAGACTTTGCATTTCCTTTGTGTGATCTCTCTGCCAAAGGATGCAGGATATGCTAATCCTCTTAATCTTTGGGTGCGTTTGAGCGCTCTCCTAAAGCGAACTGTACCGTACTGTACCCGCGCCAGAGGAGTGCTCGAACGCTCCTAAAGTGTACCGTACCGTACTGTACCGAGCCAAAAGTGGACCACTTCCCGATGTGCTCCAAAAGCGTACCAAAAGTTTGCTGTAAAGCATGCGACTATCATGCGCATACGTCACAATGCAAAAACATCATTCTCTTTGTTCTTGACAGCTGTAAGTGGTTCAAGCACCAGGTGGATGAAATTCTTCCTAAAAAATGTGTGACCTTTTCTAAAAATAACTTGTGAGGTACGCTTTCTCGACAGAGCGCTCAAACGCTTCAAATCTGGCACAGTTCGGTACGGTACGCTTTGGTTCAGTTCGCTTTGGTTCGCTTTAGAGCGCTCGAACGCACCCTTTGCTTCATTATTATTAGAATTCCAATTATTTCATTATATTATTTGCATAATTCAGGAATTTTTTGTGTAGAACTGCGCTGGTAAAGTTTCAACCCTGGGCCCTGTTTTATGAAGAGTTATAACTGATTATATAGTTGATTTCTATCATAAGTCTATGGCATGATGCGTGGAAAGGAAATGTATAATTGCTTATAAATATCTTTTGATAAAACGAGGCCCTGATCCATTTTGACATGCATTGTAATTTCAAGACTATGTACAAACTATCTCTTCCACTACATCTTTACAAGACAAGAGAAGCTTAGGAGGATTCTTACCTGGCTCACTGGTGACAGAGGGGAATTGTCTGACGCCCTCTACAGTTGACACTGCATGACCTTCCATCACAAGCTTCTCACCGACGTTCATACCCATGTCAAGCAGTTTAACCTCCAGCTTGCCTGATGGGAAGAAGTATTTAACATGTCAAAGGAGGGGGAGATCAACATTATTCAAGACTGGAAATTAAATGGAAATCAAATTTCACCAATGGCATTGAAATTGAACACTGGGGAAATTATACATTAGAAATGCTACTCAGCAAACTGTGGCTGCTTTAATGATAATTCACTATCATTACTATTGTATATTAGGCATTTTCAAAAAGAAAAAAAAAATGGCAAGAGATTCTTTCTGCTTGATCTAAATATTATGAAAAGCACACATGCTGTTCAATGTGGTATTATACTGGTTGGTCATGGATGTCCCTAAATCTTGTCTTTCATGCAAAAGATGCATCCTAAAATCTCAAGAAAAAAAAGTTTGCCTCACACAAAGAACTTCAGTTAGCCATTGATTTTTTTTTGTAAAGGATAAATAAACAAATGTATTTAAAAAAAAAGAGAGAATTAGCATGCATTAAGAATACTATCTCAAATTTTAGAAAAAAAAATCATTCCTTTTGCAAGCTATACTTTATTTGGATGACAAAACTGTGCTAGATAAAAAGAAATGATTGTAGACCTACCATCAGATTCAGCCACAACTTCCATTAGCAGTAGTTTGTCAGCAACTACAGTTTCGAAGAATTCAGCAGCCTCTGCTGACCAGGCTTGACCATCCACAGGAGAGAGTCCAGAAAGAGCACCACAGATTGCCTGAGCTTCAAGCTGCAAGAGCGGAGGGCTAATTACCTTCAAGTGTGCAGACGTAACTGCATCTGTGTTGCCGTAGTCAACGAACCGGACCGTGGCGGCATCTCCATCTAGGCTTGTAACAGTGCCCCGGTACCATCCCTCATCACTGGAGTACTTTGCTACACAGGGAGTTCCGATGGCAGGATTCTTCAGGAGTTGAGTAGATGAATCCTCTCCATGGGCTTGCAGTTCATCCATCAGAAGTGACAACGCCTCCTCGCCAGCCAACGGCTGGAGCCAGAACTCACCTGGCGAGGTTGTTGCTGTGATGTATACCTCTGCTTTCCTCTGGTGGAGCAGAGTGGGTGCTAATGACTTGAACTTGGAATCCTGACCTTCTGTGGGTGCTGCTCCCTCCTTCTCTGCCAGGAGAGGGATCATCTCTGCATTTACATCACAGGAACCATCACGGAGGATGATTGATGGTGGTTCTGAACTGGTGTTAAACGTGCACTGGAGCTCCTTTTCTGCAGTGATGTTTAAGAAGTGATCAACAGCCTCCTGTTTCCATGGCAACTGAGCCACACCATCTAGCTGGCACTGGATGGCAATTTGAGGAATTTTGAGCAGTTCTTCTGTGGGTGTTTTTAAGTCCTCCACTCGCTTCTCCTCACTGTTTCCATAGTCGACAAAGAATATCTCTGCTGTTGAAGACATGATTTGTCGAACGATACCACGATACCACTGAGCATCTTCAGAAAATTTTGTGCAGCATGCCTGGCCGGATGAAGGCTTCACGAGTTGTTGCTGTGAGCCACATGAGCCATATGCTGTCTCAAGGAGGGAGGCAATGTTGTCGAGCTTCTCGGTAGATGAGGCTAGCTGAACAAATACAGTACCAGTTGCTGCATCAACATTCACTGCATAGACAGGCTCTGTCCCTGCACATACCTCTTGCAGTGGAAACGATCTTGACTGCACCTGTGCTTCTTCTTGTAAACCTCCACTTAGTTTCAGCATAGATTCATTGATGTTTCTGGAACCATCTTCCAGTGAGACAAGATAAGGTGGACTGACAGTGGTGAAAGAGCAAGTCAATTCCTTGTCTGCAGTGACCTCAAGGAGGTAGTCCACTGCTTCTTGCTGCCATGGTGACTGGGGGATTCCTTGCAACTTGCACTCAAGTGCAATTTGAGGTATCTTCAAAAGTTCAGATGGTGGTGCCCTTAGATCAGTCAGCTGCTTTTCCTCGCTGTTCCCATAATCGACGAAGAAGATATGAGCTTTGGTTGCAGTCTTTGATCTGACCACTCCTCTATACCACTGGTCGTCTTCTGAGAATTTTGTGCAGCATGCCTGGTTCTCACAGACGTCACTGAGCAAAAGTTCATTTCCACTTGACTGGTAGGTTGTTTCCAGCTGTGCAGTGATTGTGTCCAGTTGCTCAGTTGCAGAAGATAGTTGGAGGTAGACTGTACCAGATGCAGCATCAACATTGACTACATACCCTGTTTGAGTTAGTTCACTGACAGAAGGGGGTGGATACACAGCTGGCTGTCTCAATGCACCTCCTTTACTCTCTCCAAAGAACTTTTCCATTTCTGCATTTACATCCACTGCTTCATCCCTCAACCTAATGGAGTGTGGGTGACTGGTACTTGTGAAGTTGCAGGCAAGTTCTTTCTCTGCTGTGATGTTCAGCAAGTGATCAGCAGCTTCCTGTTGCCATGGTAGCAGTGGGAGTCCATCCATATGGCACTCTAGGGCAATGTGTGGTATGTTAAGCAGCTCTTCTGTTGGTGCTTTGAGGTCACTGAAGAGTTTTTCTTCACGATTCCCATAGTCAATAAAGTGAACAGTTGCCGTGGTAGCCGTTGTTGCCATAACGACTCCTCTGTACCACTGCTCATCTTCTGAGAACTTAGTGCAGCATGCTTGAGACACAACAGGATTTGGTAACTGGTACTCATCAGAACCACAGGATTCATATGTAGATTGCATGATGGAGGTAACTGAGTCTAACTGTTCCGTTGATGATGCAAGCTGTATGTAAACAGTACCTGTCTCAGCATCAATGTTAGTTACATACACTGCGTCAGAATTCTCAGTAATCCTTGGAGGTGGGTAGCTTGGTGGCTCTTCCACATCTGCCACAACTTTCTTGATTTCGTCGGTGATGTTCACATCCTCTGGAGTGCTTGTGTCATGCAGATCGACCGTTACCTTTGCGGCCTCCTTCTGAATGACTTTAGCAACAAGCTGCTTGTCTGTTATCAGTTGTGTGAACTTATCCACAGCAGCAGGTGATGCTGCCTGGGCTGGAGTGAGGTCTGATAGAGAGCATTGCATAGCTTGGGCTGGCAGTGATGTCATTGCTTGTGGTAATACCCTGAGGTCAGCTAATGTCACCTTGCTTTTGTTGCCATAGTCGACGAAGAGGACTTCTGGCTGTGTAACAGGTTCTGCCTGTGTAATCTGTGCTCGATACCAGGCTCCGTCTTCAGCATACTTTGCACAGCACACAAGCCCTGGCTTAATGACAGAAGCATCAATCTTCCCACCTGACCTGTCTCCATGCAAGCTGTCCATCAGCTCATCTAAGCTGGCGCACTTTTTGGCGAGTTGACACCAGAATCTGGATGGGCCTTCCCAATAGCTGATCACTACATCCTCAACTTGGTCAACTTGGAGGCACTCGAGCTCTGTTGCTATGGTATACGTAAGCTGAAGGGTTGATGTGGTAGTCGAATTCTGTGTGGACACAGTTGGTGTTGTCAACTTGGAAATCTCAGACTCGGCCTGCTTGGGAGCTGGTGTTAAGACAGGAGCAACAGCGGGTGATGGCAACTTCATCTTGGTCAACACATCTGTCATCCTTTTCCCTTCCCACAGGAGATCCACCACATAGACTCCACAGTCTGTCTTCTTGACCTCACATTTGAATGGCTCTGTCCTGTCCGCTGTCTCTTTCATTGCCTCTGTGTGTGCATTTTGCCACTCCCTCTCACCTTCCAAGCTACACTTCACTGCAAGCACAGGAAGCTTCATCAACTCTGGAGTTATCTCTTTGATCCCTGCCAGAGAAACTTTCTCACTATTCCCATAGTCTACAAACAATACCTCCAACATTTTCACATGCTTGTTGACTACAACACCACGATACCAGCATTTGTCTTCGGAAAACTGAGCAACACACGGCGTCCCCACTGTTGTGTTTTTCAACCTGCGGTCACTTGGTCCTAGACTTCCGTACCTAGCGTGCAACTCAGACATCACTCTTTGCAGCTGTGGAGTAGACTCTGCTGTTTGACACCAGAACTCGCTAGGATTGCTGACATGGGAGATGTAGACATCTACAGCACCCCTTGCTGGAAACTTGATTTCAGTGAATTGCAGCGGAGTGGCAGAAAGCAGGTTTGGGTCAGGACGTTTTGTGGCAGGACGTTCTCGGAATCCTTTACGTCTATCATCATCAGAACGATAGCTGTTTCCACCAGATTTGCTGGAACGATTGCTTCGATCAGATCTGTCAGAAGTACTGGAAGAAATAGATCCTCTATCAGAACGTGACTTTGACATTCTCAGATTATTGGTAGTGGCATCACCACTGCCTCCCCTGTTAAATGCATCACTCTTGCCCTTGGGTGATTTCTCACTTTGCAGAAATCTATCATTTCGAGGAGATAGCTTTCCCTTGAAGTTAGCATTCGAACTAATACCATCCGTTTTTCTTTGCATTTGAGAATGAGATCTAGATCCATGTCTGCTGTCAGAAGCATAACCATCATTTCGAGGAGGTGACATCATATTCTCGTCACTTGACTTGCGCTTCCTTCTGTCAGAAGCATAACCATCATTTCGAGGGGGTGACATCATATTCTCGTCACTTGACTTGTGCTTCCTTTCTACCTTTTGAGCTTTCCTGAACATGTCATTGATGCAGTTCCCTTCTGGTCCTGTCATCTTCACAACAAAGCAGCCGCTTTTCCTGTCTTTTGAAGTCACTTCTATTGAGCACTCACTTTCAATGAGTTCCTGAAGTTTTGCAACATCTGTACTTGAAAGGTGGCCTCCAACGAGACCGTCTAGAATACATGGAATGGCCTGAGCTGGTAGTTGGAGCATGTCTGATGTCAGAAGTTGAATCTGGGAAGCATCAATGACCTCTGAGTTGCCATAGTCTACAAATGTGACGGTCACCTTGCCACCTCTCTCTACTTGGGTGACTCTGGCTCTATACCATGCTTCATCTGCTGGATATTTTGCTGCACATGGCATGCCTGGTGTAAGGGAAGGAGCACGTCCATGCTGGTTTGTGAAGTGCTGAGCCATCTGGTCCATGAGTTCCTCTAGCTCTTCTACCGTGGCTGACTTTTGGCAGTACAACTGGGCATCATCATCCACATGACCAATAAAGACCTGCAAAACTTCTCCCTCTTTCAAAGACTGGTTGCGGTATTCTGCTTGCACTTTTTCTTTTGGCGACGGCACTCTAGAGCTCCTTTCAGTCACCATGGATTTGACCATGTCATTGATGTTATCACCAGTCGCTGGATCACTTAACTGAATGCTGAATACCCCATTGTATTCCCCTTCAACATTGGCACACAGATCCAGCTCTGCCACTGTTGAATCAAGAAAGTCTTTCACCTCTTGTGACTTTGCTGCACTCTTTTGCGGCACACCATGAAGGCTGCACTTGATGGATTGCACAGGGAGATTGAAGAACTCTGGTTTGAGGCTCTTTAGCTGGGCTGCCGTCACTATCTCGTTGTTTCCATAGTCGACATAGCACACTTCGACATCCTGGCCTCTGACATGCGTCACTTCTGCTCGGTACCACATCTGGTCTTCAGAGAACTGCACACAACATGGTAAACCTGCTGCAACTTGTCGAACACTGTGCTCACCGAGGGATTTGCTTGAGTAAGTCTTGCCCAGCTTGTCCATCAATGCCTGAAATTTGTCTGCATCTTTCACAAGATGGCATGAAAACTCTGCTCCACTGGCAACTGAAGTCAACTGCACATCCAGTCTGTCGCCAACTCTGATCTGCGGTTTCTTGAACTTAGGAGAATGAAAGTCTAGCTCTCTGGCAGCTGACTGGGCTTGAGGTGATCCACTTTTGGCGCTGTGACCTGAGGGTGGGCTAGTCTTTGAATGTGGGCTACTCATCTGGTTGGGTCTTCCTGCTAGCTCCTCTTTCACCAACACACTAGCAATGTCTGCATTTTCACCACCAGTGGGATCAATCATGAGCAGCGAACACTTGTCTCCCATCTTGCGTGTCACCTTGCAGCAGATAATCTTTTCTGCAACAAGCTCTTCAAATCTGGCTGCAGCTTGATCTGTGTTACAAGAGCTGGGATCAACATCACTAAGACACGACTCGATAGCAACTGCAGGCAGGGACAAGAATTCTGGAGTGATTTCAAGTATCTCATCCTTTGTCTTGACGTCAGAGTTGCCATAGTCTACAAAAAACACCTCATAGTTCTTTGATCCCATGGTATTTGTCACAAGAGCACGATAGAAGCTCCCGTCATCTGAGAATGTTGTCACGCATGGATCTCCTCGTGAAAAATGTCCTCGCTTAGTTGTGCTATGTGTCTTGGAGTAATGAGAGAGCATATCATTCATAAGATCATCCAAGTCCTTGGTTAGCTTCTCCTGCTGCACCCAAAACTGATTTGGCGAGTTCACAGTGCTCACATACACTCGCTCTCGATTGCCCACATTGAGTGACATGAGTTTGTATCCGTGTTTCTTTGAGGGGCTGCTCTCTCCAGTTGCAGTGCGGCCAAATCCATCTGCTATGATTTGCTTTGCCACATCTACTCTACTCCTGACATCTGACAACTTGACTTCCAGGTTGCCACCAATACATGCAATCACTTCAGCCCAAAATGTCTGATATTCAAGTTGCTTGCGTAAGTAGTTGTGTGTACCTGCTTTCAGCGAAGAATTGTCAATAATTGGCTCAGTGTTTGCTAGCTTGCAATTTGTCGCCTGGGGTGGTAAATCCAGCACCTTTTCCTGCATGAGTCTAACCCGCCCCCTGGGAATTATCTCCGTGTTGCCATAATCGATGAAGTATGCGATGACATCATTGCCAGTGACACTCTCGACACGTGCGCGATACCACTGTCCGTCCTCCATGAACTGGGCCAGGCACACATCACCTGGTGACAAACTTCCAGGCTGTGGGTGCGAGCTTGCTTCAGCCTCCATTTGAGCCTCCAACATGTAGTTTTCCAGCATTTCAACTGCTTCATTGTCAAACTGTCCCCAAAACCTGAATGCATTCTCCTGCTTATCCACCTCAAAAGCTGTCACAAACACCTCCCTCTGGTCTCCCACATTCAGCAATGCAGGCTGAGCTCCTCTAGGGCGACTCATCATGATGATAACTCGGGAAAATGCCTCAGATAAAACTGTGCCAATTCACAAACAACTTGCTGGCAGATTTCAAAATCTTATCGATCACCCATCTGTTGAACTATCATAGTTTTGACCCAAGTTTAATTTTGTTTACCAAAGTTGTCATCCATTTGCCTGCACTTTGTAGTTTTGTGGATTAATTTGTCATACCGCAGTGCAATCCATTTAAATATCACTGTCTTCTCTGCAAGAGCCACGATGGATCTATCCGCAAGTTCAGGCACTGCCACTGTCCTGTCACTCACTGTAAGGGGAATGAAACCATAGAGTACAGCATGTTAGTGTGGGTAATTTTGACATGTTTTCAACCACCTTGGCAAACTTTCGATCACATCTTAAACTCCTATTATGAGATGTCCCATAGGTAAAGATTGAGGACATTTTTAGGTTTTTTTCTCAAATTACTGTACAGTTATTGGAGTGCTATTCTGGGAATTTCCAATTTATTGTTTACAGAAGATAAATACCATCTAGAAAGAGAACAAGAGACCCGGGGGTCACGCGCTCACCTGTGTATCGCAATTTCACCTTCCATGCATTCTTACACACTCATACCTGAGAACATTGGAAACTTAGGTCTGCATATAACTGGATCCCCCCTCCTCAACTCCAGGGTGGGGGGGGGGGGGGGTCAGGCAGCCCTGCTGGATCTGCAATGAACAAACTTGGAACTAAAGTCATCAATGTACAAACTCATGGTAACAACTTTGCTTTACCATTTCTGGTTCTAGAGTAGTAGATTTTAAATATTCCTTAATGTGGGGGGGGGGGGGGGGGCTAGGGGCCCCCAAGAGGGACATGGTGCCCATTTGAAGGAATTGAGATTCTATCCCCCTAGGGATGCTACCTGCTAAGTTTGGTCAAAATTCATCATGAGGTTTTCAAAAAGAAGATGAACATGTACAATTCAGGTCCCATTAGGACCCATCCCCATCCCTCTCCTGGGTCCCAAAGGGGGGGGGGGGGGGGCACCCCTGATTCCGCCAATCCCATGAACAAACTACAGTCATCAATGTACTAACTCATAGCATTATCAAAGCCCTGTCACTTCTGGTTCTAGAGAAGATTTTTAAAGATTCCTTAGTTTTAGGGGGTTTGGGCCCCCAGGTGGGCCATGGTACCCATTTGAACAAATTGAGATCCTATCCCCCTAGGGATGCTACCTACCACGTTTGGTGAAAATCAGACATGGGGATCTCAAAGTGAAGATGAAAAAGTACAATTTAGGCCCCATTAGGACCCCTCCCAAGCCCCCTCCCCTGGGTCCCAAGGGGGGCACCCCTGATTCCCCCATGAACAAACTTGAAACTACAGTCATCAATGTACTAACTCATAGTATTAACTAAGCCCTATCACTTCTGGTTCTAGAGAAGAAGATTTTTAAAGATTCCTTAATTCTAGGGGGTTTGGGCCCCCCTGGGGCCCCCCAGGTGGGTCATGGTGCCCATTTGAACAAATTGAGATCCTATCCCCCTAGGGATGCTACCTGCCAAGTTTGGTGAAAATCGGTTCTCAAGAAGAAGATGAAAATGTAAAAAGTTTACGCACGACGCACGACGGACGACGCACGACGCACGACGGACGAAGGGCGATCGCAATAGCTCACTTGAGCCTTCGGCTCAGGTGAGCTAAAAAATAGAAATCTATCCTTTTAATTAGGCAAATAAATAATGTTACGTATGGGACAAATGCGTTACTTAAAGAACATAGTATGTGAATACAGTAGCTAGGAAGGTCTCTCAGTGCACAAATGTTCATAATTTGTAACATGCAAATTGAAAGACAGCAGCAATATTAGTTGAAGGGCAAGTCCAAGATAAGGTCCCCTCAGAAGGCAAAATTTCATCTTTGCTGAATATTGACATGTTTGGTATCATTTTGAAGCTTATGAGTTGAAGTTTTGATTTCCAGGGAGGAAAATATGTTATGTAAATTTATGCAAATTTCAAGGGCTTCATTTGCATAAAATTTTCTTAAATTACTATTTTTTCTTCTTTCTGTGGTATTCAACTTCCAAAAAGGGCATTCAAATAACCTTAGAAATTTTAGAAAAAACCTAAAAAAATGACCTCAATTTGTTACGTCTGGGACATCTCATAACAGGACACGAGCTAATTTGCATAATCATTCGCATAATCCCTAAATTTTCATACTAAGTTAAACTATTTGATGAACTTCTTATGTCCACATATTAATAAAATATAATTTGCTTTCCTTTGAATAAATAGCAATTTTTATAAATGTCCTATACGTAATGCGTGCATTATCTTGGACTTGCCCTGAATACATAATTTACATTGTGTCTATAAAGCAAATTTTGAGGAAAATTGGATAAGCCACTCAAAAGTTATAAATTCTTAAAGTTTCAAAATGCCTACATTGCTGAATAAGAAAACTACATACAGTTCATGACATTACCCATGATATAAAAAGAAAAAAATATATGTAAGAAAATTCTCACACTACTCATTGACAATGATGTAGAGCAAATATAAACATATTCTGCAAAATTTGATTCTTTAATGAAAGTAACATTCCCTCTACTTCAAATTGACATATTCATATGTTTAAGGGTAATATTTTCCCTGCTCTTTGAAAGCTCTCTAAGTTACATCATACATGTAGGTCAAGTGCTCTACCACTATGCTAGAAAGGGAAAACATATAGAATTTCCTTTATGTAGTGCACATAATGTATAATATTAAATGGGTTAGTCAAATACCGGTTAGTGATTGGCTAAACACAGTCACCTGATGGAGGCACATTGGTTATGTTTGCCCATGGGCAGAACATTTTTGTAATGTTCTCCCATGGGAAAACATTTTCACGTAACAAATGACAAACGGCACCAAACGATTGAACAATCATATTTTTCACGCAATCAATAGGATGACCGATTATTGTAATGTATACGAAAGTGTGATTTGAAGGACCCGCGCACAGTGTGATTTGACTAACCCATACATGTGATATAACAGATGATGACTTTTATTGTCAGGAACATGTACCAAACGTTCCATCCTCAGGGTTTGAAATGCTATTTCGGGAGGCTATAAGTCCCTCCACTTCGTCTCGGGACTTATAACCTCCCTCAATGTCATTTCAGACCCTTCGGGTGGAACATTCAGTATGTTCCCTCCCCCGCCAGTCATCATCTACATAATATCATGAACTGTTGATAGTCTCTCCATTTGCACAGTGATGGCTGCACCAAAAATTATTATGAATCAATAACATTTCTTCAAACTTTCACTGTTAGGTTCCACTAACATTCGTGCATTCCATAAATTCACACAATATAATTGGGTTTTATTACCTCCGCCAAGGGAGGAGGTTATGTTTTTGTTACCGTCGGTTTGTTGGTTTGTTAGTTTGTTTGTTTGTCCGTGTGCAAAATGACTCGAAAAGTAGTGAACGGATTTGGATGAAACTTACAGGAAAGTTTGAGAATGACACAAGTAACAAGTAATCAAATTTTGGTAGTGATCCGAGAATTATTTTGGAATTTATGAAGAATTTTTGATATTTTGATAGGTAGGGTTAACGAACAAGTTCAAGCTGCGCATTTTTGAGGTTTTCAAATGCACACTGAAGTGCGTGCTCTAGTTTCTGCTAGGGCGAGGCGCCCCGCGCAGCTGAGGGTTTATGACGTAAACAAAGGCTTCTATATTGGGAAATCGGGCAATTTTTCAGCATGTACAGTCTGTATACCTATGGGTGGAAATTACTGATCTCTATGGAAGAGCCCAAAGAGCTTTTCCCCAGTGGTGAAGAGGAGAAAAATCTCTTTGGGAAGAGCAAGATCATTGGTGGATAGTAGCTGCTTGGCGGAGGTCTGCGCTCTCAGAGTGCTTTTCTAGTTATCCTTAAAGGACAAGTTTACCTTCATTAACATAAGGATTGAGAGAATGCAGCAAAATTAGTGGAACACATCATTGAAAGTTTGAGGAAAATCGGACAATCCGTTCAAAAGTTATGAATTTTTGAAGCTTTTGTGCAGTCACCGCTGGATGAGAAGACTACTGCAGTGTATGATGTCACATGCGTACAACAATATAAGGAAAATATAAAGAGAATTTCACAAAATTTCATCTTTTGAAAAAAGTACACATTCCCTTGACTCGTTACTGACATATGTTATGGGTAATATAATTCCCATTGCCTTTAGAAAGAGGCAAGTCAAGTGCTCTTTTATTATGCGAAAAAAGTGAAAATATGTTGAATTTTCTTTACATTTTCTTTATACTATACTGTTGTACTCATATGACATCACGAGCCTTAGTAGTCTCCTCATCCAGCAGTTCCAACACAAAAGTTTAAACTAGAAATGTCGCTTTGGCGACTGGTATGCCTCCGCCATAATGCATGATTTTCCCAATAGGTCTAGATAGTACATGTGGACAATGTGTGATTACATTTTCACAAAATTGGCAAAATATTGAAATGACAAGTTTGTCACAAATGTCTTGAATGTTCACCTTCCTTGACCTAGGTTTAATTGGATGAATAGGAGAGCATGTATCTAGGGATTTAAGGACTTTAACTTGACTTTGACCCATTCATACATTTAGGCATTGAGTAATTTTCAAGGTACAGGTGTGGAGAAAAAGTGCAATTTTTGAATTGAATAGTAAATTGTTACCATTTTCATCTGGCCCTTGACCCTAAAATTCATAAGATAATCACTTTCAGGTAGAACATGCATAATATGTACTAAGTTTCAAGATAACTTGAGCCACTTCGAGATATGGAGGAAAAAGTTAGTTCAGCACTTTCACTTGATCTTTGACCTTTTGACCTTTGAGGCAAAAAAAGAAGAAAAAAAAAAAACTTTCCAGAGAATTTCTATTAGGTTACACATGCATACACCAAGTGTAAAAAAAATAATAACCCTGCTGGCATTGCATAAATATGAGGGAAATAGTAAAATTTTGAAGTGTTGCACTTGATCTTTGACCCCTGACCTTTGACCCCATGAACCCTACATTCTCTAGATAATCACTTCCAGTCAGTACATGTATATACTATGTTCCATGTAGATACCTTGAACAATTTTCCAAGGCACGGAGAAAAAAAAGAAGTTTTGATATTTTTACTTGACCTTTTGACCTTTGACCTCATGACCCAAACTTTCACCAGAGAATCTTAATTGGGTAATACATGTATACACTAAGTTTCAAGAAAATATCTTCAAGCATTCAATAGATATGGCGAAAATAGTGAAATTTCATGTATTTGACCCTGACCTTTTGACCTTTGACCTTTGACCTCATGACGCAAACTTTCACCAGAGAATTATAATTGGGTAATACATGTATACACTAAGTTTTAAGAAAATATCTTCAGGCATTCAATAGATATGGTGGAAATAGTGAAATTTTATGTATTTGACCTTGACCTTTTGACCTTTGACCTTGAGCATGTGCACCCAAAAGTTGATAGGCACAACTTCACCCCCTAATACACATACATGCCAAGTTTCATTAGGATACCTCAACAGGTTTTGATAGTTACCTTGTCCACAAAATTCATTACGGACGGACGGAAGGACGGACGGAAGGACGGACGGACGGACGGAAGGACGGACGGACGGACGGACGGACGGACGGACGGACGGACGGACGGACAACCCGAAAACATAATGCCTCCGGCACCACTTCGTGGCGGAGGCATAAAAATTCATAACTTTTGCATTGATTGCCCAATTTTCTTCAAACTTTCACTGATGTGTTCTACTAATATTGCTGCATTCTCTTAATCCTTATGTTAATGAAGGTGAACTTGTCCTTTAAAACAAAAAAGAACATGATATACACACTTTCACTTAATATATTGAGTGCTATCAACCACACATTGCTAAGCCCAAGCTAGCTACAACACATGTATGTGATGACAATGAAGATGTTACTTCAAATTACTGTTTCTTGCATCGGATTGTTTCATTTCAAGTAATTCATTAAACAAATTGCCCTTTATTTATCATGTAAAATAGACACAGATATATTCTGTGTTTTGGTATTAGCCACCTGATGAAAATCATGGGCATAACTTAGGTGTATATGACTCAAATCAACAACCTGATTGTTAAACAGACATCACATTCTGAGCAGCAGGTACTATATAATGTTGAATGCATCAAGTTGTTTTTTATCGCAACTATTTATGGCAAAATGCCCTTTATTACCTCCGCCAAGGAAGAAGGAGGTGGTTAAGTGATCATCCACGTTGGTTTGTCTGTTTGCAAAATAACGCAAAAAGTTGTGTACGGATTAAAATGAAACTTGCAGGGAAAGTCAATATTGCAACATGGAACACCTCATTCAATTTCGGAAGTGATCCTGAGATCCATTAATTTTTTATGGATTTTTTAATGGATTTTTCATCTTTTGGCATAAAGGTCAATGAACTTGGGGTTCAAGCTGCACATACTGGAGGTTTAAATGAAAGACACACTTAAGTGTGCACACTGCTCAGGCAAGGCGCCGTGCAATAACATAAACAAAAGACTTTTATTTGAGGAAATTGGGTGGACATGAGTTGTTGGCTTGGTGGAGGTCTGTGCTCTCCGAGTGTTTTTCTAGGTGATGGAAGTAAACCCTTAATGTTTTACTAGTAACTATTCTGATAAAAAAATCAAGGGCATGCATACTCAAGTTGGATACTAAATAAAAATATAAACTATTATGATTATGATGGTAAATATCTTGAGAATATTGTTTTCTTGACAATCTGGATCAATATTTGAATTGCAACTGATTTTTCTTCAATAATTAAACAAAATACCCACAAGCATTGTTCTCCACACACTATATGAATGTGGGACAAAACATCCCATATGAACTGTCCCATACTTAACACATCATGTCTGTCTTCAATTAGATCCTGCAGCTTTTTGCCTCATTGACTCACGACATGAAACTTTGGTCTCTGATAGTCATGAGTAATGTGACATTTATCACACTGAATTACAAGAACTTTGTAAAATTAGATACTTTCAGATTTTTCAGGTTGAAAAAATGTTTAAAAAAAGAGCAATTTTTTTTTCTTCTGAGTAACATATGTAACAGCACATATTTTATCTTCTAAAATATAATTGTCAAGGTTACTTGCCATTTATTGCATGATTATTCTTCTCCTACAGTGCACTCCCGTTATAACAAAGTCCTCGGGACCAGCAGTTTTCTTTCGCTATCTATAGAAATTTTGTTTTATAATGGAACAAATAAACAATAACAATACAAAGAGTGGATAACATAGCGACCGAAATTTTTACTTCGTTGTAACCGGTATTTCGTCATAACCGTGTTCGTTATAACGGGAGCGCACTGTATAAATCACCACGATGAAAATCAATATAATCAACGGCCATCTACACCATTTTTCCAAGCCATAAATTAAAAGCTTCTGAAATTTAATTTGCAACGCCCATCTTGGACTTGCCCATAAACACGAAGACCAGAGTCAAGTCGAAGCACCAGGGCAAAGACCCAGCCAGGCTTACAAACGTTATGATTCTTTATTTCTTTCATTTATCTGGCCTCAATTAAGGCTATTTTTTTTTTCATTTATTATCAAAATTATCTGTACTAACCAATAAAAGAAATAAGTAAGCTATAACTTATTTTCAGAAGTACTTCTGGATTCTGAATTGTCCGCCCATTGCTCGATTGTAGAAAGAGAAAAAAAAAAAGATGTTTACTACTGTTTGTTTCTTTGAAAGTTCTTTATTCTGAAAGTTCGTTTAAGCCAATAAAGAAATAACAAAGTTAATCTGAAAATGAATTACAATTCGTTTTCAGATTAACGAAACTTTTTTTTTTTTAAAGAATATGAATGCTGCAAATGAAATTTTTGGAAGAAAAACATCGGCATAGGGATTTTGCTCTTTTCAAATTTGAAATAACAAATTATCAGAATACGAACCCTTTTTTTTTAATTCTTTAGGGAATACCGTGCACACAAGAAATTAACGAAACTAACTAATAAATCTCATTCTTGAACTAAATAATACCTCCTTCTGATGTAGCCTATCACATATCCGGCGCCACGTTTTCAGAAGCCCACTATGTAGGCCTGCGGGTGCAAAAAAAAAAGAAGGCCGAGCCCCCTGTTCCGCCGGCCATGCTATATCATTCTCTCCCGATAAAAAAGAGGAAACGATGTAAAAACATGAATTTAAATTATTTCTTGCCTTTCAAAAAATCACTCCCTTCTATATGGACACAGACTGAGAAAAAATTACGTACTGTTCGTTAAAGTTCGATACTCTGAATGTTCGTGTGTTAAAAAAAGGACAAAAAGAAGATTCGCGATTCCGAAGGTTCGTAAATCAGAAAAAAAAAAGAAAATGAAAAAAAAAATTGTTCTTTCGAAGGGTTTTTCACTCAAAAACAATTTAAGAAGATTTGGTAATCTGAATGTTCATTTATCCGAAAGTGAAATAAGTAGGCCCAATTAGTTGTGTGCCACGTAATTCGTTTCAGATTGACGAACTTTCAGAATAATGCTACAAATCAGATTGATAATTCATAATTACATTTTCAAATAAAAAAAAAAAGCATGTAGGCATATGGAATATGTGTGTTTCGTATACGGAATAACGACCCATCGGAATAGCAAACCATGTACTTTTTTTTCCTGAATAATGAACACTACGAAAATGATTAAACATTGTCAAACTAAGAATCCAACGTATATCTTGCCTTAAGATTTTCCTCCCGTCTATACATATTTCTGCACTATCCCCAATGCCCAAATAAAATGATTACAGTTTGTTACTCTGAAATTTCGTTTATCGGAAAACAAAACAAGGGTTGGCACTCTAAAGGTTTGCTAATCCGACAACGGAAAAAACAAACAAACAAATGTTCGGTAATCAAATAGTAACAGGTTCCAGACAATAATAATAATAATCATCATAATCATAATGATAATGATAAGTTTTGTAATCCGTTTCCAGATTATCCAACTTGATTTCACGTCCGGATTAACGCAATCACAACATTCGTGCTCTTTCGGATTATGAATCATATCATTCATTTTCACACTATAGGTATACGAACATCTATAATGTGTAGGGAATTTGCGTGTTTCGGAATATCATTTTTGCATCAGCGAACCTTACGTGGGAACTACGAAAATGATGTACACATGGGATCCATCAACACTGCAAAGGAATATCAGCAACTGAGCAAGATTGAGATGATCCAGCGGAGGGCAATCAGATACATCTCGAACAATACCGGTACCGGAAATGGGCTACAACTAGCTAGGCCAATTAAAGGTGGGGGATACCTTTTACAGACCTCCCAAAATGCAGCAAAACATTAAATATGAACCTCAGGGGACTTGTTTAGGCCACTGCTGAGAAATTTGGAAGTCAACAGTTATAGACCAATTTGAATAATGCACAAAACACAACTACTCAGTAGTTCTGTGTGTCAGCGACACTTAAGCCTTTTTGTTGCAGTCTTCTGTATTTTTTTATCTATAAACACAAATCTAAAAGTATAAGAGCTGATGTAATAACATATAGTGTGTGACAAAAATGTATAAAAATGTTTGTAAGTTTTGATGAACTTTCTTCACAAAATATACATGACGGACACACATGCAGTGCATGGGTCTGCAAAGGTAGCCTAGTAATGTACTGGAATTTACAGTGAGCCACGAAAAAAATTCAATTCAAAATCTAACAGTCAATAAAAATGTACTAAATGTTACCTTCCACTTTCAATACTTTATGGGAGTTTCTAAAATGATACTCTCTTCAACATACCACTGTATTTATACAACTCTTCATTTAAGGCATGCAAGTGGGATTCCCTACCTTTAAGACCTCCATCAAGTGTAAATTTATCATTAAATTCAACGCTACAGGAGCTGGGATATGGGATGGACATTAGATCAGACTATACTTTTTAATTAACAGTTAGGTGTTCTAGATCTATTCTAGAATCTATAGGCCCCGGCCCCTACCAGTACAGAGAAACTGAGTACAACAGTGACATGAGCATCTCCATCCTTAACCCCGGGACGCTCCGTGTACACAGTTACACACTGTGGGAGCGTCCTGAGTCAATAGAGTGCTATATCGGTAAGCTTGAAAAACATACACAGTCTGTCACAGATTTTCGCGCCTCCGTAAGTTTCGAATTTCACTAGAAAAAAACTTACTTTTATAGTATACATAAGATTCTTATCTAATTCCTACCATACGTTCACCTTGTTCTTGTTCA
The DNA here is from genome assembly GCF_964275005.1 of Diadema setosum. Lineage (NCBI taxonomy): Eukaryota > Metazoa > Echinodermata > Echinoidea > Diadematoida > Diadematidae > Diadema > Diadema setosum. Next base: position 17,840,832 of record NC_092694.1, read on the forward strand.
CACTGGTCCAATGATCTTGAAATAACGTTTTTTTTTTTACAGGTCCATCTCCTAGCTCCCCATCCCATTCACCATTTTCGAAATCAGTATGCAGTACACTGCGCACGTAAATATTCATGTGCTGGGCGGAGTCGCAATGCTTTTAGCCTTCTGACAAGGCCTGCGCGCGCGTACCCACCCGGAAAGCAACGCAATATACAGCGAGAGGGTTTGCCACAATAGTATGATACGGCCTTGCCATAAAGCTACAGCTGTACAGATGAACTGACGGCCAGCGCATGCGCACAAGTTTCAAATCCATTGACTGTATAAGATGTCGTTCTCCCAAGTTCCTTTCGACCGAGTCGTATTTAACTCATCAATTCGAGCAGAAATGGAATATTGGCAGGACCAAAAGTTGAACGCAGTCAGTCTTCAACATTGTAACTTCACCTGTAAGTCTTCATATTACAGAATTTTAGCGATTTCATATTGATATTTAGGCGCTATACTTCGCCTGTCATGATCATATCTGCTACAATGCGCAGCCCCAACACTGCGTGTTGGGGCTGGTCGCAGTTACTCCATCCTGTGATATTCTACAAGATCCGCACCCAGCTTGTAGAGTTCTAACCGTTACACTGCAGTTCTTTCAACCGCAAGGCTATCACCAAATGATCAAATCCACATGACCATCCCAATGTGTGAACACCTACCCAAGCCAATCAACCTGGTTACCTCATCCCTCCTCAATCATGCTCAATCCCAGACTCTACACCACCAAAACTCATTCTTTCCTATTCCAAAATCCTAGGAGGGCCTGTTATTGTTATGTTAGAAAGGTTAGTAGGGCCTAGAATTTAGGTCTTTGACTTTAATATACAATAACTCTTAACTGCGACCAGCATGAATACATTTATGACTGTCATATTGAATAATAATGTGTGAACAGTTACACGATGAAGGAGTGCCTCGGGGTTCAGTCTTTGGATTGAATGAAACATGAATCTACACGCCTCCTACAAAGTACCAGCAATACTGTGGTGGTCTCCCTCTTCAGTTATCACAAATCCCCGACACAATTTCATGCCTTTCATCTCGAGCTCCTGCTGACAACGCGACGGAAGGCAGCAGCAGCTAGTTACTGGTTTTGAGGCAGTTTTTACTTGCACCTTGTAAAATTGACACATGCACCCTACCCCACTTAATCATATACACACTGTCAGCGTCACCAAGATCTGCGAGAATCTTCAAGGTTGAGAAGGCAGCAGGTGATACCAGTAAGAAGAACAAGAAACTTACACTTTTATCACTCAAGCCGCAAGGTACCTCACGAGCAATGAAATGCCTGACAGTTTTCCCGCGGTGCATTACAACATTGGCACAGCATCGCTCAATCTCATTACCTAACGGTCTAACCAAGTTGCTAGAGAGTCATCATTGTCACATTGACAGCCCATGTGAGCTGCCATTCCGTTCTGATGGACCCCCTCGGCTCACATAGCAGTCGGGTCGAGGTAAAGATGAGCCTTCCGTAAACGTTGTAAAGCTAGCTGGCCACACGTGTGCCATCGAGATAAGCGCGACTAGCTGTAGTTCTAGTACGTAGGTTGGTACAGGTGCGAATCACTTAGCGCATAATGTGCGGGTTTCTGCCATGCATGCATGTAGCTAGCTCTGCGCCTGCCGCGCTCCCTCGCCAGTGCTCCTAGTCCTACGCAATACTTAGTAATCTATGATCGATCCTCGCTCGCGACGGTACGGAAGGCAGAGGGGTCGGGGGGCGTTTTTTTTTAAGACGGCACAGACTGGGGCATGGCGCGTGTTAAACCTATGGGAAAAACGTTGGGTTAGGGTTTTTGGTTATGATTATGGTTAGGGTTAGGGTTAGGGTTAGGGTTAGGGTTTGATGGTTAGGGTTAGGATTAGGATTAGGGTCAGGTTTAGGGATAGGGTCCCCGATAGATTTTTAGTTTCCCCAATCTGTGCCGTCTAAAAAAAACACGCGGTCGGGGGGGGGGGGGGTTGCGAGGGAGGGGGTTGTTGTTGTTTTGTTTTGTTTTTTTTTTTTAACAATAAACTTCAATCAATGGATATTGATATTTTAGGTTGGATTGAACGAAAGCTGAAAAGGAATTATTTTTTGGGTAAGTGATTTAGTTAATAGAATTTATAATGTAATGAAAAAATAAAATTGTTAAGAGAATGAGGGATTAATTTTAGTAGCTGTGTAAAACTAGAAAAGAAGAGACGTTTATATATGGATTGTGTACTGTATGGATTGTGAAAACAAAATGGATCAGAGTGTATCAAAACATTTAAACTGATGTAAAGTTTTGGTATAAATTTTGTATTTATTGATGTAAAGGATTATGAAATTGGTCCAGAGAATCTTGTATAAATTTGTTTGTATATTATGTTTCCCATTGATGAAGAATAAAATATTCTTTAAAACAAAAAACAAAAAAAAAGCTCATTTAGAAACTGAATAATATCGCAGATACAGTTGAACCTCTATTATCCGGCCTCCCTTTATCCGGATCTCTCTATTATCCGGACGCAATCTCGCCGTGATTCTTTTATCTTTTGTAATAATTACGGGAGGAAAGGGGGATTCCCAACGGATACATTTCTTAATAATTATTTATGTAAATCATCCCAAGAATGAAAGAAAATGATTTCATTCTTGCAAACACGAACCTCTATTTTGGGGTCTGTTACTGAGTGTAACAATGAAAAGGTTGCAGTATAAACATTACTACATGTGGTACTACCATGGGCTACATCAGTACATGTACATGTGTATGTATATGTAGACTCTGCATGTATAAAGCATTGAGTCTCCCGTATCCGGCCAAATTCCTTATCTGGACGAGCCCCGGTCCCGACTTGTCCGGATACGAGAGGTTCAACTGTACATGTATGTTCAGACCGACTTCCTAGCTATGGAGGCCGTAAAAATCACACACGGACACGCGAAGAAATAGCACTTTGACAGTGTACATGTACTGTATATGAATATAGGATTTGACATGGCAAGACAATGCCATGCCATGCCTGGGGGCTTTGCTTTGTCATCACTTCCACGTAAACATGTCAAATGGAAAGGTTGGCTCGGCCGTGCTTGTTTATTCAGATTCATTTACATATTCAGAAACTTCAGATGAATCTTTTAAATAGACACTATAGTGTTGTGTTACAAAGGGGTCTAGGAACACTACCCCCTGGAAAACCACCCTCCGGATAACTACCACAAGGATAGGACAATTTCCCCTAGAGCAACTACCCGCCGGACAACTACTCCCCTAGGGCAATTACCCTCCAGGGCAATAACCACAGAACTCTGTGGCAATAACTCCCAAGGACAACTACCTCCCGGACAAATACCCTCCTACCCAGGGCAATATCACCCCCGGCGATTCCCCCTTAGGACAAGTACCCCACGAATAACCACCCCCAGGATTAACACCCCTGGAAGCTACCCCCAAGATAACTACCCCCTGGGTATAACTACCCCCTGGATAGCTACCCCCTGGCTGGGTAACTACCCCCGGGATAACTACCCCACGGATAACTACCCCAGGATAACTACCCCCGGATAGTTCCCCTGTATGGCAGAAGCGGATCTAGAGGGGGTTGGGGGGTTGCAACCCCCCCCCCCCAAAAAAAAAAAAAAAAAAAAAAAATCCGGGGACCATTTTTTTTATCTTATCTTTTTTTTTTTAAAACTTGTAATTTTATTTTTTTCTGTTTATGGCAATGACCTCTATACCAAAAATAGTGGTGTTTTAGATGCAAGAAAATGCCATTTTCACACAGAGATTTTCAAAAATTCTCCCTACTGTGGGAGGGGGGACACCCCCCTCCCACACCCTCCCCCCCCCACTCGCTCCGCTCGCATACCGCCCCCACCCCCCCCCCCCATACTACCCTCGTACCCCCCGGGTAACTACTCCCTGGTTCCATAACTAAACTACCCCCGGACAACTACCCCCGGATAACTACCCCCCCCCCCGATAACTAACCCCTTGATAACTACCCCCCACCCCGATAAGTCCCCCCCCCCCTTCCGAAAAAATAGGGAGCTTTAGATTTTAGACGCGCGGAAGTTCAAAGGGAAAAAAACATGGTCTGAGCGTGCGCAGTAGCTTGACGTGTGCTACTGCGCACGCTCAGACCATGTTTTTTTTTCCCCTTTGAACGTCCGCGCGTCTAAAATCTAAAGCTCCCTAATAACAATAACCCATTGGACAACTGCAGTCGGGATACTACCGGCATTAGTACCCTTGGCATACCAACTACTAGGCCCTACTTGATAATCAATATTACCCTGGGGAATTACGACTGCAATCTTCACCTTTCCCAGTGCAATTACCCTCCAGGGCAATCCCAGGGCTAGCCCCGAGAACTTACCTCCAGGGTTATTCCCAGTAGTAGGGCAAATATGATTAGACGGCACAGATTGGGGACCCTAACCCTAACCCTATCCCTAACTCTAACCCTAACCATCAAACCCTAACCCTAACCCTAACCCTAACCCTAACCCTAACCCTAAGCCTAAGCCTAAGCCTATTACCCTAACCTTAAACCCTAACCCTAACCCAACGTGTTTCCCATAGGTTTAATACGCGCCATGCCCCAATCTGTGCCGTCTAAAAAAAAAAAAAAAAAAAAAAAAAAAAAAAAAAAAAAAAAACGTTCCCCGACAACCACCCCCCCGATAAATATCACCTGGACAATTTCCCCAGGGCAATTACCAACCAAATAACCATCAATCGGTAGATTACTCATAGTCCTGATAGCCTATCAAACCTCCGGATCTGAGATCAAACTTATTACCCTCCAGACCAATTCCCCAGGACAATTCCCCATAGGGCACCCCGAACCCCTGGCCCAAGACAACTACTCAGGGGCAGTTCTGCCTGGGATGAAAGGTAACGGAGTAGTCGCAATATCCCATAATTAGGTTACAGTTCGTTATTCCGAAGGTTCGTTATTCCGAAGGTTCGTTATTCCAAAAATTCTTTACTCCGAATATTCGTTATTCCGAAGCTTCGTTATTCCGAAGATTCGTTATTCCGAAGGATTTGAAATTCAAATGCATGTTGATTTGTGTTGATTTATGATACCCTCAACATCACTTTTGCGGTGAAACGAATATCTAGAAACATTCCATATATTTTTAACGATTTTTTCTTCTATTTTTCTTCAGATTACTTGGGAACACGGTGACACCCACAAAAAATCCTTCCAAACCAGTATTCTTGAGATGACAACATCTGTAAATCATTGCTAAGATACTGAAATATTTAACAAAAGACATTGGAATGCATAACTTGCATGTTTCAGTGACATTTCCCACTTTTGATCATTAATAGTTAAAAAACTGTTCATCCGATATAATTGTCATTGATATGAGTTATAGCTGAATAGTGTACAATATTTTGTTGGAGGTGATTTGAATGTGAAAGCATAAATCAGTTTCATTGACTCAGGGATTGATTTTTAAGTAAGGTTTCAGATTTTGGTCAAATTTTAACCCGCTGTACAAAAATTGAACTTTGCACAGGAACCAATCTCCCTGCAAAGTGAAAGTTTTGTAGAGGGGGTTGAAAATAGAGCAAAATCTAGAACCTGATAACTGTGTAATTTATGCTTTCATATTTAAACCACCTCCAACAAAACTGTACACTATTCAGCTATCACTCAACGGCGTAGCCAGGATTTCATCTTAGGGGGGGGGGGGCGGTTAGTCTGCGAGGGAGCGAAGCGACCGAGCCCGAGCGAGCGGAGCGAGCGGAGCGAGCGAGGGGGGGGGGGGAGGGTGGGGGAGGGTGTGGGAGGGGGGTGTCCCCCCTCCCACGGTGAGAACTTTTTGCATTTTGATGTTGTAAATGGTGCAATTTGATGCATGTTTTTGCGCGTTTCATCGACGTGAACTAAACAGTCCCACTTGTTTAAGGTGTATGGCAGTTTATTTTGATGTAGATTATTATTGAACAATTTGCCTATAAAATGGTATAATTTAAATACGCTTCTTGTATTGATTCTTTTCACTGAACGCGACTGAACCCGAGCGAGCGGAGCGAGCGAGGGGGGAGGGGAGGGTGTGGGAGGGGGGGGGGGTGTCTCCCCTCCCACGGTAAGAACTTTTTGCATTTTGATGTTGCAAATGGTGCAATTTGATGCATGTTTTTGCGCGTTTTATCGACGTGAAACAGTCCCACTTGTTCAAGGTAGCAGTTCTGTAGTGTAGATTATTATTGAACAATCTGCCTATAAAATGGTATAATTTAAATACACTTCTTTTATTAATTCTTTTCACTGAATATCATGAACGCGACTGAACCCGAACGAGCGGAGCGAGCGAAGGGGGAGGGGAGGGTGTGGGAGGGGGGTGTCCCCCCTCCCACGGTAAGAACTTTTTGCATTTTGAAGTTGTATATGGTGCAATTTGATGCATGTTTTTGCGCGTTTCATCGACGTGAAACAGTCCCACTTGTTTAAGGTGGCAGTTGATTTTGATGTAGATTATTATTGAACAATTTGCCTATAGAATGGTATAATTTAAATACACTTCTTGTATTGATTCTTTTCACTGAACGCGACTGAACCCGAGCGAGAGGAGCGAGCGAGGGGGGAGGGGAGGGTGTGGGAGGGGGGTGTCCAACCTCCCACGGTAAGAACTTTTTGCATTTTGATGTTGCAAATGGTGCAATTTTTGATGCATGTTTTTGCGCGTTTTATCGACGTGAAACAGTCCCACTTGTTCAAGGTAGCAGTATATTTTAGTGTAGATTATTATTGAACGATCTGTTAAAAAACTGTTCATCCGATATAATTGTCATTGATATGAGTTATAGCTGAATAGTGTACAATATTTTGTTGGAGGTGATTTGAATGTGAAAGCATAAATCAGTTTCATTGACTCAGGGATTGATTTTTAAGTAAGGTTTCAGATTTTGGTCAAATTTTAACCCGCTGTACAAAAATTGAACTTTGCACAGGAACCAATCTCCCTGCAAAGTGAAAGTTTTGTAGAGGGGGTTGAAAATAGAGCAAAATCTAGAACCTGATAACTGTGTAATTTATGCTTTCATATTTAAACCACCTCCAACAAAACTGTACACTATTCAGCTATCACTCAACGGCGTAGCCAGGATTTCATCTTGGGGGGGGGGGGTTAGTCTGCGAGGGAGCGAAGCGACCGAGCCCGAGCGAGCGGAGCGAGCGAGGGGGGGGGGGAGGGTGGGGGAGGGTGTGGGAGGGGGGTGTCCCCCCTCCCACGGTGAGAACTTTTTGCATTTTGATGTTGTAAATGGTGCAATTTGATGCATGTTTTTGCGCGTTTCATCGACGTGAACTAAACAGTCCCACTTGTTTAAGGTGTATGGCAGTTTATTTTGATGTAGATTATTATTGAACAATTTGCCTATAAAATGGTATAATTTAAATACGCTTCTTGTATTGATTCTTTTCACTGAACGCGACTGAACCCGAGCGAGCGGAGCGAGCGAGGGGGGAGGGGAGGGTGTGGGGGGGGGGGGTGTCCCCCCTCCCACGGTAAGAACTTTTTGCATTTTGATGTTGCAAATGGTGCAATTTGATGCATGTTTTTGCGCGTTTTATCGACGTGAAACAGTCCCACTTGTTCAAGGTAGCAGTTCTGTAGTGTAGATTATTATTGAACAATCTGCCTATAAAATGGTATAATTTAAATACACTTCTTTTATTAATTCTTTTCAATGAATATCATGAACGCGACTGAACCCGAACGAGCGGAGCGAGCGAAGGGGGAGGGGAGGGTGTGGGAGGGGGGTGTCCCCCCTCCCACGGTAAGAACTTTTTGCATTTTGAAGTTGTATATGGTGCAATTTGATGCATGTTTTTGCGCGTTTCATCGACGTGAAACAGTCCCACTTGTTTAAGGTGGCAGTTGATTTTGATGTAGATCATTATTGAACAATTTGCCTATATAATGGTATAATTTAAATACACTTCTTGTATTGATTCTTTTCACTGAACGCGACTGAACCCGAGCGAGAGGAGCGAGCGAGGGGGGAGGGGAGGGTGTGGGAGGGGGGTGTCCAACCTCCCACGGTAAGAACTTTTTGCATTTTGATGTTGCAAATGGTGCAATTTTTGATGCATGTTTTTGCGCGTTTTATCGACGTGAAACAGTCCCACTTGTTCAAGGTAGCAGTATATTTTAGTGTAGATTATTATTGAACGATCTGTCTATAAAATGGTATAATCTAAATACACTTCTTTTGTTAATTCTTTTCACTGAATATCAGGAACGCGACTGAACCCGAGCGAGCGGAGCGAGCGAAGGGGGAGGGGAGGGTGTGGGAGGGGGGTATCCCACGGTGAGAACTTTTTGCATTTTGATGTTGCAAATGGTGCAATTTGATACATGTTTTTGCGTGTTTTAACGAGTTGAAACAGTCCCACTTGTTTAAGGTTGCAGTATCTTTTGATGTCGATTATCATTGAACAATTTGCCTATAATATGGTATAATTTAAATACACTTCTTTTATTAATTCTTTTCACTGAATATCATGAACGCGACTGAACCCGAGCGAGCGGAGCGAGCGAGGGGGGAGAGGAGGGTGTGGGAGGGGGTGTCCCCCCTCCCACGGTAAGAACTTTTTGCAAATGGTGCAATTTGATGCATGTTTTTGCGCGTTTTATCGACGTGAAACAGTAACACTTGTTTAAGGTAGCGGTATATTTTGATGTAGATTATCATTGAACAATTTGCCTATAAAATGGTATCATTTAGATAATCTTCTTGTATTAATTCTTTTCACTGAATATCATGAACGCGACTGAACCCGAGCGAGCGGAGCGAGCGAATTTAAGGGGAAGGGGAGGGTGTGGGAGGGGGTGAGAACTTTTTGCATTTTGATGTTGCAAATGGTGCAATAATATTTGATGCATGTTTTTGCGTGTTTTAACGAGTTGAAACAGTCCCACTTGTTTAAGGTTGCAGTATATTTTAGTGTAGATTATTATTGAACAATTTGCCTATAAAATGGTATCATTTAAATAATCTTCTTGTATTTATTCTTACACTGAATGTCATGAAGGCTGTCTGTTCACGCGAGGGTGTAGATAGGGGCATATCCCCTCCCACACGAAGGTGATTTTGCGTTTTCAGACCTGAAATTCAGCGATCTGGTGCAAATTTTTGGTGCAATACTTTTTCATCGAAGTGTTAAAATCACGGAATTTAGCTCTTGTTCCGAATGTGCACCATCTGTGTGTATGTATAAGGTCTAGTGATGTAGAGCTTAGGGGAAGGGGGATTCCCCCTCCCGCTCGCGGAGCTTTTGCGTTTTTAGAATTGAAATAAAGCGATCTTGGTATAGCCACTGTCTACTTCTTTGCATGGCGGGGGGGGGGGGGGGCAGGAAGAAGGCGTTGGCGAGTGTTATCTCCACTCTTCCCTTCCGATGGAGCTTTTGCCTTTTTAAGGTTGAAATTGAGATATCTCGTATACGTATATTTGATGGAATCAACATTTGGGAAATCACACACACACACACACTCAAGAAAACCCCCCAAAACAAACAACTACTTATGGGGGGGGGGGACTGAGGGAGGAAAGGGTCGATTAAAAGGGGAAATTCCCCGTATACACGAGGGAACCTTCAGTTTTCGGAATATAAGTGATAAGTCTTTTTCACTCAGAATTATTCATAATTTTTTTTTTTGTAAATCTAAAAAGTGTACTAAGCTAGGGAAAGAGGCACAAAGGGGGAGGGTTTGGGAGGGGGATACCCCCTCCCAAGCACGAGAGATTTTGCATATTTTGAATTGAAATTCAACGATCTGGTGCACACTTTGAGTGAAATATTCACAAAAATATCTTATTTGATGAAAGGTTGCAAAGGAGACCAGCTTCATGTGCATGCATATAGTATACACGCATTTTTTTTTCCGCCTCCCAAATTCCCGTTTTTAGGATTGAAATATTTGTAAAGCGATCTGGGTATAGCCACAGTCTACTTCTATGCATGGCGGAAAGGGGGGGGGGGGGATAGGGCGGGCGAGCAGGGAGAAGGCGTGGGCGAGTGTTATCTCCACCCTTCCCTTCCGATGGAGCTTTTGCCTTTTTAAGGTTGAAATTGAGATATCTCGTATACGTATATTTGATGGAATCAACATTTGGGAAATCACACACACACACACACTCAAGAAAACCCCCCAAAACAAACAACTACTTATGGGGGGGGGGACTGAGGGAGGAAAGGGTCGATTAAAAGGGGAAATTCCCCGTATACACGAGGGAACCTTCAGTTTTCGGAATATAAGTGATAAGTCTTTTTCACTCAGAATTATTCATAATTTTTTTTTTTGTAAATCTAAAAAGTGTACTAAGCTAGGGAAAGAGGCACAAAGGGGGAGGGTTTGGGAGGGGGATACCCCCTCCCAAGCACGAGAGATTTTGCATATTTTGAATTGAAATTCAACGATCTGGTGCACACTTTGAGTGAAATATTCACAAAAATATCTTATTTGATGAAAGGTTGCAAAGGAGACCAGCTTCATGTGCATGCATATAGTATACACGCATTTTTTTTTCCGCCTCCCAAATTCCCGGTCCAAATCTTAGGGGGGGGCGACCGCCCCCATCGCCCCCCCCCCCCCCTGGCTAATGACAGTGTTATCTGATATATAGTTTTTGAATTATTAAGAATCAAAAGTAGGAAATGTTTTTTGAAACACCTAGTATATGCGCTGAAGCGCTTTTTCTTCAGAATATGGTATCACACACCTAGAAAAATTACAACCCATGTGCGTATGCGGAGGTACATCGTATAGAATCACAATGATGCATACACCCACACATACACACACACACACACACGCACACACACATACACAAACACACAGACACATTATATAATGTATAGGTACGCAGTCACACCAGCTTAGTTATTAATACACATTGTACTCAGAGATGTTCTTAGAAATAAGATTTCGATACATGCTGAACGTGTCATGTTGGTTCGTATGAGACGACGAAGACCCCGTTTACAGTGCGGGGCTGGGCCGCGGCTCGGCCGCGGCCGAGCCCCGTTTCGGTGTACACGCGCAAAAGGCGAAATGCGGGGCCAAAATTGGCCGCGCATTTGGCCACGCTCTGGAGGTGGTCTCGGTCGCGGCTCGGCCGCGGCCGAGCCCGGCCTTTTCTAGTAGTGACACCGTTTACAGTGCGAGACTGGGCCGAGCCGCGGCCGAGTCGCGGCCGAGCCCAGCCTCAATTCTTTTACAAAAAGTGCGGTGACATTCTCCATAAGAAACGAGCGTTTTTAAAGGCATCGCGCAGAGCTAGCGCACAATCAGGTATAGGACATTATTTTATTACACGGACTCTCGATTTTACGAACTCATATTTCCCAGAATATGTCTTTTTTGCTTAAATGCACCTGTTTTTATGAAAATCTAGATTTCAAGCTTGCTCTACATACCTCATTTGTAGAGTTTTGTGAAAATTTTACATTGGTACCTTTCGAGTTGAAATTAGGTGTCATTAATTTTCTCACTCAAACGCAATCAGCTCTACGACAACACGCAATTTTAAGCAGCGTTTACACTTTGGCGAGTTGACATGGCGAGCTATGGCGAGTTAAGGCGAGTTGCCAAAATGAGGCACTCGCGATAACTCGCGTGAAGCTCACCATGTAACTCGGAATAACTCGCGACAACTCGGCATGGCTCGGCGGAGCTCGTTCAAGCTCGGGACAACTCTCCTTGAAGTCGTGAGCAGTCCCAAAATTTTGAACATGTTCAAAAATTTTGCTAACTCGCTGTAACTCGTGCTGAACTCAGCTAGACTCGTTATATACTCGCGGTACTCGCAATAACTCGAAAGAAGCTCGAGATAAACTCGTAATAACTCGCCATATTTGAGCATACGCGAGTGCATTCCGAGTTTACTAGAGCGAGATACGAGCACTGCGATCGTATTACGAGTGAAGGAGAGGTGCCCGCGAGATTAGCGCGAGTTCAGATCGAGCACCCCGAGTTACAGCGAGTTTCGTATGAGTTTAGTCAGATTGCGTTGCAAATGCACATTGACATGCCAGCTGAATAATGAATATCCAGTGTTCTATATTTTTCCATATATATTTTAAAATGAGAGCACATTTTAATCGACCCACGCATGTACACGTACTTTTAAAACGGCCATTGTCACTGTATTATTACAACTAGCAAATAGGAGAGGAATGTGCCCCGACCCAAGAGATCCAAGAGTTGTGGCCATTCAGGTAGTTAAACACCGAAAGAATAATGTCATTCAAACAAGGGTAGAAGTAGAAGAAGTGCAGGAAGAGAGAATGGAGACGGAAGAGGAGATCAATGACGAGCAGAGACAGGTAAAAGAACAAGACACCAAACTAGACCAGGTCCAAGCTCAAACTACTGAGCATCAGGCCTCGCCTGTCGAACTGGTTGGGGAGGAAAATGAACCCATTTTTCTCCACTCGCAATGTTCTCCGTCTGGCACGCCAGGGAAGACGAAAAAAAAAAAAGAACAAAGAAGTCCACCCCAAACAAGAAGTCCACCCCTAAGAAGTTCACCCCGAAGAGACGAAAAACACCTCACTGCATACACATTCACTGAAGAGCAAGAAGTAGAATAAGCAGAGTGGTACAGAGATCACGATTGTCCGTATAACAGGTGACTAAAGTCATGTGAAGGATACTGCAAAGAAGACAACGCTATAATCGAAGAGAAGGCCAAGGAGTACGATCCGATGTGCTCCGGTAAGTGAAGATGAATATAATACCCCTTTCATAAACTCATCCTCCTATTATCCGCATAAGAATAATGCGGACAATTCAATAAAAAATGCGTTCACAAACTCTGAAAATAATCCGCATTATTTTTACGAGCGCCCGTCCTGAAAAAGGCGGATAATCGTCATGGTGACTGCACACGTCCCTCCTGCGGGAAAGACAGGTGACGTTTAACCGCACCCCGGCAATTATCCGCATTATTTGGGTTTGCGTTCATAAACTCAAAATCTGGTCCCGACGCTGCTATTATGCGGATAATAGAAGGGTCGAAATAATGCGCATATATCCCCGCTCCGATTTTACGACCAAATGTTGCGGATATTATCCGCATTATTGAGTTTATGAAAGGGGTATAAATATCTATTATTTAGGGGGGGGGGGGGGCTCTGGCAGCAAAACGGAGTTTCGCTAAATATATTTTGTTGAATTCATTACCATGATTACTACTATGATTATGATTGCCATAATTATCGAAAATCCTGTAAACAACTGACAACATGACATGCATAATATTTAGTCCTGAAAATTTTGACCCCCACATTTCGTTTATCCCGTTAGCTAGCTATATACTTTACTGTATGAGAAACAAGAATTTAGTAAAGTTATTTGTTTCTTTCCATTAATTTATGTGATCTAAATTCCCAGTGTTCGATTTTTTTTCCAGTTGAACAGCTGAACAATTTCCTCAAGTCTATGAGGACACAGTACAGCCGTCTGACGAACCCAAGGTCTGGAAAGGGGACCAGAGACACACCTTACAGTGAGAGAGATCAGTGGATTCTCAATACATTCCGCGTCCTGGAGGGACATATTGTGAGGATGAAAGGGAGAACATTGGGAAGGGTAAATATGCATTTGATTTTATTAAGATCTGTAATAAGCTACATTTAAACAAAATATAGAAATCGCCATACATTAATAGGTGATTAAACATTATGATAATGAACATTGTTCTGTATTAAAGAAAAGGAACAGTAAAGTGTTACATTACTGTCATTAATCAAAATATGTTTTATTACGTGTGCAGAACATTTTGGTTAACTGTGATTTTTTTTTTTTTCAGTACTCTCGAGATAATTTCGTGATACCGTATAATTCCTGGTTAACTGCTCAATAACTTACTAGTTTTGTGTAACATGGTGAAATATAAACGATGTACCCTTATGAGTATTGAAGTGACTGGTATCCTTTTATTATGTTGCAGCTCCTCCAGCGAGCAGATGAGGTCAGAGATCTACGAAGGTCTTCTTTCGCCTTGTCATATCCCCCGCAAGACCGCCCAGGTCTTCACCAGCTAACTCCGCCATCAGCGTCGCATAGTGTCCGTACTTTGGCCTCCTCAACAACCAGGGTCTTGTCCAAAACCCAAAGCATTTTGGTCCTCTCTTGAGCATCTCTTTTTCTGCGGCGCCTCCTTGACAACAGGGTCGCACCAATCGTGCAGAAGATCAGGGTCTCTTCTTCTTCAAGCAGAGCGAAAATGCTTCTGGCATCCATCTTTGAGCGCCAAAAATGTGCATTATGTCCCGCCCCTCGATCGTATAAAACTCTTATTACTCGTAATAAAATCTTGACAACTCGTTTAAAGCTCGCTTTTAGTCGTATAAAGGTCACTGCAACTCATACTAAGCTCGGTATGTCTCGTTTCGAGCTCGGTTCACTCGTACAGCGAGCGTAGTGAACTCGGCGTTGAGTCTTATAATATTATCACTCATGCAAATTCCAGAAAAAAAAATACATTTCGCGCGAGTTTGTGCGAGTTAACGCGAGTTGGAGTTCGCACAGCTCGCGCACGACTCGCGACTCCAACTCGCCAAAGTGTAAACGTTGCTGACGGCGCAGTGTGCCAACTGTGAGCCTGAAGGCCATTTTGGGAGGGCTATTTTACTGCCATACCTGTTGTATTTGTACAATGCACCTGCCTAGTAAGTTGCAGCAAGTACTCACGTGTATTCATACCGAGTTTGGAGGAATTTCGTGAAACTTCGCCATCGCGGTACCTTTTCAATATTCATAAACCATGTCATTTTAGCCCCGAGTGAACAACCAACCAATTATGTTCATACACTAAAGCAATTGCGTGCTTCTCATTTGAATACGCTACGTTTTTACGAGGTCGCATCGGGTCAACGCGTGATCGTGACGAAGCGCGTATGCAAAGTCGTGACGTGACAATAGGTGCGCTCGTCTTTATTACTATTTAGATTTCATTAATACATTAGCTCAACGTAGCATTTGCTGTGCGTGATTGCATCATGAATATGTATTATTCTTTAACGCTCAACGCACTGTGATAGGTGGTATGCAAATGACGGATTATGTCATAGCTTATTATCTGTTTGTCACCGTTCGCGTGTAGACTTTTTGTCCGTTTACACTGCCGGGCTCGGCCGCGCTTTTAATTCAAACCTTTCAATATTTTGTCGTAGTGGCGCTCTGCTTGAAACAAACCAGTGCCGTAAAGAGAGTTTGGCCAACTCGGTTTTTGGCTTATGTGTTTTGAAGCCTGTGATTGGTCAAAAGCTGGTCCCGTGATCTACAGGCGCCATGTCGTTACTGAAGTGCGCTCATACGCAGTGCCCATTGTCAACTACCCCTTATTTGGCTTGGTTATTTTGTTACGTCTGAGCGTAAACGCTAACCCTGTAACGCGTAATACGCGCGGTAACGACATAATAAAAAAAAATGATAATAGTGAGACTCTTATAAAGCGCACATTTCTACCTAAAAAAGATACTCAAGGCGCTATAGAACAGAGTACATATTGAGTCACGTTACAACAGTATCACAGAAACTAAGACAACAAATTTAAACCAACAAACAATAGGCCTATATACGTACATATATACTATACATACAGGTATACAATGGCGTCCAAATTAGCAGTTGGCCAGACTCTCTTTACATACGGCACTGAGACAAACGCAATTTGGTATAGTCTGGTTTTCAGACCCTTTGCCAACTGGATTCCGTGGCGACGAAGTCGCCGTTCGGGCACAGGCCTTTGCCGAAGGAAAAATCCTTTGCAAGACAAAACCACCTTAAACTATACTAGTTTTCGACGTTGAGGGGGTTAATATCCAGAATAGCGAAATAGTACGGGCAGAGGGTCTGGAAGCCAGACTAAAATTGGCCGTGCATTTGGCCCAGTTTGCGTTTACACTGAGAAGAGGCCGGGCCACCTCTAGAGCGTGGCCAAATGCGCGGCCAATATTGGCCCCGCATTTGGCCTTTTGCGCGTTTACACTGAAATGAAGGCGGGCTCGGCAATGTAAACGGGGTTTGAAACGCAAACTGGGCCAAATGCGCGGCCAATTTTAGTCTGGCTCCCATGCAGACCTGATCTGCCCGTACTATTTCGCTATTCAGGATATTAACCCCTTCAACGTCGAAAACTAGTTTCATATTGAAAACTTTCGGTCATCTGCGAAGCCGCGCTTCCGCGCGAACGCTACAACACGTAAAACGGGTCAAAAATCGACGCATTTTTCCACAAAATCTGCCATTACTTTTAAACTATTTAAGAAGCAAACTTGGGGCGCCCGGATTCTGAATGTAGACACTTTAGGGATTATTTATGTGTATATATCATTATTGTAACATTTGTAGTCGTGACGCAAATTTGATCAGAAAAGTACCTTATGAGTAGATTTGTCTATGGCGAACAGTCCAAATTTGACGAATTTGAGCATATTTTCCCGTCTTGCAATTCTTCCACACGGGATATCTCGAGAACGGAAAGTCGCACGAACTTGGGGCGCACGGTTTTAGAAAGTAGAGATTCTGTCCATTTTTGTGATATAAGAATCTTGTTCATTGGTTCGGCAGTCCTGACGCAAATAAGCAGTAAATCTAGACTACCCAGTCACAATTGCTGTCATAGGGAACGTGTACAATCCACACAGAGCTATCACGTGACGAGACTACCAACGAAAATTTGAGCCGTTGACCTTCACTGTCTGCCGTCGTCAGCAGTGTGAATTCCTGTGATTTCAAGCTTTTGTTTCTCGCCAAATATCATTTTCAATGCAATATCAAGATACAGTTGTATGTGAGACATTATCTAGATACGTAACAGCCTTATGAGCAACATAACTGTTAAGTTTGGGAGCAAAAACAACCAAATACATTTCACATTCCGTCTCATTTTTCGATGATGGCTCTAGTCGGACTGGTGCATTTTCTTCGGAGGTGGTAATAATGTAAGTAGTTGCAACGGTCGCTTGCCACCTGCTGTCTGCAATCGGGTGCTTATATACACGTGTTGTGCACAGGTAATCAACTGAAATAATGTTGTAAAGGAATGATAAGGTCCTAGATTATATCTCAACTGTATATTTAACCCGATTTCTGCCGCCTACACACAACACACTACGCGTGAAATTATATGAACATGATGTCCCTCCACGCACGGTGCTGCAGGCCACCCCCATTAACGTGTCGACTAGCCACTCGCCCCACACGCACTCACTTTCTCCAGCGTCTGCTACGTCGGATTTTCTGCGTGAATTAGGGCGAAAGTTTTCAATATGTGTCCTGCAAAGGATTTTTCCTTCGGCAAAGGCCTTTGCCCTAACGGAGACTTCGTCGCCACGGAATCCAGTTGGCAAAGGACTATTTTTTTTTTTTTTTTTTTTTTTTTGGAGACAATTATTCGAGATGCCACTTATGTATCCTACTCGGATTTCTACGCCTGAAATTTGAAAGTAAAATAATATGTGAGGGATTTACTAGTAGCCTAACACAAAAGTACGTGGAGAGCTCATTAGGCCTACGAGGCGGTTATACAATGTATTTGTTTTATATTAAGGCACTGAGATACCATCGTAACCAGCTACGCTAAGAGGGCTTACTCCCGCGATTTCGCGTAGTACGCTCATGGGCGAAATACGGACGCCATTAGCAAACAGTGATTTAGCTGTTCCACGTTGCTTTAACTATTCATTATTTTCAAACTGTTGCTGGTGCAGTCGCGAATTTTAAGGCACGTTTCTCCAACAATCTCTGGTCTACATTACAATACACGTGACTCTGCATGTCCATTGCCCCACATACTGAAAACCGTGTATTGTTTACGTGCGTGATGTGACTAGCTGCTCATCTAAAAACTTTGGAATTGTATCACTTATTTACCTGTGCACTTAACTACCGAGGATGGCTACTGGCAACGCAGGCAAACGTGATTTGACATTGACCCCGACCACATCATCCAATAAAGCGGCATCAAAGAAATTCAGACCTGATTTGCAAAAATCAATAATCGAAACCCAAGGGATGGATGACAGCAGTGACCCAGACCCCGAGTCAAGTGACATCTCTATCCAGGACATCATCAAGGACACTCTTGCGGAGCACCTCTGTTTCGACAGCGAAGCTGCCTCTCAGCCACCTAAACCTCGGGGCAAAGGAAAAGGTGGAAAAGGTGAGAACCCTGCCCAGTTGGATGTTGCCGAACTTACCAATCAGATCATAATGAAGGTGCTACCTGTAATTGTTGACACTGTCGCCACAGCAGTCGATAAAGCTGTTACTGCCGTTGTCAAGAAGCTCACTGAGTCTCTGGACACCAAGGGTACTCAAAGCAAACTGCAAAGGCAGGCCTTGATGGCAAAGTACGATACTGACCGCCTCGAACAGTACACACGTCGCGAGACGATTAGGATTTCAGGGTTACCTGAAGAAGGAGGCGAAGATGTGGCCAGGAAGGTCATTGACCTAGGCAAGAAGATTGGGGTCAACCTCGATACCAAAGACATTTCGGTCGCCCACCGCAATGGCAGAAAGGATCAGGGCCAACCCCGGCAAATCTTGTGCAGATTTGTGTCAAGAGCCTTTGCCGATATGCTGCACGCCAAGCGGAGTCACCTTAGACTTCGAAGAATACCGTAGGAAGGTGTACATCAATGAGGACCTCACACCTCTGAGGGAGTCGTATGTTGGGATATGCCAAAAGCGTAGCTGGTGTGAAGCGCGTGTCCAGTAAGAACGGGAAGATCTTCTGCAACATGTCCATGAACGACAGGCTTGTCATCCTGGACTCTCCAGACGACATGCTCAAGCTCGGGCTTGAGAGTGTCGACTATAGGCGGCTTGGTCTTGGCTGTTACCTGTATGCTGAGGCCTAGGATGCAGGCAGAGGACCTGGAGCCCACCACCACGTCGACCCTCCTAAGTTGCTGCCCCACCCCCCTGGAACCCAACATGATGCTTATTCCTCTTTCAAAAGCTGTGAATCTATCTGCAAGTACAACTGTTATACTCCTACATGCCCCAACACCAACAACACTTGTAACCCCTCACCTGCCCACATTGATATTCCCAGTGACAGTCTCAATGCTACCCCCCACAATGCTGGTGATCCATCATCTGTTTTTGACCACCAATACTCACGAAAAACTGACTCCGCTACCTTGAACTTAGCCCTTCTGAATGTCTGTGGTCTGGTTAATAAGGTCTCCCTTCCTGACTTTTTGAACTTTACCTCTGATAAAGACATTGTATCGTTGACTGAAACAAAAATGGATGCTTTCGATATTCCCAATGTTCAACTAGATAATTACTCTTTGTTCTTTAAAAATAGAAAAGGCTGTAGCCATAAATCAGGCGGTGTTGCCGCCTATATCAGTAACAATATCATTAACGATTTTAAGATTCTTGATGGTAACTGTAATAATGTGCTATGGTTCCAAGTAGACAAGAAGGTTATTGGCTTCCAGTTTTTATTGGGCCTTGTTTACATCCCTCCCGAATCCTCTAGATTCTCTTCTATAACATTATTTGATGACTTGGAGAATGACATTGTTAATCTTTCGGTAAAGGGTGAAGTTACCTGTATGTATTGGTGGAGACTTCAATGCGTGGACAGGCCGAAAACCTGACTATATTAGTTTTGATAATGATGTACCTCTCAATGTTGGTCATGATGAAAATATATTTCATCAAATTGTTAACATGAGACTATTGATACACTCGGTTTTGAGCTGCAACGTAATTCTTCACACAATGCTACTAATAATTATGGTTTGAGACTAATTCAGATGTGTAAAAATCTTGATCTCTACATCGCAAATGGAAGGCTAGGATATGATCGCTATCATGGAAGGCCAACCTATAAAAACTCTTCCGTTGTGGATTACATACTTTATTATGTCTCCTGAAATGATGCCCTTTGTTTTGCAATTTGAGATTGCAGATTTTGATATCACTTTATCTGATGTACATAACCCTGTCCTGCTCAGTTTCTACAACAGTAACTCTGATCCTTGCAAAACTACTGAACCTGATATAAAAGATAAAGATTATCAGGGTAATGTTCCATCGTTTGTTAGACCTTACTGGAATACCTCTATGGAAATACCCTTTCGTGATAACATTGGTGTGGATCAGATAATGAAAATAGAAGCTGAGCTGGACAAGCTTCTCCTGAAGCCTGTGTCAATTGATTCTCATGCAATATATTCTCTAATTGGAAAAATCAATATGTTTATAACATCTGCCAAACTGACGGATTGTATTAAAAATAGTAAACATAAAATTAGTACATGTAATAAAAATAAAATGGTAGCTTCAGTTATCAACATAATAAGTGGTTTAATTATAAATGTCAAGAAGCTAGAAAAAGGTTAAATCGAGCTAGAGTCAGATACAGAAATAATAAATCACAGACAAATTATGTGAAGATGAATGACATGGGTAAGCTATATAAACAAGTACTTAGAAAAGCTAAATGTGGCTACGAAAAGAAATTTGTGAAGAAAATAAAGACACTGAAATCTAAGAATCCTAGGGAGTTTTGGAAACTTCTGAAAGACCCAACCTCTAAGCAAGGTAACCAGGCTAATTTTGATTTGCTTGTTAAACATTTTGTAGAACTGAATAACCCTTTTTGTGTAAATGATGTTTGTAATGACCACATACCTCAGGTCAGTCTAGATTCAATTAATACAATTATTAATAAGGACTTTACTGAATTAGAAGTAAGTAATGGTATTTGCCAACTAAAACATAATAAAGCTGCTGGCATAGATAATATTCTTAATGAATTTATTATATACTCCAAAGAAAAGATGTTAAGCATGTTGACAAAAATGTTTAACGCTATCTTATTATCTGGTTGTACTCCTGATGCATGGTCAATAGGTATTTTGTCCAATACTTAAAAAGGGCTCACCCCTGAATCCTGATAATTACCGAGGCATTTCTGTTCTCAGTTGTGTCGGTAAACTGTTTACTTTGTTACTTAATAATAGAATTTCTCAGTTTCTGGAAGCGTCTGGCTCACTTGGAAGTGAACAAGCTGGTTTTCGTCATAATTATTCCACATTGGATCACATAATTAGCCTCAAATCAATTATTGACCTTTACCTCAATAAAAAGAAGAGATTGTATTGCACTTTTATTGATTATCGGAAGGCCTTCGACTCTATAAATAGGGTCAAACTGTGGAATCGACTTATCGCTTATGGCATAAATGGTAAAGTCATAAATGTTATTATTAACTTATACAAGAAAGCCAGATCATGTGTTAAGTCCAACGCTGGCCAGCTATCACAACTTTTTCCATCATTAGTTGGAGTAAGACAGGGTGACAATTTGTCACCCCTCCTTTTTGCAATCTATTTGAATGATCTTGAAAGGTGCCTCTTGAATTCTTGCAAGGGACTTTCCCTTATTTCAAACCTCACATATTATGACATACTCCAGACCGATGATACAGTTGTTTACCTAAATTTAATTACACTTTTGTATGCTGATGATACCATAATTCTAGCAGAGTCAAAAGAAGATATGCAAAAATCATTAGATGCTCTTTATTCTTATTGTAATGAAAAAGACCTGAATATAAATGTTTCTAAACCTAAAGTTGTTATATTTTCAAAAGGCAAGGTGAGAAACATCCCCTCATTTCACATAGGAAACTCATGCATAGATGTTGTAGATGAGTATGTTTATCTAGGTATTACTTTCAATTATAATGGAAGCTTTGCTAAAGCCCAGAAAAAACTGTATGATCAAGCCAGCAGAGCTATGTACTCTTTGATAGCTAGATGTAGGAGACTTGCTCTGCCTATTGATATCCAACTTGACTTATTTGATAGTCTAGTACTACCAATTCTTACCTATGGTTGTGAGATTTGGGGCTACTCTCATTGTCACCTCGCCGAAAAGCTCCACCTGAAATTCTGTAAAATAGTTCTTAGCTGTAAATTGTCAACTCCCACCTGCATGGTGTCAGGTGAACTTGGACGCTATCCAATAGCAAACCACATAAGGTACAGAATGGTTAATTTCTGGGCAAAACTCATACACAAAAGCGAGAGTAATATTGCTTTTACCATCTATAGTCTTATTTTTCAGATGCATAACACCCAAGGTTATCAGTCAGAATGGTTAGAATGTGTTAGAAGAACTCTTTCACAGTGGCGGATCCAGAGGGGGGCGCAAGAGGCGCACGCCCCCCTTTATTTATCGTTAAAAACAAAAGAAATAAAAAGAAAAAAAAAATGAAATGAAACCCGGAAGTGGCACAAAAAACAACAGTTACGCCCCCCTTTACAGAATTCCTGGATCCGCCCCTGTTTCAGATTGTGGTTTTAGTGGGGTTTGGTCATCACAAACATGTAACCTTTCATGGTTGAAAGCCAACATTAAACGAAGATTGGATGACCAATACATCCAAAGTTGGTATTCTTCTATTGAATCATCAAGTGCCTGTATAAATAATAGAATTTTCAAGAAAAAATTTGGCCTTGAGAAATACTTATTAATACTCCCACGAAAATATGCCATTAACTTGACTAAATTCAGATTGGGTTTTACCCATCTCCCCGTCACTAGGAAGATTTGGAGATACTAGTTATGATGAAAGGTACTGTACTCTGTGTAAAAGTGAAAAGATTGGTGATGAATTTCATGTCCTTTTTTAATGCAGTTCATTAGAAAATACCAGGTCAGAATTATTACCAATTAAGCTATTATTATACTAAGCCAAATACATATAAAATGGAAAAGCTGTTTAATGTTGCAGATAGAAAGATTTTGATCATACTTGCCAAGTTTGCCCATGCTATTATGGTGGAACTCAAGTCCTCTAAGCCACCATTTTAGCTCCTCCCCACCCCCATCCCTCCCCTTCCCCTCCCCATAGAATACATTTTCCCCCCTCCTAATTCCATGACTCTTAATATTATTGTTTTATTTAGAAACTATATAATGTCTTATGCACCATTACTATTTATCTGGTTCCGACTTAAAGGGATGGTTCAATAGTGGAACAAAATCGAAGCTTTCAACTGTCTTAAAAAACTCTTTGTTATTGTATACTCCGATTAAAATGTAACTTTATTACTTTAGAACCTATTTGCATTTTTGTCCTAGTTTTTAGAGAACTTACAATTCAAAAGAGATGAAAACTTTGTTAATCGATGAATTTATAATCGAAAATCTTTTTTTAAAAAAAATATTTTAGACCTCCCTCTACCCCACTGCTGAACCTTCCCTTTAAGTAATTAAGTAATTAATTTTGCTTACTGCCAAGTAGACCTTGATTCACAGATTGAGTGACGGCTGACAACGTACTCTATATACATGTATATTTGTAAATATATTCTGTATCGTTATAGTATTATGTTTATGTTATGTGCGTTTAAGCCTTTATATGCCCCCACGGGGCCAAAAGGTGTTATTCTCAATAAAGTTCAAAGTTCAAAGTTCAAAGTTTCCCTTTCATTTTCCCCTTTTTAGGAGACATACAGGGGAAGAGATGTCATCTATTTTCCAATATGCAGTCCCACAAAGTTTGAGCTAAAGTAGCCCGAGAAAGAAAGAGATATAGACGGCGTTTGCCAGCTCAAACAGCACAAACTTTGAAGGACTACGTAGAATACAGATTGAAAAGTAATGACATTACTTAACGTATCGACAGAAAATATACTTCTGCTGGCATACTCGTGAAATAGGCCCCACCACTGCGTGTCCGTACTGAATACTACGGCGGCTCTGATTTTTGAGGTATGAAACACAATAAGGATGGTAGGGTTCGCTCCATAGGCTCGCGCTATTAATACTAAAATGGCTGCCGTTGGGCACCATGTGGGGCTCCCAAAGAGATTTTCCCCAGTGGGGAGGAGAAAAATCTCTTTGGGGGCTCCATGGCGTACTACCGTGCGTACTTTACTACACGATGTGTAAGAGTTCTGTGTACTACACCCGTTTGCGTGCGAAATCGCGAGAGTACGCCCTCTTTAGCTTCTAGTTGTCTATACTCTTTGGTTTTTATTACGTGCTTAGCTAGGCCTACCTACTTGTTTTTGACGAAGAAACGTGCAGACGATGCTTGCCGCTTCGCTCGTAGTGGGGAGTGAGTATTCACGGTTCCCACATCATCTTGACGGAATTATATTATGAATGGGTTCATTTACTTGCCAGAAACGGCTATTTATTTTCATAGTCTTTACTGGTTGCCTGTACAATCTAGATCACTTATTTGTACATACTTTGCTAGTCTGTTGCCCCGATACGATGTGATACTGTTTGACGGCTTTGATCCCACATATTATAACTCGTGTTGGTAAAACTAGAGTAGAAGGGATCTCCCGTTTTAAATTTAGTCTAGCTCGCGCTCTTAACATGCTTAACAATGTTGCTAACAGTCTTTAATGTTGTTAGACTTTACTCTTAGAGTCTTAGTCTTGCTGGGGGTGGTCCACTGATCCCTATAAACCCCAGGTATTTTATTAGATGTTGATGTGATCTAGAATCTAGTCTAACTAGACTTCATTAAAAAGCCTTCGACAAGGTACCGCCGCATCGACGATTGTTAGAAAAAAATCAAGTCTTTCAGCATTGTTAATCCCTTGCTTGATTGGCTGAAATCTTTTCTTCTTGGGAAGAAGCAACGTGTTTGTGTTAATGCATGGTACTGTTTCATGTTGGGATGATGTCATTAGTGGTATTCCCCAGGGAAGTGTCCTTGGTCCTAAATATTGATGACTATGTTGTTTGTTATGTAAATGTTATGTTATTATTCAAATGACCTTCCCGAGCAGGTA
This sequence comes from Diadema setosum, assembly GCF_964275005.1. Lineage (NCBI taxonomy): Eukaryota > Metazoa > Echinodermata > Echinoidea > Diadematoida > Diadematidae > Diadema > Diadema setosum. The sequence goes on from NC_092694.1 coordinate 17,865,675, forward strand.
GGCCTACATGTAACTTCCAGTTCCAGTAGTATTTATTTGTTTGCTGATGACACGAAAATTTTTAAACATATTACTTCCAATAGAGGTGCTGTGTTTCTGCAAAAAGATCTTGATTGTCTTATTGTTTGGTCGAATAAGTGGCTCCTCAAGGCCGTGTCAGTCACACCATTCCGGGCAAGCTACGCGGGCTTGTGGCGAGGAGGTAGCTTCCAGCACGTAGAAGATTTTCAGCGGGCGAACAAGAATGTTTGCAATTTTCATTCATGCCTTGTCATACCGTACGGGGGAACTTCTGCGGCTTGACTTGCGGGGAAACAAATTTACTCCCCGGAGCTCTCCGCAGTTGGTCCGCACCTGACAGTATCTAGTGCGGCGTAGTTGCCCTGAGGTGCTAACGCAAGTCCGATTTAACCGCAGCCAAGTTTTGAGCATGACCAAAACTTTTTCCGGGTGAGTCGCGGGAATGCCCATAGAGGTCCACGCAGAACGCCAGCAGGAGACCCTTAGGGGCAGTACTTTCCAGGCAATTCCCACGCAGGTACTTCGCAGTCCTGTATGCAGCCAAGATAATGAAATTCTGTGAGATTTCAGCCATTCCATTGGAGGAATTCCTTCACTGAGTTGTCAGCCCCCTCGTGACTGGTACAAAGGTCACACAGTATACTCGCAAGTATAACGCGTCCAGCAAGTAAGACACATGCGCTGACTCGCACAAATCCTTTTCCGCCCTCAGGAATGTCCGGTATGCTAGAAAATCCCTACACGTAACAAGCCCGAGTAGCTTGCCCGGAAAAGTGTGACAGGGCCTAAACACGGTTGCGGGTAAAAAAATATGCGTGCGCACCTCCGGGCGACTACTTTTGAGATACGTGCTAGGTACTGTCATGTGCGGATCATCTACGGGGACCTTCGGGTAGTCAAAATTGTTCTTTGCAAGTCGCACGCAAGGCTGGTGTGACACGGCCTTTAGGTTTCATCCTAAAAAATGTTGTGTTCTTACGGTTGGCAACCAAGAATAGCAAGATAATTTGTACGATTACACTATGAATATTGGAAACACTGTACATTATCTTTCACACGTAGATTCATGTAAGGACCTAGGAATCACAGTTGATTCTAAACTTAAGTTTGAACAACATTTCCAGGAACAAATAAACATGCCAATAAAATTATGAATATATTAATAAGACGCACATTTGTTTATTTAAATAAAGATAATTTTTTTACTGTTATATAAAGCTTTGGTAAGACCTCATTTAGAATACGCCAATGCGGTATGGAGTCCTTATTTGAAAAAAACATATTGATCTAGTAGCTTTAGAAAATGTACAATGGAGGGCCACAAAATTAGTATGTGAAATAAGATCCTTATCTTATGAATACAAGATTGAGGCACCTGGGACTTTCAACTCTAGCATACCGCAGGGCGAGAGGTGACATGATTGAAGCTTTTAAATTATTTCATAAATATGATCAGGAAGTAGTGCCTGACTTTGGTTTAATAAAAAAATGCACAAGAGGACATAGTAAGAAATTATATATTTTTCGATCGCAAACCACTACAAGAAGAAATTCATTTTACATGCGTATCAGGAAACCATGGAATAGTTTACCTAGAAATTTAAAAGATGCACCCAGTGTCTTCAGTTTTAAAATTGGTTTGGATAAATTCTGGGACAATGAACCCATAAAATTTAAGTTTGACGCCACGCCACCTGGTCACAACCCAGCTCATCAGAAGGACTGAACCTGGATCTGAATATAGAGGCTCAGCCTGCGTTCAGAATCTTCCATAGGTATCCATAGGTATAGGTATTAGGATGTTGGCAATCTTGATCGGACCCACATACTTCAATGACTTTGTCTAAAGTAACTGTTAGAGGCTAAAAATTAAAATTGTCTAGTCTATACAAAGGAAAGCTGCCCGCTTTAAACCAACGACCTATACTGTGGGAGCTCTGTAACAACCATGCTCCATCAGAACAGCAAACGACCTACCTTGGAACATAAACGTCACATGAACAGCATCATAAGATGCACAGAATAATCTATGGCCTGGTCGATTTGCCCTCTGAAAGACATGGTGAATTCAACCCTGAACCACTTGACGTTAGAAGGACCAGGGGCCCGTTTCATAAAACTCCAACCGGATTTTTTTCCGGTTGAAATCACAAAATTCCGGTTGGAAGCTCCAAACCAGAGTTTTTATGCAACAGATTTTACAGTCTTAGGTTAGCAACCTTTAAAAATTCAGGTTGGGCAAATCCCAACCTGAATTTTTTAAGGTTGCTAAAAAAGTTTTATGCAACGGGACCCTGGAGTTGGAAACCTCTTCAGATAAAGCTCCCTACTTCCAAGTTCCAGAACTGATCTCCATGTATACATTCATTCTTCCCAAGAACCAGCAGATACTGGAAAGTGGAATGTTTTACCACAAGCAATAACCGACATAGCTGATCCAAATTTATTCAAAGATACATTTTAAAACACTGAGTAACGTCCCTCCCGGGAGGCACTAGCTCCCACCATGACCTATGAACCAAAGTTGAGTGTTGCTCTACCAGGGCTGATCAACGTATACCATCAAGATCAAGATGTATCTGGTCGTCGGGGATATGTTCCGCGGAGACTGCGTCTGGCTTCACGGAATCCCCACAGAGGAGAGTGATAACGTCCAAAAAAATAAAAAAGACTCCTCCGGCTCACAGGGGGAAGAGCATTAGAGCATTTAGTAACAGTGTACGGTGTGGCGTACCATCAAGTGCTTTCATTTACAGTATAAGGTGTTATTTTCGCGAATTTCTTAAATTACAGTCGGATCACGAATTTGATTACACGAAAATGTATCCATGCCCTATGGTAATAATGCATTTATGTTTGTGTTTGCATCTATTCTTGAGAACAACATCTTGCAAAAATGTCTCTGACCTCATTCACAAAAATATCTTTACCCCAAAATAACAGCTTATATGCATACTACTAGTACGCACATAGACAGAAGGATCCGTCTGTCCAGGGGAGTCTTTTATTTTTTTGACGTTATCGCTCTCCTCCGTAGAATAGGGGGGGATCTGTGAAGCCAGATGCAGTCTCCGCGGAACGTATCCCCGACGACCAGATACAGACCGATCTTTCAGTCAAGTATGCACACACATCGACACATGCACACACAAAGGAAATTCTACAAAAACAAAATGCCTTCAATATTTAGATGGTAGATGATATCAGTAAACTCAGTTGTCCTGCTCACCCCTCAGTACTTCAATTTCTTTATGACTCTAAATTCATTTATCCATGTCACGTCTTCCCCTAACAGCAACTTATTTCACGGAACAGGAGCTTCAGATGTCAGGAAGTACACATGCTTCTTGCTGGACCAGTCGCCTCCTTCATAGTTCTTTCTGCATGTACCAGGGCTTGTGATGGACTTTGGAAACTTTGATGATGATCTGTTTGCTAAGGAGAGACCAAAAACCAAGAAGACTCCTCAGTCTGACTACAAGCCAAGGGAAATTACACCTCAGGTTCATTCATTTATGCATAACAGGATTATTATCAATTTATTTCATTAGGTGTACATACAAGTAGGATTTGAAGGCAACTTACATACATGTGTATTACTGTAAAAGTGGACATTTTCGCGGTGTTGAAATTTTCGCGCATTTCGCGCAACCAGAAACTAGCGCGAAAATAAAAACACACGAATATTTTTGCTTGCCATACATTCCTGTGCGTGATGTCTTGATTCCGCGGAATTAAAAACACGCGAAACTCTTCTGACCCGGCCTAGCGCGAAAAATTAGTCACGCGAAAATATCCACTTTTACAGTATTTGGTATCTAAACAGATCCTCCCAATATTTCCTTAGATTTATATCTGCTCAGCAGAACCTTAAAATGATTAGTGTGTTGAGTTGATGCCTGAAAAGACTGATGTGAAATGAGATAATTAAGTGCTGATAACTAAGCTTGGGAGTTTTGCGTATCAGGGCAATTACCCCCCCAACTACATGGTAAATACTGGTTAGTGATAAGGTAAGAGTAAAGCTTAGGGTTAGGTTTAGGGTCTAGAGTTTGGGATAAGGTTAAGATTAGGTTCGTGGGGTTCAGGGGAAGGGTCCGGGGTAATCACTCAGGGGGTAATAGTCCTAGACCTGTATGCTTTAGAGTGGTCTCGGGTGTCAGATTGTGATAAGTTGAGGAGTCATAAGTGTGTACTGTTTCCCCAGAACATTTTGGTGATTGCAGAAAGAGTAAAGCACTGTTTTTACTATACCACTGTTATTTGAAGAAAACCAAGCAATCTCTTCAAAAGTTATGAATTTTATTTTTTTTTTAAATCAAATCCACATGCCTTCATCACTAGATTTAAGGCTACAAGAACTATTTATGATGTGACAGTAGTGTATTGATATTTATGGGAAGATTTAATGAGAATTTCTATAAAAAAAAAAAAAGAAGGTATTTTCAATGAAAATTCCACAAGGCACTCGACCTATTTATTGACATGAGATGGGATAGTATTATAAGGAAATATCTGGACATAATTGTTTTGTTTTTAGGCTGCTTAGGTTTGCTTGCACTTTTATTCAAGATCTTGATCCTCAACAAACTAGGATTGATACCAATTTCAAGCATTTGACACAATTATTGATTTTAATTCATATGTTTTATGTCAGATCTAGAACATATCAAATCTGATTGGTACTCATAAAGAGTTTTGGCTGTGTAATATACTTATATTTGGAATGTACACATATGTCACCCAACTATCAAAGAGATTACCAATGTTACACCAAGCCTACATCTTACTAAATGTTTGCCATCTTTCTCCTGGCAGTGGTTCCTCGATGAGCAAGCACCAGTGCGCGATGACCCCATTGAGCAAATGCAGCTCTTCATCCACCGAGGCGACCACCACTACTACCTCGGTGCGTGGGGGGCAGCACAGGATGCCTACGCCAGAGCTTTGGAGCATGTTGCCCCTAACAACCCCACCATGAGACGCCTCCTCCTGGAGTGTCTGGCGCGATGTCAACATTGGGATGGGGACCACAAGGTTGCCATGGAAACTGGAAAGAGATTGGTGAGCCATGTATGACTACTTGCAGTTGGGAGATGCATGCATACATACCACTTTGCAGAATAGTGATTATTGAACTTAGAGCTGAAGTCCTTGTATATGCATACATATTCACATTTGCAAAGTCCAAGTAAGTATCAAATCATTGATGTGTTTGTTTACTAACTTCTGTTTCTGTGAATGGAGATTGATTCAACGCTTATTACTGTACAGGGTTTTCTGTTGTATTGTTAAAACTTGCATTACTGTGGTTCCTACATGTTGTTGCTACAAAATAGAGTGGATAACCCTAAAGTGTGTCTGAGGCTTGCTTACTATACAATGGCATCACATGATGGCTAGAATATTCACAGTATTGGACTTTGGCACAGCAGCTGAAATAGTGTGCTTGAGGGTGAAAATAAGCTGGTTAATCACAGTGGGATATCACTGTGAGAACGTGGCACGTTTAGATTATCAGTTTTGTTTTGTTTTGTTCTTTCCCGTGATTCAGCTGGCAGAATCCACCAGCGAGGATCAGCTGTTTGGAGCGCACAGCCTTCTGTCATTACTATGTCAGGCTGCAGGAGATGACACTGGTGAGAGTGACATGAAAAGCTACAGTCAGCCTTGCCTAAGTCAAATCTGCGGGGACTTGAGAAAGTCCTTAGACTTCTGTGAATTTGGACTTACATGATCAATTTAACACATTTTCATGTCCATTCAGGTTATAATTTTTCTTCAACCAAGCCAACTTTTTGATTTGTGTGAGGTCGACTTACGTGAGGATGACTGAATTTCCTCCAAGTCCAAACCTGTTGAATCAGGTAATAAAGTTAAGGAGGATTGCTGTATCCCAAAGGCAATATTTCATGTCCAATTGCAGCTTGAGACAAATTGTTGTTATGAGAAGGGATCTTGTGCAGTCCCCTCATCCCACCCCACCCCACTGATGACCTGTAAGGAAAAATTTGATGGTTTCTGTGTTCACAGGTCAATTTAATCCTGACAACAAGCCAAAATGGGCAAAACCAACTTTGACATTTCAGGGAAGATTGTTGCTGCAAACTTGATTATATAACTGGCAAAGAGGTATCTCCTGTGTCTCCCATGATTTTTATCACAAGAATGTGCAACAACTTGGAAGACAATAATTCTTGCAACCTGTTTGACTGCCTGGGTAATCCCTCAACAATTTTAAGATGGGGCATTTGCAGGAGGGTTACTGAAAGGGATATAAGTCCCTCTTTGGTACAGTGCCAAACATTCCTCTCATCATGGACCTCTCATACACTTCTTTTAACAAGTATGGGAGATTTCAAATTCAGCGCTAGTGCTATTGCTATCTCGGCACAAGCACTGACTATAAAACCAAACTTGAAATCCCCTAAATGTTATGACCTATTTCCAGTAGTTGGTATTGAGCCCGGTATTGAATGTCATCTGCTGAATCGAGTTCCACAGTTTGATTGTTAGTGGTGATTTACATGTTTTTAGCCCATTGGCTAACACAAGCCCCTTGGGATTATCATCTTTGTCATTTCAAGTTCAGTGCTGGTGTTAGCATTACTGTGTGAGACTCACATTTACATCCATATGTAGATGCAAGTTGTACTGTATGTAAGTCTATGCTAATGCAGTGGTCACCCATGTAATGTACACATTTTTTCAAATGCTCTTTAATGGCTACATAAATCTGAGGCTGGGAGCAAAATTAAGATTGTCGTATTTTGGAGGAGGCATTTTAATCCATCTTCCTCATATCATTTGTCTGAAACTAAGCAGCCACGACTTCATCCTTCAATCATTCCTTTATTCATTACACAATTTCTGCACACTTTGCGGTGGTTTGATGCCAACACCTGGTGTTAGGGATCCATAATTGTGATCAGTACCATTGCATTAATCTGACCATCAGTGTTGGAGCTCAGTTTAAGATAGTCATTTTGGAGAGAGTAGTGCTAGCACTACAACTAGCACCAAACTTGAAATGAGCAAATGTGGCAGTTTTCCTGCAAGGTCTGTCCATACGACTGTAGATGCCATAAATCATCAAGATACCTAGCCTTGACCTTTAATGTCAGTTATCTTAACGATTCTCTCCCTCGTGTCCTTTCTTATCATAGGTGTCATTAAGAGCCTTAAGTTTTGCCTGGCTGTGCGGCCATCCAGTGTTCAGCATCAGATCCGATTGGCAAAGGCCTACCTCAGGCTGGCTTCTAGAGCAGATTGTTGCCAGCAACCTTCTAATCATGCCAAAGTCTTGCCTTCTGAGCAACCAAGCAATCTAGTGATCAATGGCTGGGCACCAGCCTGCAAGACACTGACAAACTCTGAAGACGCTTCAAGGCCTCAAGCCGCAGGTGACCAACAAAATATGAATGCTGTTGCAGATGGAGCAAACTCCACTTGTGCACCCCTCAGAGGCCGGTCTCCATCTACTGGTCAGCCTGCTTCTCATGAAAAGAAGTGGTCTTCTCCAAAGCATGCATACTGTCACGGAAATCCGAGTGGTGATGGTATTCAAGAAAGAACGCAAAAGGTTCCAACAGGATGCAACTACACTGTACCTCCGGCAGTAAACTCAAATGCCAGTTGCAGCAAACCTGCTTATGTACCAGCCCATGGGACTTTGCCTGGCAATGTGAGATTGGAAGCTTTGACTGATGCTGCATCACGTGGTGCTGGAGGATGCCCACTGCCAGACAGCGAGTCAGTTGCTGTAGCAACCATACAGTCCTTGTCTTTGAAGGATGAGGATAGGAGAGAGAGATGCCCTCCGTTGTTGGGGTCTGGGGAACGCTCCCTCTCGGAGGAGGATGGGGAAACATCCAAAAGACTCATTCTAGAAGCTGCTGCATGTCTTGTGAGAGCTCAGTGAGTTTTATCCATACTCAACTTCATATCTTCCTCATTTATTTGTAAATCCCCTTGATCCTGCAGTGTATTTAGATATCAGTGTGTATCCTCTGTATGTAAAGACATTGTAATGCAAGCATCAAGTAATATAGCCATCTTTGCACAATAGATTATCTTTCTTAGACATACATGTATATGCAATATTGGTACTAAAACATTTTACCCAATTAAAGACAATGTTATGATGGCTCATTATTAAGAAAAGAAAAGTGGCAAACATTTCTGATTAATGTGCATATGATGGTCAAGTTACTGGGAAAAAACAAAACATGCTCAAGCCTACAAAAGTTTTGAAACTTGTGATGTTGCTATCAAGATACTTGTGAGCAAAATTGCTGATAATAATAAATTGTTTACTACATATTTAGTTTATTCTATTACTACTCTCACGGATGACTTTGCAACTTTCTGACTTGTGCTCGCAAAGGCTTTGCTATCAATTCTTGCCAGATTTGTCCGTGGCAATATATATATATATATATATATATATATATATATATATATATACATATATATATATATATATATATATGTATACATACATACATACATATATATGTATATGTATATATATATATCAGGGCTCGACACTAACGGTGGCCACCAAAAATGAAAGTCGGGCCACTAAATTTCAAAAAAGGGCAAATTTGGTGGCCCACTTTGGGCCACCAAAACTCACATGGAGTGAGTTAATGTTTTTTATTGTTGTTGTTGTTTTTTTTTTGGGGGGGGGGGGGGCCACCAAAAAAAAAGTTAGTGTGGAGCCCTGATATAATATATATATATTTTTTTTTTCCATTGACTATTGGTTTTGTTTGTGTTACTTGTTTTTAGCAGTCAGTGATCATTTTCATTTATACAAATTTTGTCAAATTTCTACACAACAACAAAGACACTTAATGCATATATTAGCATAATTTCCTTTCCATTTTTTTTTTTTTTCAAGGCAAGGTAAGTTTTTACTTTTCCCCTCACAGAGTCAAGAAAAGTACTGCTTTGGTATTGGTACGACCAACATCTTAAACGACCTTCTGAGTCATCATTATTTGCACACACAGGCAAACACATGAACACCTAAACACACAAACAACCATATAGTGTACAAACACACGCATGCATGTGTATTGCATATACTTACAGTACATACATGTGTATGTATTTAATGGCCTTTATTCCTTGTGTGTAAATCCACCTGCTTGGTACTGAGATGTGCTTGGGGTAAGTTGTAATTCCCCATGCCCTTCTTTAATTCTCTAAAAATATGTAATGTTTCTGACCCACTTTCAGATTGCTCCTGACGTCCATACAAAGCATTGCCATATCATTTGCAAAGAAGAGAAACTCTGAGCTTCTGGCAGAGGTAAGCAGTGCTGGAACTGTAGATTGGTCTTTTTGCATTGGTATACAATATTCTGAGTAACCACATAGCAACAAGAATGTATTGAACCAAAGAGCTAAAAGATTTGTTATTCTAAAGACTGATGCAATTGAAATAATGCAAACCTGCTATCAGTGTATGCATTTTCAAATAAAGTTTGTCTCATTCATGGGGTGTCAAATGTAAATGGTATGGACAATAATGATAACAATAATGACAGTGTTAATTATTACAAAATACTGTACACGCCATGTGTGACTGTGCATCACAAAACCAACAAAAAATCTGATGACCTGATTTTGCGTGAAGACTCAAAACAGTTGAAATGGGTCAACCCAGTCAATATTTAGGTTTTCATATTTTTTGATACTGTAAAAGTGGAAATTTTCGCGGTGTTGAAATTTTCGCGCATTTCGCGCAACCAGAAACTAGCGCGAAAATAAAAACACGCGAATATTTTTGCTTGCCATACGTTCCTGTGCGTGATGTCGTGATTCCGCGGAATTAAAAACACGCGAAACTCTTCTGACCCAGCCTAGCGCGAAAAATTAGTCGCGCGAAAATATCCACTATTACAGTAGAGCAATTTTTCTACATAATTCTAAAGTTTGGAATCATGAATTCCTGTATAATAATAGTAGTAGTAGCAGTAGTAGTAGTAGTGGTGGTGGTGGTGGTGGTGATAATAATAAGGTCTTCTTTATCCAGCGTAGCCTCTTCAGTGTTGCCAATGCTCTACTAGAGGGCCCTGCCATTATTATTACCCTAGCGTTGCTAGGTACCCATTTATACACTTGGGCCCGAATTCTCAAGCTGGAATAAGTTATTCCACCTTTGACAATAGATTCCGGGCAAGAAATCGTGTCATTTTACGTCATGAGGGCCTGATTTGCATAAGAGGCGTAATACTGTAAATCGGCAGAATAAGCGGTGTAATAAAGTTATTCCACCTTTGAGAATTCAGGCCAAGGTGCAAGAGGGACGTGGTGGGTACATCGAACTCGGATCCTCCAATTGGGAGTCGGGAGTCTTATCCACTATGCTACAGCATCCAAACTCTTTACAAGCTCTTCACTTTCAACTCTGATGACTTTTGAAAAGACAATGCTACTGCTTTGAAAGCTAAGGATGTGTTGAATTTAATGCGCTTTATACAGAGAACAAAATTTCAGCTTAATCTGATAATTCCTTCATTGTGGGGGATATATAATGGAGTTGTACGTCCTGTTTTTGTCCCATACATTGCATAGAGCGCAGTATGGTGAGATTAAGTACTTGAATGGACCCTAAACTTCAAAGCCTCTTTTCTCATTAAACACTTTTCCAGAGTGTATTTTCTGAAGTCCATATGTGCTGAATTTAATATATCATTTTATCATTCTGTCCCTCGGATGGGACATAAAATGGAGGTCCCGTGTATGAGAGAGTCACAACTCATGCACGTAAAAGATCCCGCTTCATTCATCCATCGCAAAGAGCAGGGTGTTTAACCCGGTGAAGTGGTCTCCCCTCACATCCAACTGAACCCCATGGAAAACCAGCTTAACGTAGCTGAATATGGGCTATCCAGCCATCACCTCAGATGGAAATGAACAAACAAACAAAGCTTAGAGTCTACTCTTTCCGAATCTGCCTTTCAATAAAAATCTGTGTCTGGCGACTTTTTGGTGGTTCTGTAGTGCAGGGTCTCATAAAAATGAGTCTCATTTTTAGCCAATCGGGACTTCCCAGCAATGTCGCGAGTGTTTGAATTTGCGATAGTGGAGTACAGTACTGAATGGAGAAATGAATGAATGCACTTTGCATTCATGGCAAGAAATAATTTCGAGTTGTTAATTTCGCAGATAGCACCTAAATTGCAAAATTCGCAAAAATAAAGAGCTCACGAAATATTTGGGGTAAACAGTAGTCTCTAGTTTATTTATAAGTTGTCATGTGTGCTTTGTCCAATGCAGGTGGAGGAATTACTTGACTCACTGCCACTTGATCGGTGTGTGCTCCAGGAAATCTGTGATCAAACAGCAGAAAGTCTTCCAGGGAAGGGAGCCTTCAAATGACAGTCAGCCAACAGACAGCATCTGTGTCTCGTCAAATCAATGCTGGATTGTACTAGGCTGGAGTAGGCACTGAACAGAGTGTGTGCTTGTCTGTCTGGAAAATACAGACAAGATTAAATTCTGGACTAAAGCCTAGGCCAAGTTTAGATGCCTCAAGCTTGGACCAATATACTCTTTTTCCCTTGTTCCTGTAGCATACCTGCCAATATGGAACTGCCAAAAAATCAGCATAAGAGGAACATGGACACTGTCAGGGAGCAAAGCACCTAAGCCTGAAAGAGCATAACGACCAAAAAGGGAGGGGGGTGAGATTGTTTTCCCCCTCTCACAGCAGGGAGCTTTTGCATTTTTAAGATGAAATTGTGATATTTTTCAGGGTATTAATTTTCACAAATTTTGGGAGTTGAATGCTATTCACAAATGTTATGCGGAAAAATATTTACTCTGATCCCGTCATGAATGCTACATGCACACATACATTTCCCCACCCATTGTTGGGAGGCCCCAATTTGCAAAATATTAGACCCCCTAAATATACATTTGAATGGCACATTTAGTAATATAGCAAGTATTTTAACTGATTTTCAAAGCAGCATTTATGTATACAATCAGTACCAAATAATGGCAGTGAGATCAGTCTTACCTAAAACATGGTCCATAGTCTAGAATCTCAAGCCAGCTAACGTGGCCTGCTTGGCCTGTTTAAGTACATGTATGTCTGTAGAACAAGTCACAGATTGGCATGGTGTTCCTGTTGCAGCTATCAGTGGTCATCTTCCTCGTTATCATCAGGTTCTCCAAGATCTTCGTAGACAACCTGGACAGAATTTCACAAGACTGAAGATCCTTTCCCAGTCGCCGTTACTATGGTTCATGACCAACACTCTTTGCAAGCTTTACTTCTGTGGGACACATTGTATTGCCAGTTGCTACAGACCAGAGTTTGGAATTTCCATTCCAAATTGTGTCTTACCTCTCCTCTTGCTTCAGAATGCCATCAAGATCATCTGCCTGAAATCTGCAGAATTCGTCTTCAGTATTATCCGTGCCTTGGTTACACAGAAATTGTGACAATGTGTCTGCTAGGTACAATCACTGCTTTAGCTCATTTGCTGTCTCCTTGGCATGTCTAACACTTTTGCAAAAAAAAAAAAAAAAAAAAAAAATTAATGTTGAGATGTTTTTTTGGTACTTTGCGTTTGTTGGTTTGCTCTAACTTTCATTTTTGCCACATCGTTGTATGCCAGGTTTAAGGCCCAATGTTTGTTCTCCCCCCCCCCCCCCCCCTTTCACTCATGCTGTTGCTATTTAACTATTTTCCTATTCTTTTCCCTTGTGTTGTTCCTTGTCTTGTTTGATGTTGCCTCCCTATTCATCTTTATCCTTAACAGGTTGCCCCCTATGACCCTAGCTTGGGATCATCACTGGCCCACCTCTGCCTTTTGTCTGTTCACCCCGTGCTTTAATCCCCCTCATACCTGTTTAGCTCCCTGCCTTTGACACCTAAATACCCCTTTTGTTTCCTTTGTTCTGTGTCCCTAGCCCTCCTTACACTGTGCCCATTGTGTGTACTGTAGTCCATATAAATTATGTGATTTGCTTCACTACATGTTTTTCCCCTTTGCCTCTTATGAAGATTCTGGTAGGATCAAAAGCTTAGGCCCTTTTTGAATCCGCTTTTTGCATTCTGGAGAACTTCCTCCTTGATTGGGTAGGGTTTGAATATGTGACCCTGCACCACAAAATAAACAAAAAGTCGCCAGACATGGATTTTTAGTTAAGGGCAGATTCTGAAAGAGCAGACTCAAAGCTTTGAAATGATGTATAACTCAATTCAGATGGACTCTCCTAACCTGTCTAAATACTTGAATGAAAGCACACACTCTTGAAAAGTGTGAACTGAGAAAAGAGGTTCTGAAGTACAGAGCCTATTCAAGCGCTTAATCTTTACCAAGCCATGCTAGCTGTGCGATGAAAGGGACAAAACACAGGATGTAAACCACTGGAGCAACAACAATGAAGGGATTATCGGATTGAACTGAAATTGGGCATGTTCCATTAACACATTCTGTCCATGATTAATGCCAATTTTCAAAGCAGTAGCGTTATCCTTTCAAAAGTTATTAGACTTGAAATTGAAGAGAGTGCTAGGGATTTCAAGAAATGAAAGGGGACCTCTAAAACATACCTAATCATTTTACTCTCCCCGAAAAAGGGTTGTAGAAAAACTGCTGAAAACACACTTTCTCATTCATGTTATGATCCCAAATTAAAGCATAATGTAGAAGGATAGCTCTTTCAGAAAATATGAAAAACTGAAGATTGACTCAACTGACCCATTTTACCTTTTTTGAGCTCTCACGTAAAAATCAAGGGATGCGACTTTTTGTTTGTTTTGTGATACACGGTCACTTATGTAGGTGTGAGCTGCAAGATAATGGCTGCAGAAACTGATGTACATGGTAGAGGTGCTTTTGTGTCTCACTGTTGTTCATGTTCCCTCAAGTATGTTCTTGCTGTCCAGCCAACAAACAATTCATCATCACACTTTTGATTGCATTCACTTGTGAAGTCAACTTCATACACTTTGGAATGTGAAGCGAGCACTTCAGGTCTCGCAAACCTAATAAGGAGCACCTGAAGTTGATAAGACATAACACTGTGTAAACAATGGATACACGGTTCATTCTTCTAAAATAGCACATTGTTCCCTTCGGACAGCGGCATTGTCTTTTTCAGAAACAAAGTTTATGTATGACATGATGATATCACATTGAGACTTAGAAGTAGAATCAAGTGTCTTACTGTGGGTGAAGAACTAGCACTAGCATTGTGCTTCTTAGAAGATGACTTTTGAGCTAGTCTTGAAGATCTAATAGGATGGATGAGATGCATTTCTATTTGTTATTGTGCTTCGTTTACTTGAAGCAAAAAGACTACCGGTAGTCATTTTCTTCACAGTTTTTACAGCAGGTGTTGATTTCTCCAGAAAAAAAAAGAAAATTGAGTTTGCAAAGAATGGGTTACTTGCCACACAAAAATGTGGACCTACGGTTCCTGAATTAGCAGGAGTACTCAAACCAGACATTGCCTTACCCATCCTTGTTCTGAGCAGCACCTGATTCTACTGATGGAGCAGCCACCTATGTCCTAGTCCAGTACTGAACTCGGCTGCATTCCTGACAAATACATACCCTTTTTTTTTTTTTTTTTTTTTTTAAAGTTTTACAAGTACAGATGTAGATTCCATAGTTATATGCCATACCCATACGCTGCATTCAGATGATCCCCTGCTTCGCGGGGAATGTGCCGTTTGCCAGAACGTTCCCCATCAATCCCATCGTGTGAAAGCTCGCCGGGGACTGACCTTGATCTCTCGCGCAGCTGTTTTCCTCAGAAGTGTGCATGCTTGAAATATGGTGGCAAAGTAGGCAATCAGGCACTGTACAGATTGCTATCGTATGAATTTGCAATTGCGCGTCCTACAGTGCCACTTATGGTGACCGAACACACAGCTGAAACCACCAGCCATGATTTTGTCTCCCTTTCAGCAGGGGATTTCAATGCATGTGTGGACGGTCTACCGTAACACTCTACAAACTGCCCCCGCAAAGCTGGGGATCGTCTGAAACTAGGGCAAGTCATACATACAGGTTTACCTTCTTGGCTTACCTTCTTCCTATGCAGCTGGCTGACCAGGGCCCCATTTCATAAAGACAGTTGCAATGATAGCAACTCTTGCTGCACATGGCAAGTGTCATGGTATTGATCCTGATTCCTGGTTGGCTGTTGCTACGAGAATTTGCTATTCTAGCCAGAGTTGCTATGCTAGAAACAGCTTTTGTGAAATGGGAACCCAGACAAGATTTCTGGCTGTTAGAGTAGTCCTTGTTATTGAGATATTACATGCATGAAATTTGCATTGTCGGTTAACCCTCCCCCCCCCCCCCCCCCCCATCATAATTATGCAATCAATCCAGCTTTTTGTTGGAGACATTCTTGATTCAGTTGATTAAGTCTACCGGTATTTCATATACACTGTACTTGATTCTTCTTCGAAAATAAGAAACTCCCCCATTGACTCCTAGTGACTGTTTATTCATGTACAAACATGTAAGTAAACCTTGCCTAAGTCTAATCTATTTGGACTGAAGAAATAGCTTTGACTAAGAGAAAATTCGACTTATGAGGGATAAAAATCAAGAGAATATAAAGAGAAGACTTAAAAAGTTATTCGACTTAATGCGAAATTGACTTGAGCAAGGGTGACTATATTACAGAGATTCTGAAAGTGCTAGACTTTGTGTGCTCTAGATGAGGAAAATCCTTATTTTGACAAATTTTGAACAAGGTCAAAATAAAATTATTTAACAAGACCCAGATGAATGTTTGCTTTTATGGCTGGTTTCACGATAGTTTATGTGTGTGTGTGTGTGTGTGTGTATGTGTGTGTGTGTGTGTGTGTGTGCTCAAATACATGATGCAGTTTTAAAAATCTCTGACAACAGGGAGGAAACCAATGATATGAAAGTGACATTTCAATATTTTCAAGATTTATTTGTCATAATTGGTTACAAGAATAAGGCATATGGACAAAAATAATTGTATCAAATCTTTTGCATGGTAAACTGTTGTTTGTACATGTACAAGGATAGTATAGCTGCATCTATAGCTATGATGGTGCAGAATATACTTTGCTTTCCTTTTCCTACAAAATTGCATGAAAATATTGCTTTAATTAAAGAACATAATCTCTCAGAACTATAGTGGCATTTCATATCTTGGTGTACATTATATTATATAATTTACACAAATCTAATTTACAAGTATTCAGAGTGATGCTTACTTGACTTTTTGACTTTGGTAAGAATTAGTGAGAAAGAGAGACAGAGAGGGGGAAAAGAAAGAGAGGAAAAGATTCAAAACTTGAAGTGGCTGACATAACAGATTTCAACAGACTTGGAACAGAGGCACAAAACATGTAAAGCCAAGATAAAAATGTTGACATGCGTTACTGTACAATGCTTTCAACATAAGGTGAAAAAAAAAAATACAGTAAACTCTCCTTAAGTTGAATCTCCTGGGACTGAGAAAGAAACCTTATGAAAAACAACAGAAAATAAATGAATAGGACTGGCAAATTATGTTTGACTTAGACGATGTTTGACTTAGGCAAATTCAACTTAAGCAGAGTCTACTGTACCATAACAAGACGAAATAAATGTGATGGTATACAGGTACAATGATTATACAACTGTCTCACAAAGAGAACACAATTTGGCACAACAACTCTCTCTCATGTTTCCGTTGAAAATCTGAGCTGCATACAAATGTAGTCCCATATGCAACCAGAGTTTCTTGACACTACATATGATGCTTTAAAAAAAAAAAATGGGGTTGAAATAAGCTCAAGATACTTCAAACAAGAGAAAATTTATGAGTGATTGGATTTAGCATGCTTGATATTTCCCACAGGGAAAAGTTTCAGACTAACCATGCAAGAGAAATGTTAAACACATGGAGACACACACATATATTTGTTCATAGATTTTCTTGACAATGGCAGCAATCATTCGCAATATGTTCGTATTCTGGAATAGTTTTTAAAACCCATTTGAACATCATCGCACAGCTCCTGTCAGCAGCATTCAACATTCTCTTTTTCTTTCTTGGCTTGAGCCACTGCCATGTTAACCAATGTCACTAAGTTTTCATTATTTATTCATCTATCTTTATACATTTTATGGACTGATTTTGACATTGGTTTTTTTTTTCAGACACTAAGTAAATACATGTAGTCGTGAATCAAAAGTATCATAAAAATGGCATGCAAACTTATTGCATAAGACATCAAATATGCATTCATGTGTTCTGCATTGTATTGGACAGTGCAGCTTTTTTCTTTTTCTTTTTCTTTTTTTTTTTAAATCCTGGTCTGTCTTCTTATTATGTTACTGATCAGTAACTCTACTGAAAGGCACTAAATTCAGGAGCAATTAAAACCTACAGGTTAAAAGATACAAATCTGCAATAAAATGGTATCGTCTGAATGTATCTTATACATGTACATAATATACATTTGCACTACACAATTTTGAATGTCTAAAACTACGCCAGAACCTGCTCAACTGTACATCATTGGATGGACACTAAAATCATCAAAATCTTATCAAAAATACACAATGAGTTATTGATTGCATAAAAACAAATACCAGTAATTATCCAGACTGTGACAGTGGTACATTGTAAGTAGGTGATGCCATTCTGACTAGCTAACAAACTACAACATAAACATCCAACTGCAGTTATAAAATACATATAATCTTAAAAATCATCATCACAATACATGTTCAAATTCAAATAAAAACAAAAACAAAAACAAAAAATACACTTCAGAATAACATACATTTCTGTACACCTACACAATATGAGACAACAAACAGGACATGGGCACAGGAGACTTAATGAATGAAATATTAATAGTGCATTTCCTTTCGGTTAAACAATCAAGTTATGTCTTGAAGGAGAAGAAAAAGAAGTACTGCTACATGTAAGTCCTCCCCCAACATGTATGAGTGCAAACATACCCACAATCCTCAGTAACAACTGAAGCAACTCCATATTTCAGGTCTGCCAACATTCCCACATCCAAATCAGGGAGATTCCACACAGCAATCAGGGAGATATGTGTTACATGCATTTCAATGGGCAAAAATAATTCCCAAATAGGGGAGATTTTAATATTCTCTTATTCAGACATGAACAGATTTTGACATTTTCAGGGAGACTCCTGCAGAATCAGGGAGACTTGGCAGCTCTGACATTATTCAACACATTGTGGCTAGACACATAGAGACCAAACTGAATACCCTTGCAGTACAATGTAGCTGTATTTTTGCAAAGATTGCGAGTCAACAAATAATTGTGACAGTTAAAACAATGCCAAAATATTGCTTCCTGAAACCCAACAGTGATGCATCTTATCTCTAGGGTGGAAAACTCAAGGTATCTTTGCTTCCTGGGAAGGGATAATACAACCATTTTTCATTTCAACTGCTGTGGTTTTGGGTCATAGATTTAACTACAGTGTCTTCAAAACATAAACGTCCTGAATGTCCTGATTCCCAAAATATGTATGGCACATACAGTACTGGCTATCAGCATCATGATTACACTAACCATACATGCACAGCCACACAATCACTGATTTAGCTACATTGTACAGTGGACTCCCGTTACAGCGAAGTCCTTGGGACCGCCAGTTTTCTTTCGTCATATCGAAATTCTGTTATAACCGAACAAATAACATTAAAAAACATGAAATGGATAATGTTGCAGCCTGAATTTTTAGTTAGTTGTAACAGGAATCTTGTTATAACCGTGTTTGTTATAATGGAAGTGCACTGTACAGGTATATGTCAGCTATTGGCAAAGTGTCATGTAAACTCAGTCACACACTTCCACAGTAGAATGTACACAGGATAGAAATAACATAATTCTACAGCTCTTGCCAATATTTCTTACAAATACACCCGAGAGCTGATGGAATGAAATTGATCCAGAAGGAATTGGGTAGATTCACTGTTGTAATCTAAGTTACCATAGGGAGTGTCTGATTTGATTGCATCAAAACGCAAAACTGCATGTGTAGAATACCTTCATCTATTGTCTATACTCGGGCAAGTGTCTATGGGAAATGTATGTTGTAGCAAAATCAGTCTGTCCTCAACAGGTTAAAAACAAACAAACAAAAAATAACAAAAACAAAACTGTTGTAGAAGTGGCCTATGATCACGATGCTCTGAGCATTACATGGTACTGTCAAGCTCAGTAATTTGTTTTGTATACTCTGAACTTGATGCTGGCACCCGAAATCATAAAAAGGAGGCAGTCAGGGGTTAGGGGTCATGGGTCAGTTGTCCCAGGGCTGCTAGTGGACTGCTTGTCTGACTGTCCAAAGAGTGAGTGCTTGAATATGCTGCAATGTAGAAGAGCCTCCGATATCCATGGATCTCTTGAACCTGAGAAATGTGATTCAGCTGAAAGTATTCAGTAGACTCTTGATTTCATATAGCATACAACTACAATGTACATCATATTCTTCTTTTTTCTTTCATATACTGTAAGTAGAGAAATTTTTCTGGTTCAAGCTGCTATTGCGTCCCCTGTACAGTCTATACAATGTGCTAAGTAAACTGAAAGAAAGTAAATGACTATCAACTCTAGAGCTTTTAAAATAAACGAAAATTTTCAAGTATTAAACTCTTATTTACAGTTACTAGTATAGCACAAAATGTAAACCCTACTCCACCTTTGCCACAATAATCAGATTCCTTCAACATGCAGCACAAACATTCTTATATTACAATGCCAGTATTCCAAAAGTTTGACAGGTATGTTTCATTATGCTTTATGGAACAGCATTCACAATCACATTCAAATTTTTGCTTACAACAAGCATAGAATGCATTACAACATATCACTGTGTCAACTCCTAATATACATGTAGAGCCATTTGAATGTGCGAGTGGGTGGGAATGGTGGATTTGTGGATGCACTACACACCTGAATTTGACACTTGTCATGCTGAATACAAGTGAATCGACAACCAGGAGAGCACTGCCGATGAAAGACACATTAAACATTTGTTCTAGGAACTCTTCAGATGTCTCAGTCAGGAGATCTGATTTCCATTTCATGATTTAGTTTACAATTAAAACCTGCTTAACTGAAGTAACCATAGCAACAACTGAGCAATTTCCACCAATCAACTGTGAAAATTCAAGTCACCTGCCATGGCAAATGCAGTCTATACATAAAGTAAAATTATTGCAAACTTTTGTCATTAAATAGACACCTTCTGGCATCTGCCTATTGACATTCAACATGAGTGGACAGTCCTGACAACTTGTACTAAATACAATGACAATTCTGGATTTCTGACATTATAACACTTACAATACTGTGATGTAAGCAGCCAAGATACAGGAGAATGTGGATGGAATGTCGAGTGGCTTGTATGGAAGAGAGAAGATGGGAGGGAAAAACCGGCCCGAGACGTTGCTGGCAGCGAGCACTGACGCTACTCAAACTTCTTCTCACTGGGTCGGTAATACAAGATGGCTCCACACACTAGGAAGTTTAAAGCACCTGATACAGTAAAGTTCGTGATCACTGAAAGAAAACAAATGGTGATAAAGAAAAAGAAAAAAGTAAACAACGTGAATTTGATAGTAAAAGAAGAATCAAGATTGCATGTGGTAGAGCTTACAAGCAAGCTCATAACAAGTACAAGTAAACAGAAGCTATTCGCAACTTGATCCAGATTTCATTCCTGATATCTTTACAGTTTGCTTTGACCAGAATGAGTGGACAGTGTTCACTAATGTTATGTACACATCATCTATCAAATCAATAGAAACTTGAATCTGGCCCACCGGATTACTGTAATTCCCAGAAACAAAAAGCGATGTCTAGTACAGTATAAATGAATCAACACTTAAAGCATAGTAGCAAAATGGACATCTTGTTCCACAAAGAATGATAAAAAGATTATTGTGAAACATAAATATACTGTGAAACAAATGAAAGATCAGAGAAAGCTAAATGAACCAAAAATTAACCCTAGCCCAGGACCGACAGAATCGACACATAATCATGTTCTTCATGCTATAGACCACTGACATCTGATAAACTATTGCTCTGCAGTCACTGCTACAATTTGTGTATAAAAAAAAAAAAAAAAAATTCATTCATTCCTGGTCACAGTGGACATAATGGCCAGAATTCACAAATGTGTGAGACAGATCTCATACACCAACAGACATCCAAAAATTAACGCACCACGGATATGTTGGTCCACGGACTAAATCAAACCATGGTTTTGATTTAGACCATGTTTGTGAATTCAGACCAAAGATTTTGTATCAACAGATAACCAGTTTGTGGGATGGACAAGAAACATATGCATCAAAAAGGTCTAATTAAAAGAATGCAAATAGTACTCACATAAATAGTCTGGCTTGGTCAGAACAGTAGTTACCACACGACCTGTTTACAAAAGCAAGAAATGAATAAAGAACAGAGAGTCAATGTACAGGATCTTTACCTCATTTGACTAATGAGTGCATTACAGGTATTTTTCACTGGAGACTTTTAAGACTGTAGTTTGTCCTAACAGTGCTATGGTAAACACCTGTCCATGTACATGTACTAAACGGACATTGACCTGTCCACAAGAACTTTGATGCAAATAGACATGTTACAGTCCACATATCACCACTATCACTTACAAAATAACAAAGAAAAAAAAACCAGCCATATAGGAGTAGTATTGTAATCTACAAATGGCATCTAAGTTTCAAAAAGTACATCTGGTCACATGGAGGCACTACTTTCCTCTCCTTTATTGAATGGAAGTGCTCATAGCATTGTTCCATGCTTGTAAACATTTTTACAATGCAGAAGGCACCAAAGTTAGGAAATACTGTACGGTCATCACTTGCTCTATAGTTCGCAATGATACAAAAACAAAACAAAACAAAATGTGTGGTCTTATACTATAGAGGCCCCCTTCAATTGTCACAAATAAAAACATTAATGTGTATACATCAGATATGGAGGGAGATAACAGAACCTTTGCTATCTTCCGCATTCAAAGTTTCACTGGAGAACATGAATTGTGCTTCAACAAACATTCAACTGACTCATACGTCAAGACGTGCATTCATGCATGAACTTACCTATTGATGTTAGGCCTAGTACAAGCCACATGGTAAAACTGGCCGAGCCTGAATTCTTGGCCCTGTAGATAGTACTGAAGTTTAGGAGTTTGCTGCTTGCATTCAGAGGCATATTACAGGACTGGAAGGGGAAAAATATGGAAAATGACAATGTTAAAGGGATTGTATAGTTTTGGTTGAGACCTAATATCAGGTTTCTAACATTTTTGGGTGAGATAATGAGAAACCTCTAATGAAATATGAAAGAGCATGTAATTCCATGAGGAATTTAACGTTTATTTGATTAAATTTGGTTTTGAAATAGCTGAGATATCCAAAACAGAGCGATTCTAATAAAGTGTGGGACCCACATTTTACTGTATACACCATACAGTGTATATTTCGCGAGTCTAAATCATCGTGAATCGGGAATTCGCGACGATTTCGCGAGTGGTTAAATTTGCGAGTGTGGAGTCCTGTACTGAACGGAAAAATGTACATGCATATGTAACATTCACATCGGGGTCAGAGTCAATATTTTCGCGTGTCTTTAATTTCGCGAATAGCACCCAACTCGCGAAATTCGCGAAAATAAAAACCTCGCGAAATATTTGGCGTATACAGTATTACGATCGCTTTGTTTTACTTTGTTTTTGGATGTGTCAGTCATGCCAAACCCGATTTTCATCAAATAAACTTTGAGTTCCTCTTAAAATAGTATGATCTGTACTATTTCATAAGTGTTTTCTTGGTATCTCGCAAAAAGTTAAAAGCCCAATTCTCATCTCCACCAATACTGTACCACCCCTTTAATTAGACCTGGTGACAGCATTGCCTGACCAGCCATGTAGTACTCAATTCGGATATGTATTGGTGATTGACATAGATCAGAAAAGTGGTTCAGATGATAGTGAGTCTGAACTGAAATCAAGACTCTGAACTGAGGCCCAGTGAGCTAAAGCAGAACAATTTTAAGTGTTATATCATCTCCTCCAGAAAGAGAGAATACTCTCTCTACATATATATATGATACACACAGAAGAAAAGGGCCTGTGTATGAGAAATCCATATTTTTGAAGGATCAAGATTCATTTAAATTACCAAAGAGTAGGGAGCATTATCCAGTTGAAGTGAGCCACCCTCTCATGAACACGGACAACATCTTGTTAACACATCATGCAGTACATAGATGTCACACGTGATAATGTGTATATCATTCCATAAATCAGGTCTGCACACTTAACCATTTTTTTTTCCCTACTGATCCGACCCTTTTGTCAGACCAGTATGTAAACTGTACATACTACCTAGTACCCAGTTTTTCCATTTTTTACTAGTCCATTTCTGACAAAAGTTACTGGTCAAACAGTGATTATTACTGGTCAGGGACCATCGGACCAGTGCCAATGTGCAGCCTTGCATAAATCATACTTGGATCAATGAGATGTAAAAATACGAAAACAAGGGAAGGAGACACTTGTAACACAAGTAAATGATATACACACATACATTCTGCCAATTCATTTTTGTACTTCGAGGCTTACAAGCTCAATGAGTGAGTTTGTCAAGTGACATAAAAACATGATTCAACTTTGATAAATTTGTTTTTATTTTAAATTTTACCTAAAAGATTGGGAAAGGAAATATGACAAAATGCAGTCTTTTATACTCACAAACAGGAATGCAATAACGTATGCCGGGAAGACACCAGCCCCTATGAGTCCTGCTAATGTGAAAAATCTGAGGAAAGTCAAAACTCTGGCTAAGGAAGTTTGTTTGCTTGATGAAGAGTATAATTTGTACGTACACAAGGGATATGAAATATTCATTTTCCCACATAGCTCCATTATTAAAACACTTCTTGTGACTGTCAATACATATGGTTGAAGAAGTATCATGTATGATCAGTGTATTGCTGCACAATTTCAAATAAAGCACAGAAAACAAAAAGATTACAAATAGAAAAGGATACATGTATCTTCAAGCACTTTTAGTAGCATGTCAACATGATATAACATAGTATTCAAGACATGAGGAACAACTTCATCCAATGACAACAGCATATGAAACAAAACCATTAGACATTATTTAACTTTTTATTCCTGATGTATGTAACATTCAGTCTTTTATCAATTTGCTCTGACAGACAAATACACAATAATAAATTGCATAGCCTGATGTGTTGTTCTATCCAAAGACAAGAAAGGATACACAGCAGCCATGGGTATAAGTCTGAATTCAAGGTTGTCACTGTAATACACAATCAGTAGTACCATCAGCAGAGCTGTGAAAAGAATGGCAAAATGATTTAATAACATTGCATGAAAGCTTCAGGCTTCTTACATTTTAAGTGAGATAATGAGAAACCTCTTTAATAGGAAATATGAAAGAGCATGCAATTCCAAGAGGTATTCAACATTTATTTGATAAAAGAATGGTTTTTAAATGGCTGAGATATCCAAAACAGAGCAATCCTAATAAAAGATGGGATCCACCTTTAAAGACTGCCTTGTTTTACTTGTCTCGGCCATCCCAAAATCGGTTTTCATCTAACAAACTTTGAATTCCTCTTAGAATGGTATGCTCTGTATTATTTCATAAGTGGTTTCTTGGTATCTCGCAAAAAAGTTAATTAAGCCCTATCCTCATCTCCACCAATAGACTACTAGCTAACAGGTCCTTGTGAACAAAAGCAGAGGCATAGAATACATACACATCTGTTCTACTACAAACAAGATGCAACTGTACCTACTACAATAGTTTGTAGGTTGGTGCATGTGATATAATGCAATATGAATTTAGAACAAATCAAAGTTTATATCAGAGATCTATAACATTAGATAAGCTACAGTATAGTTGGCATCCCATGAAGGGCACAAGGAACCATACATAGTATATTTTCTTTTGATCATCACTCATAATTACTTGCATGACACTGTCAGGTAGAAGCATCATATTCTGTATGAACTGCCAACCTTCTCACAGCATGCTTGCCTGTCACATTACTTAAATTATTTAAAACTAAAACATGCTTGTGTGGTATAACCTCCTGATTCTTCCACACTGGTGATTACACCATAGCTTACTGTTTTAACCTCAGTCTTGCACTGTACAGCACAAAAACTTTGGCACTAGCCTTGCAGCTCTCTTGACAGGGCATCAGTATTTATGGTCAAGTCTATACTTAATTTTTAATGACAGTAATGATAAGGACGGCAATGACGACAACAACTAAGAACAACAACTACAATAAGAATAATTAATAATAATCAATAATTAATAATAATAATGATAATAATAATAATAATAATAATAATAATAATAATAATAATAATAATAATAATAATAATAATAATAAAATAATAATAATAATAATAATAATAATAATAACAACAATAATAATACTAATTTAATAATAATCACAGAGATAAAGATCACAGATGAATGAATGTAAGAAACAATGCAGGAAGCATACATTATGTATACCACTGTTGTACTCAATAATATAGCTGTCTGGTGGCTGTCTGGCTATGCTATGCATCAAATCTGATATCAAATTCTCAGAGGCAGAGGGACATATTATCTCTGATGTATTTCTCCTAATTTTGATTAATCAATTAGAGAAGCTATGATTCTCATACACCCTAACCTTGGCTTTCATTAATTCTTACCTTGAATTTCCAGAGCAATATACTCTGCAAAGGCCATCACAGGGAATAGATTTGTGAAGTGGTACAGCAGGCCTACCATGTACCTACATGTAGAAAATGAAATACAAAGGATGAAAGGCTGAAATCATTCATTACAAATTAACTTTCACATTATCAAAATTCTGTAGAAATTGAGGGACTGCATGAAAGTTTTCTTTTTTTTTTTTTAATACTAATTAGGACATACAGTTGATTCACTGACAGGTCTGTGCTTGGGAACCATGATTCTCTTTGTTGGAAACAAATGAAAACCAAACAAGCAAACAAACAAGCACATTATCAGGTATGTCTGGAAAAGAAGCATGATATAGAACTTTTATACAATCTATGAACCATGATTCTTTTTATTGGAAACATATAAAAATCAAACAAACACATCAACATGTTATCACGTACAGTTCTGTATGTCTGGAAAAGAAGCATGATATAGAACTTAAATAATAAATACAATCTATCCTTCTAATTCTGACACACAAAAAAGAAGAAATTTAGAACCATTCTGGCAATTTGAGCAGCCTTCTGCAACTAGCTACTCCTATACCTTACAAAAATAAATAAATGAATACACTGAATGAATGAATGAATAAATAAAAAAAAAATAAACAAATGAATTTAATGCTGAAAACTGCTCATTCAAATACATCAAGCCAGTGGCATAAATTTGAGTCAAAATGGACCCGAGTTTTCGATCATAGCAGAATGACAAATTCACATATTTAAAAAATAAACATATAATACATACAATGTATATGTACATGGACTACAGACAACAACAGCAACAACAACAACAACAAACATGTATTACCTGTGACTGTGAGGGGCTAGAGACATAAAGCACTGAAAACAATAAGGAGTAGGTTGGTGTCAAAAGTAGGGAGCCAATCAGGTATGGACAGGGAATAGAGCAAAGGAGTGTTAAGCAAACATAAAGGAATGGCAATAAATGCAGGGTGAGGAATTGGATTATCCCTCTATCTTTAACAGATCTAGAGGCTTTTAAAAGTGTGGCCAACCTGTGAAGGATAGATCATAGATGAAAGGGGAGGCAAGATCAAACAAGATCGAGAACAACTCAGTGGTAATGGGTATTACGCTTACAGCTCAGGACACACCAAATTTAAAGGGTGTGTACAGTTCTGGTCGAGGTGAGGATTTAGCTTTTAACGGTTTTCGAGATATTCAGAAACCACTCTATGGGATGTCAAAGAGCATGTGGTTCTATGGGGTATCTAAAGTTTATTCGATGAAAATCGGTTTTGAAATGGCTGAGATATCCAAAAACAAGGTGAAACAAAGAGATCCTAATAAAGTTGTGGCATGTCGCCTTTTATTATTAGCAGTTTTTTGGATATCTCAGCCATTTGGCAGCCGATTTTCACCAAATAAACGTTGAATTCTTCTTAAAATTGCATGCTCTTTCATATTTCATAGGAGGTTTCTTATCTCACTTAGGAATGTTCAAAGCATGAATCCGCACCTTGACCAGTACTGTACAGCCCCTTTAAGCCTACATATATGTATATTAAAAATAAAAATGTGGATTGCGTGAAAGTGTCTCAGCAATATTGCCAGTAGCACACATCGGAGGATGATTTAAACAGGAAACTCGGACAATCAATTCAAAAGTAAATTAACAAATTTTTCAAGTTTCGGTGCCAGTAGCATCCCTGGTCCTACTGGATAAGTAGACATGGTAGGTAACTACAGTGTACATGGTTAGTTAGGGCCTGGTTGACATAGACACCACTTATGAAAAAAAAAAAGAGGAAATTTTACACTTCATGCATTAGAATGCATCATTCACTACGACTGTGTTTTAGGGCAATAAAAAGAAAAAAATAGACACCAGAGAAAATCCCACATAATTTTGTTTTACTACCACAGTGAAAGACCACTTCACTCTATTAATATCTCTTTCAGATTCAGAATGCAGTTACATGTATATTAAGGTTAATGTATGCATATCCCCCCTCCCCCCCTCCCCCATCCCCCCCCCCCCCCCCCCCCCCCCCCCGCCATCTAACTTCTCACTCAAACACGCGACGGGATTGGGACCTTTGGAAATCCATTACTGCAAGCTATTACCGGTTAGAGCTTGTAGACTAGTAATTGTCCCCCCCCACACACACACACACACACACATTAAAAAAAAAAAAATAAATTTACTAGATCTAAAGTTTATAGAACTAATAAAACTAAAAGTTTTAAATGAAATATAAATAAAAACCGATCTCAGCGTGTGGGGTCGGTCGGGGGTATACTTGCGTGACCCGCACCTCGTCATAATTAATGTTTATGCATATTTGAATCACATTTCGTCACTGAAATTCTATGAAATCCCTTTTACATACTGGAAAAATGCTGAAGATTCCAATGGAACCCCAAATTTACTGTTCGATCCCGGAAATTTGCAGCTATCGTCCTCAAACGAGAACGATGCGAAAAAGTTGCACGCTAAGGAAGGGGCCCGCAACTCGCCACCCACGCTCCCATAGACAAAGCACGTAAAAGACGTGTGCGGGTGTCCGTGATGCTCCCATATGGCCATAGACAAGCACGTAAAAGATGCGTGCGGGTGACCGTGATGATACTTATTAATATAACATTCCTGATATAAATTTAATATTTTCGCGAAAAGCTGCTCGTTTTTCACCACACTTTGCTTGTTTGTGGTGGTGAGTGACCCTGCCAAGTTTCAAGTTTTTCAAGGGATACTGAACACAGTCCCAGGCATAATTTTGTGTTCAGTGCGCTCGTAACAATTTTAAGCCAGGTGCACCGGGTGGCGGTATCAGAGCTACCAAGTCTCACGCATTCTGCGTGAGACTCAAGCATTTAGGGTCTGTCTCACGATCTCACGCATGGCACCCATTTTTCTCACGCATCTGGTGAAGTCTGCAATTTGGGCCAAAAATAAGGAGCATAGCTCAAAGGATTAAAGTGATAGTTGCAATTGAAGGTATATTTCCCTTTTGCCTTTCAAAATGAGTAAAAAATAGTCACTTAAGTATGCACCAGATAGCATCATTAAGAGCTATTAAATAATTGAAAAAAGCTCCCTACCATGGGAGGGGGACACCCTCCTCTTTCGCGTGTGCATGCGCGCGAGCGCCGAGACGCCGAGTCATAAAAATCTCACTCATAAAAGTTTTTTGAACTTGACATCTCTGCGGTATTCGTTTATTTCGGGCACCTCGCTCAAGCTCACTATAAATTTACACAGGTGGGGGCCTCCAGTTTCAAACGAGTTTATTTCACAACCCCTGAAGCTAGTGAAGGAAGGAGTTCTATAGTATAGTAAGGGTACTACTAGGTCTCGCGCAGGGACTTAATGATCGCGCATAGCGTAACTGCGTATAGCTAGCAATGTTACGCGTAGGACTAGGCGCAAAATTTGCCGATACGCCCATGGAATAAACATACCTGACAACCGCTAAACATGAGAAGGAAGCAGGTAAGAAATTGTGATTTCAAACAAATATTTCACTAAATTTCCAATTTTTTGGAACAAATTTTTCACTAAATTTCCAATTTTTTACCTTGTAATTTACCTACCTTGGCTTAAATTCTTTTTTAAGGATGTCGTAGCCGAGACGTGTCGTCTCGCTTGTCTCGTTCGTATGATCGTAGCCGATAGAATTCGTAATTTGTTCGATCGATCGTTTATAATATTCTACGAAAGCCGAAGCACGTTACAGCCACAGAGTAAGTTAGAGAGGGGCAGACAATTTCACGCATGAAACTACATAGGGCAGCTGCGCGACCTTTACATACCCCGAGAAAGTGAACGCATAAAATTAAGTCCGACATACAAACGGCGACAGCGCACTACTCTGTCATCGTATCATCAGGAGATTCTGGGAGGTGATTTTTCTGCATTTTCGTGATATTTATTGAGAAATTCAGGTACGATTGTGGAATAATTTCTATTATAAGAGCATCACAAATTTTCGTGCGCGATATCTAGACCCCTCAACCATACTAGCACAGCACAGCATATAGACTTAATCATTGATAATTTATAGTCTAACGTTAGAGCCTAGAGAGGGAAAATTGAGGCAATGATGATGATGGGATGAGCATCTCAGCCCGGCCGGGGCTGCATTCCATTGACCGACAAGTAACTTTAGGCCCATGATGTCTAATTCCGCGAAAAACTTCTCATTTACCATGTTTACAATACTCACGTCAATAGATTCTAGATCAGTTTTTCGAAAAACTGACCCAGCAAATGTCATTAAAATTTACTATAAATGAGATGTTTTTAGCGGAATTAGACATACAATGTACCACTGTCCTGATAAATTTACTTGTCGGTCAAGGGGCTACACACACACTCGGCATGCGCATGCGGCATGCATTATTGGCATTCGTTCTAATTAGCCATTTGATTTGATTGTGAAATTGAAGAGAATGGAATTGGAAGTGTTTTACTGTTAGAATATCTTACACAACTGTCTCCATCAATGCACCGTTGAAACTTAGTCCCTTTGCACTCCTTGCTACAATAACATTTCTCATCTGTGGCACTTTTGCGAAAAGGCATGGTGCTACGCAGAAGAAATTAAGAAATCTCAACAGATTGTCCACGCTGACAGCGTTGCTGGTGTCCATGGAGGCTGACATTTTGAAAGTCTTCCCATCATTCCTGCCAAGGACGAAGTCGGAAGTAGTCTCTCTTGATCTTCGTGATGTATAATTTTGCAAGCAAGGTTCTCGTGTGTATGCATACACACATCCATACGTGTGTCAGTGCCGCAATGCAGTTGAATGCATGCTTTTTGCGAACTGTGTACAATCTGCACGATCGAACGACTACTCTCGATCTCCTACATATACGACCTGTCAGCTGAACAAGAGCCCTTAATTCCAAGAGCGAATTTCTGGTTGATCGGTTAACAACTTGGAGAGTTTACACTTTGCGGTGAGTATATTCCTTGTGTACGTTTTTATATCTGTAGCCTTGGTAAATTCTTTGTAAGATATATTTTCCTCTGCAGGTTGCCCGTCATCTCCATCGATCGCAATCAGACTCGTGTAATGTGTGCACATACAGCTAGCTAGCTAACGTTAGAGCTGGCGTCTCTCTGCCTGCCCATATGCAACCCACACAACACAGCTACATACTCTACTAGAGTAGTAGCGAGCTCGATCTAACCGTGTGCAGGACGGACGCCGGACGTCAGCCCATCCCCGGGGCTCGAAGTCCGCAGCATGCCAGCGCGCAGCGCAAAAAGGACTGCAGTACAACTCTATTGTCTCTAACGGTTTAATACTCTTTCTTCCGGTCCGAGCCGAGCCTGAGCACAGAAATAAAGGAAACCACCATCGCAGCTGGGAGCCTGCTAGAGGGGTTTATTTTGCTATAATATCTAAGTTCTTGGAAAGAGTTTCTTATTGAACTTAAAATGTAAATTTAAATTTACCCCCAGCACTAACCATGGCCATGCTAACCTATCTAATTTTATAGACTTAGGACCTATATTCTCATCTTGGAACTTCTGATTCTTAGCCTCAGCTCAGGTCTCTAACTTAGGACTCCGGAAGTCCGGGGTCCTTATGTTAGGCCTAACGTCAATTACAGAGATGCCAAGTTCAAAAAATTTTTATGAGTGAGATTTTCGTGACTCGGCGTCTAGGCGCTCGCGCGCATGCGCGTGCGAACGAGGGGGGTGTCCGCCCTCCCATGGTAGGGAGTTTTTTTTTTTTTATTATTTGCTCTTAATGATGCGATCTGGTGCATACTTAAGTGACTATTTTTTACTAATTTTGAAAGACAAAGGGAACTAGATAAAATTCTATGCCTTCAATTGCAACTATCACTTTAATCCTTTGAGCTATGGTCGCCACTGCGGTAAGGTCGCCAGACATTCACATCGCATGTAATTGTAACGCGCGCCGCGATCGGAGATCAGGTTGGGCGACGGATTTTCACCACTCTCAAAATACATTCGTAATTCACCTTTTTCCTCCGTAAAAACACATAATTTTAATCAAAATATATTTTACCATATGTAACAGGTGATAAAACCATTTTTAATGCGAGGATGTTTTTGATTTAGAATGGATTTCAGGTGGCAGATTGAGGGAGATTTTCAAACGCGGTGACCGACAATGCCTCCTTCATTGAAGCGTATGTATAACACACACGCTAATAATATGTGGCCGGCTAGGGGCGGCGAACTAATTCAGTGCCGATATTAGTTCGCCTGCCCGGACGTGCACAAGAATTACACACAAGTGGCGACCATACGGTAATTGACGTTAGGTACGTTACAAGTTGCCAGTCTCTGACTAAATTGATGTAACACCCCCCTGAACGCGAAGTGTTCGGGCTGTGCATTGTAATGTAGGATCAGGGATCTGGGAAGACCTATCCTAGAACACCTCTCTACAGCCAATCCCGGTTGAATTTCAACTTAAATACTAAAAAATGCGTCAATTTGAATACATCCTGATGTAACTACATGCAGCCGCTGTCGCAAAGCGACAGCGGCTGCACCTCTACTCCTTCGCAGACGTTGTTATTTTCAGCGGTGGGTGTACGTTTCCTTCGTGAATATCTTTATTAATCGTGGAAAACTAAACCGAAATCCATCCTTAAATTCAGGTCTGTAAGCGTCCGTATTGCTTCACTCACATCTTCTGCGTGTTATTGAATAGCAATCACTCTCCTACATACTACAACGTAGCTAGTCAGAGCAGAAGTGAATGAGCTAGTCGGAGCGGAAGTGACGTCAAATCATGAGAGCAGCATGCGCGGAAATACATGTACGTACAAGACGACAAGCTTTATGTAACACAAGAAACGCACGGGCGTACGTAAAATGCTACCACGGTACCTCGGGTTGAGCGTTCGTGGTAGTTCGTTGATTTTGTGAATCATCGCACAATCTACTCCGAAAAATTCAACAATAAGGTTTGGATACCAACAAAACACCAAATTCAACTCAACCATCAGCAAAATACGATATAGGTGGGTGGTATTACTGTTAAAATCAAACAAACTAAAAGACATTTTTGTGGTCTTGCTGTCAAAGGCGATGGTCGTTTACAACGTTTAAACACTAGTAGTAGTACTATTGACACCAGGATACGTGGAATGTTTGGTTCCGCTAATACTAATAGTCCGTTTTGTTCCAAATCGATGACTTTAAAGTTTAAATGATTTGGTCAAAAGGGAACTGTGAGAACAACTGCTCTGTAGGGCGGATTTGAAGCCTCTGCACTTGCGCGGCAGAGGCTGCAAGTTGGTAGCAGTGTAACTGCGACCAGCAGCCCCATACGCATAGCGTAATGGGGCTGTGGACTGTAGCATTCAGGATCATGACAGGGTAGTATTGCGGACAAATATCAACGTAAAATCGAAAATTTTGTTCAATTTGAAGACTTACCAGTGAAGTTAAAGTATTGACAACAGGGTTCGTGCGACATTTGGTTCTGTCAATAGTCCCTTTCTGTTCGCATTGATGACTTAATGTGACTCGGTCGAGAGGAACCTGGGAGAGCTATACTGAATTGACAGCCAGCGCATGTGCACACATCACATGCGCACAAATTTCAAATCCATTGACTGGATAAGATGTCTGTGTGCGCATGCGCTGGCCGTCAATTCAGTGTAGCTCTCCCAGGTTCCTCTCGACCGAGTCACATTAAGTCATCAATTCGAACAGAAAGGGACTATTGACAGAACCAATTTAAACGTTGCACGAACCCTGTTGTCAATACTTCAACTTTACAGGTAAGTCTTCAAATTGAAGAAATTTTTCGATTTTAAGTTGATATTTGTCTGCGATACTACCCTGTCATGATCCTGAATGCTACAGTCCGCAGCCCCATTACGCTATGCGTATGGGGCTGCTGGTCGCTGTTGTTATTTATTTAGTAGCAGTGTAGCCTTTTGACCAGGCACTCTTACTGTGCGACATCGTGTGGCGCCCGATTGCTCTCTGCTGGTGTGTGTGGGCGCGTTTCACTCGAACCCTTACGCTCGCCCCCCTTTCGCTCAACACTACACAGCGCGCAGCGAAAGGGCCTTGTTCAAAGGCTAAAAGCATCGCGACTCTCATGCATATCACCAATGCCAGTCCGGGAAACCCGTTCATGAGGCCTGCTCCCCCGTACGAGCACTCCTCCGCCTCACAAGGTCTCCGGAGAGCCTCATCAAGACGCTCCCGGGGAGAGAGACTCGTGAAGTTCCCTGTTTACTTTTTATTCATCTCACATCTGACATAATTGTCGCAACTTTGCACGGTGATTTTTTGTTATACACACATGTCCACTATCCATGATGAAAAGAAGAAAAAAATTCTGTCTTCTTTTTTTTTTTACAACAATCGAGTTTTAATCAACCGATTCACAGCGACCCATCGAAACACGGGTGCCAGCGGGTTCGCTCAGTGCAAGGCTGCCGCACCTAGCGGCCTGATCCGACTAAATATTTTTGGTGCTTTTTTCTTTGGCTCACACCTCTCCGTGCACGAATCAGCCTTGTGAAGTTGAAGTCTGACATCTTTTTACAAAAATTTGTAACAAGAAAAATAAAATCAGTACTATGAACCCAATCTTGTGCATATATTCCAAATACTATTCCACGCTGATAGAGTAGGTGGGTACTCCAGTTTGTTAGCAAACTAATCACTTTTTAGGTATGACTTTCTTCGTCAATTCCGCCGTCCGCTAACCTTTGGGCGCTTTTTCTGGAATCCCGCGACACGACGTCACATCACATAATCACCGTATCCAGAACAAAGAAACAGCGCGTTAGCTGTGAGATTTTCAGAGTGAGCTTGCACACACACTGGAGGATACAGTATCGTATTAATTAGGGAAGAAACGTATATTATAAAAGTAAGCCTTTTGCTGGTGATATACGAAACTTACAGAGGCGCGAAAATTTGTGTTTCTTTTTCATTGTACAGAGATAGCACTCTTTTGACTCGGGGGCACTCCCACAGTATAACTGTGTACATTGTACAAGGAGCGCCCTGGGGTTAATGTTACCCTACAGCTGTAGACTAGGACGCCAAGATCAATGTTACCCTAACCATCATCTAACAGTGGTTAGAGGCTTTTACTCTCTAAAACCCTAAAGCCACCTAGTAATGACTCTAATTTAAATTCAATCATTTTTTAGTAAATTTACTTATAAAATACATATCACTTAATTTTTATTTTCACTTTTAGTGGGGGGTGGGTACATATGGAACTCTTACCAAATTCTTGCTGGCAAGTTGCTTTGTGGTAGACAGTCAACATCTAGGCCTACACTAGGAGGAAGATGAATTGTAGGTAGAGTATATTCTCTCATTACAGTTGAGAGTGAGTATAAGATTTTCAAAAAGACTAGTGAGTGTTGCTGAACAATTAAAACATGTTAAATGTTAGCAATGACACAAGCTTAAGGACTGAGTGATTTTAAGCTCGGTGCTAGTGCTAGCTAAGATACAGCCTCCCTTGACAACCAACAACCAATTTAAAATAAAATTTACCATTTTTGATTGACTGCTGCAGCCAAGTTAGATGAGTTACATGGCTCACTTTCTGTAAATTGGAAGAACTTTATGGCTGTAACGTGCATAATGTACATTGTATTATTATGCCATGGTACGGATCTTACTACCAGTTATTGCGCACATGGTCACCAAAAGTGGTGTTTTTACTGTTGAACATCAAAGTTAAATGCTTTTGGGTGCATGTTTGGAACCTGATAACTTTAAAAATTTTTGCTTAGAACAGAGACTCCAACCCCAAGCACCTTCTGATCTGGAGATTCTCCCGCCTGAAACCCCTAGCAAACGGGAGACTCCAAGTTGATGTGTGCGAAGCGCGAAGTTCCTAGGATTCTAGATGTTCTCCGGTGCTATCTAAGGCTTATTTTTTCAACATACGATAGAAATAAGTAAGAAATCCTTTCCACCGGGAGACACAGAGCCAGGGCGGGAGAAATCAAATCTCAAACAGGAGAATGGGAGATTGTGCAAAAATGGGCTTTCGGCGGGAGACTCCCGTCGAAAACGGGAGAGTTGGAGTCTCTGTTAGAACCCAATATCATGCATACTACACAGACTGCTACGTGCCTGAGAATTCCAGCGCAGCTGAAACCTTTTTATAGCCTAGTCTGAAAAGAAGACAAAACTTTCTTTGTGCAACAATAAAAATTTGATAAAAATCAGATGAAAAAGAAGGAAGTTACAACATTTTGAAGTTCACTAATTTTTCATGAAACGGTTCTTGCTTGTTTAAAGGAGAATTCCGGTGCAGCTGAAACCTCTTTATAGTCTGAAAAAAGACTACATTTTCTTAGTGCAACAACAAAAAAATTTAATCAAAATCAGATGAAAAATAAGAAAGTTATTACATTTTGAAGATCACTAATTTTTCATGAAATGGTTCTTCAACAGTCAAAATAAATGCACAAATAGTGAAAGTGAAGATGTCATCCTCTCACAATTTTTGTTACTTTTTCATGCACTGCACAATCAGTGGAAAATTGTTAGGTGATGACATCATCAGCTCACTCGTATGCATACCGTACAAGAAATTGTGAAGCAAAACTTCACAATTTCATAACTTCCCTAATTTTTATCCGATTTTGATGAAATTCTACCATTGTAACTGTTGTTCTTGTAAAATGTGACTCTTAAATGATCAGACTAAACTGGACTGGAATACCTCTTCAAAACAGCACCTCACCCACCCACATGAATGCTCAAGGATTTTGGCTTCCTTTACTCGTTCTATTTTCCTTTTGTATAAAAATCTACATTACAATTCCTTACCCATAATTTCCAGGGTACACCTAAACTCTCATCCACACACATGAATGCACCAATACACAAACCAATACAATACACGTTGTACAATACAGTGTACCACAAAGAATTGGCACACTCACTGTACATGCACACATAAATGGCAGACTTACACACACCTTAATATTGATTAATTTTTATTTCCCCTGTCTGTTTCGCATTCTTCAGCCTGATTTTAAATGTTTGGTCTTTTTTTGATGTGCTTGTGTATAAACTCACAACAAAATGATATGGTTTGTACATTTGTTGCTCACCTGAGCCAAATGGCTCAAGTGAACTACAATGTACAACACTATATTGCAATCATTACCCTTGCGACATCCTTTGCTCGTCATGCTTACACTTTTCCCACTTTCATTTTCTTGAAAACTGTTGGCTGGAAAATGACCAAACCTGGGGAGGAGTTTGAATGAATATGTTGGTGGTGCCCCCAGGGGATCTCCAATACAGTGGTTAAAGGGATGGTACAGTTGTTGTTGTTGTTTTGATTTTAATGGCGTGTATCACTCAAGATTGAGTATTTACACCAATTTTCAGTATTGATGGAGATGTAGCCTTTTGTCAAGGCCCTCTTTCTGTAATGGGCGAGCGAAGCGAGCCCAGCTGAGCGTGACAGCGCAAGGGCCTTTTGAGATCTGCTTCACACATTATTATTCATGACATGTGAACCCTTACGAGAATATTCATATTAACAAGTTCCCGCTGGGCAATAGAAAGGCGCGGTCCCCAAATCCTCAGCCTTGGTGTTGTCATGCCCATTCGCATGCATCACTGACCACCCACGGAGGTCTGTGGCGTGCATTCGCTGTATTCAAATCGGGTTCGAGCAGACGGACACGCTGATTGGTCGACTTTTGCTCCCGAAATTGGGGAGCAAAAGTCAGTAATTCAAAGGGCTAACAGAACGATGCGAAGCAAATCTCAAAAGGCCCTCGCGCAACCCCACTCAGCTGGGCTCTCTTTACCATACAGCGAGAGGGCCTTGATAAAAGGCTAGTGGAGATGAGAATTGGGCTTTTAACTTTTTTGCGAGGTACCAAGAAAACTCTTTTGAAACAGTACAGAGCATACCATCTTACGAGGAATTCAAAGTTAAAGGGTGTGTACAGTTCTGGTCGAGGTGAGGATTTAGCTTTTACCGTTTTGTGAGATATTCAGAAACCACTCTATGAGATGTCAAAGAGCATGCAATTCTAATGGGTATTAAAAGTTTATTTGATGAAAATCGGTTTTGAAATGGTTGAGATATCCAAAAACAAGGTGAAACAAAGAGATCCTAATGAAAGGTGTGGCCTGTCGCCTTTTATTATTTTCACTTTTTTGGATATCTCAGCCATTTGAAGACAAATTTTCATCAAATAAACGTTGAATCCTTCTTAAAATTACATGCTCTTTCATATTTCATGAGAGGTTTCTCATTATCTCACTTAGGAATGTTTAAAACATGAATCCCCACCTCGACCAGTACTGTACAGTCTCTTTAATTTGAAGAAAATTGGGTTTGGAATGGCTATAACATCCAAAAACAAAGTAAAACGAAGCAATCGTTATAAAGGGTGGGTCCCATATTCTACGAGGATCGCTCTGTTTGGGATATCTCAGCCACTTCAAAACCAATTTTCATCAAATAAATGTTAAATTCCTCGTGGAATTACATGCTCTTTCATATTTCATAAGAGGTTTCTCATCTCACACACACACAAGAAAAAAATGTTAAAAACCTGAAGTTAGGTCTCAACCAAAACTATATGTGACTGTGCACCTCAAAACGAACATAAAGTCGCACACACTGATTTTGCGTGAGGACTGAAAATAAAGTGAAATGGGTCAACCTAGCCAAACTTGACTTTTCCATGTTTTCTGAAAGAGCGGGTCTTCTTTTACATTATGCTAAAATTTGGTATCATAAAACGGGTAGAATAGTGTGTTTTTTTAGCAGTTTATCTCGAACATTTTTGGTAGAATAGTGTGATTAAGTGTGTCTCTAGAATCCCTTTTTCATTTCTGAAAAACCTTGTCCACACTCTTCACTTTCAACTCTAATAACTTTTGAAAGGATAGTGCTACTGCTTTGAAAGTTGGCATTAATTATTGACAGAATGTGTTAATGAGGCATGCTTAATTTCAGTTTAATCTGATAATCCCTTCATTGTTGTTACTCTGGTGGTTTACTTCCTGTTTTTTGTCCCATTCGTCGCACAGCCGGCACGGTTTGGTAAAGATTAAGCGCTTGAATAGACACTGTACTTCAGAGCCTCTTTTCTCAGTTCACACTTTTCCTGAGTTTGTGCTTTCTTTCCAACATTTAGATAGGTTAGGAGAGTCCATTTGATTTGAGTTATACATCATTTTAAAGCTTAAAGTCTGCTCTTTCAGAATATGGTCTTAACTAAAAATTCATGTCTGGCGACTTTTTGTTTGTTTTGAGGTGCAGGGTCACATAGATCCCTTTAAGGCCAAAATATCCCAAATTATCCAACTTTCTTGATTTGTTGAAATCTTTCATCTTCTGGTAAACTGGGTGTAGGATATTGACCAAGCCTTTGAAGGAATCATCAGTGGAAGGAGGGGATCATATTCAAGTGGTGATAGTGCATAATAGGGGGCCTGTGGGATAATCATAGAGCCCAAATATGCAATATTTGTCAATTTTCATACAGCTTTGCATTTTCTTTTTCCTCTTTATCGTGGATTTTGATCAAACTTGTAAGGGATCATCATCGAGGAAAAGAGAGCACAGCTTGTTAAAATTGTGGTAATGATCCCCTATGGGCAGGCCCCCAACTACAACGTATCCCAAATTACGATGTAGATGAAAGTGTTTCATGAATATTTTATCTGTCACGTCTTCATCTCCTTGAAACTTGATGGTATTATGAGGAGGGAGGAGGTGGGAAATACACGTGTAGCTCAATAGCTGTGTACAAGTATAAATGATGTAGTGAGGGTCTCCTGGGGGCAGAGCCCAAAACCCAGAATCACCTGATTAGCATGCTCAAATACAACATTACCATCTTCCTACATTGTAAAAGTGGATGAGTAGGTTTTGACTGCACCTGCCAAGAATCATGAGGGAAGGGGATCAATAGTTTCTGATGGGGGTAGCCATCATGATGACCCTAGATTGGGCACTAACATCGATGTAACCTATTAAAATTTGCTCATTTTTATAATTTTACTTCTCCATCTTTTTGGTGATTAATGGTTACCTTTTACCAAACTTGGCAGGAGTTATTAAACGGGGAAGAAATCTTAGTGTGGATGTGGCAGTATGGCAACAAAGGTGGCCCTCGAGTTGGTCCCAAAATACACCCAAATTTGTATATTTTTTTTTTTTTAAATAATAACAATTTCTATAGTGCCATTTTTCATTCTGATTAAATGCTCTAGGCACTCAAATGAGGCTTTGCAGGAATCATTAGTGCAAGAAAGGATATCAGTTCAGACAATTAGGATGGTTTTGCCTTGAGGGCCTGCAGCAATCCCCAAATCTCAACATTTTTTGCATGAGTAATTTTTCGTGCTAGTTTGGGTAAGATGAGCAAAAATATTTGCATACTTTTATTTTCGCACTAGTTTCTGGTTGTGCAGAATTCTCAAAAATTTCCACTTTTGCATCCTGGGTAAATTGAATGTTTTGAAGGTGATGTGTGAAACACAAGTGAGCACCACACCCACTGGTCTCTTGGTTTTTCTATTCTCATCGTTCAGAGTCATCTTACTTTTGATTGAATAGAATACAGTACAAGGAAGGAAACTATTTTATTACTGGTAAGAATATGAATCTGATACGCATCTCAATTATTCTTAAGTAGCAACTACATGTATTAGCACACACACACACAACTACTGCAGTATCAGAATGTGTGAACATCTTCCTGCTCACAACGACACACACATACATGTAGGGATGTTGCATTTTGAATGTAACCCCCTTGTAGAAGTTGTTGACCACTGGACTGTAAATGCAGAGAGAGTTACGGTGTTCAACTGTTGTACTGTAGGTGGGTGGTTTTGTAGGACTCTTCTGTCATCGCTTTGCCTTTGAGAAAACTTCTGAGAAAGCAGTTGGTGGCCACCATCTATCACTTGTAATCAACCTTATTACTGTAAAAATATACTTTTTTTTTCTCAAGGAAATGAATGTGACATATCCTCATGGCATTCACTCATTTGGTTATAGTTACACATAGACATGAAAATTCATTTTTACATCAAAACATCTGAGGTATTAGAAAAGGATCACTTGAAGTTGTACAAACATTTGACGTTTGACCATTTGAACATCAATACATTTTTATAGTACATGAAGACAGTACAGTTGAACCTCTCGTATCCGGACAAGTCAGGACCGGGGCTCATCCGGATAAGGGATTTGGCCGGATACGGGAGACTCAATGCTTTATACATACATACACATGTAATGATGTAGCCCATTGTAGTACCACATGTAGTAATGTGTATACTGCAACCTTTTCATTGTTACACTCAGTAACAGACCCCAAACTAGAGGTGAATGTTCATGTTGGAAGTAATATGTAATTCATGTGTGTTTGTGTAGGAGTTCTCAAGGAGTTGGGAATCCCCCTTTCCTCCCGTAATTATTTCAAAAAAAAAAAAAAAAAAAAAAAAAAAAACACGGCGAGATTGCGTCCGTATAATAGAGAGATCCGGATAAAGGGAGGCCGGATAAGAGAGGTTCAACTGTACTATCATTATGAAGTTACTTGGAAATTTATATCATGTCACATTATTGATTTTATGCATTCCTGAAAGATGGAAATTCTTTGTTTCTTTATGGCTTTCCACAGAAGATTCCAAGAATTCAGTGAATTTCAGTAGTGTTAGCAGCAGTATTAGAGGAGAATTCTGCGTACAATATGAATAATAAAAAGCAATAACGATGATGCAGCTTTGATCTCCTAGTCTACACAATGCACTATTAAAATCAAGAAGTGCTAAAATCACACTATTTATTACCAGTATTGAAATGTCCATTTTAAAGTTGGTCACCATTAACACAAAATTACATTGTACATTGTACATGTAGTTGAACACTATTTCAGTTGTACACTTGTACACTGTACATATTCCTCTGACATGCATTTTTTTCACAGAATTTTCTATCCACCTCCTCCTTCAATACATTGTATATGCATTGTTCTGCATGATAAACTTAAGCTTTTTCTGTGGACAATTCATAGTTAAAAGTAGGAAAGTGTTTTACCAAAGGTGACATTTACAGCAACAACAACAAAGTATCTATTTCAGGGGTTTAAACAGGTTTGAATTTGAGTTTGTTGCCAGTAGTAGCTTTAGATTATGCAAAGACGCAACCTATAAAAAAAAAAAAAGAAGTATAATGGCATCCCCATATGATCAGTGCACCAAGTAGCTCTTGGTGTCATGAATTGAGCAGATGCAAAAATTGTCCAGAATGCATTGTGAAAGCTCAGACGATGCGAGAACAATTTTCATAAGCAATTTGTCTCTTTGAATATCTGTGTCATGAAAATCTAAAGCTCCATAATCGCATCTTAAAAAGGCACCTGTTGTTGGTGGGGGGGGGGGGGTCTCCAAAATTAAACATGAACTATTTTGAATGCACACACTTATATTCTTTCACACTGTAAAACCAGAAATGTTGGCATGCATTTCAATATCGGGAATTTTGCAGAGCCAAGATTTGCTATTAAATTGAAGTGCACATTGAAAGTTTTTGTCTACCGGTACACTATTTGCATTGAATGCCCGTGGCACATTCGCAAAAATTTCATGCCGCGAACATTTCTTGCTTTACAGAACTTGATTCCATCTAGTTGCACGTTTTTCATTTCAAATGCATCCTGTTTACTGTTCTGTTGCAAATTGATAAAACTATGATTTATCAGGGTTTATTTCATACACTGTACAACGACATGTGTGTAGCCGTGCACAAACCCTATAATGAATACACCACAGTGCTTGAAAAAAGTAATATGATTACTATTTGAAGTTTTTGAACTTTAGATTTGAGATATGCTGTTCAAGTTACTAAAGTTCTGGTATGTAATTTGGCAAGAGCCGCTTGTACATTTCCCAGATTTTTTTCCCCTATCCGAGTTAATTGATGTCAAATTGATTGCAACAGCAGATATTGTGTATTCTCGGAAGTCTGGTCTCATTTTACAGACATTATTGCTGTGGTCTGCTTTTCATTTCCTGTTCTAGAAATAACAGAGAAACAGGTAGTCTTGGTCTGAACTTTCACTTCCCTTTTTTGTGTGTTTTTTCTGCTCATCGAATGTTGTTTTTTTTTCCCTGTTTTTCTAGGTTCAAATGATTTTAGCTGCAAATTAAATGTGTGCATTTGTATATCATTTTAAATGTAGTGAAATTTTATCTTCTGCTCCTGTTGATCTCTTGTGGTATGACTCCTCACTACTCTCGCCAGCTTTCTTGATCATAATACAGTGCACTCCCGCTTTAAAGAGCATGATTATAACAAAATTCTGGTTACAACAAAATATAATTTAGGGCCGCTACATTATCAACTCTATGTATTTTTATTGTTTGTTCAATTGGTTATAACGAAATTTCGATGAAGTTTCGATATAATGAAAGAAAATTGCTGGTCCCGAGGACTTTATGATAACAGGAGTCTACTGTACCTGGTATGTAGAAGAAAGTTCTCCTGTGCCCCTGCCGTCCATTCAGGTGGTAAGTCTCTCCCTTGGGCCCGAATTCACGAAGGTGGTACAAATTAAACCATGGTTTAAACCATGGACAAAAACTATGGAGCGCCAAGTGTCGCATGGAATATTTCGCTACGAAATCGGTCATTTCGTCGATGAAATGATTATTTTGTAACGAAATGACAACAATTTGTATCTAAATGAACATGTCTTCCCGAAATGATAATTTCGTTAACGAAACGGTCATTTTGTTGACGAAATAACAAATTTCGTAACGAAATATTCCATGCGGCACTTGGCGCTCCATGGTTTTTGTCCATGGTTTAAACCATGGTTTCATTTGTACCACCTTCGTGAATTCGGGCCTTGGAGTCTGGCGGGCTCGCCCCCCTTGCAGAGGCCTTGAAAATGCTGGCCGATTTCCTGGATAACCTGACTTAATAATGCAGCATCATATCTTGCATGGCTGTGGAGTAATTGCATTTGCCCTTGGCAGTGGTTCATCAGGACACACACCTCTCACCCTGTATCTGGAGTGCCAATTACCAGATGAGATGGTTAAAGGCATCTAGGTGAGAGAAGGATATTAAAAGAGGCTCTCAGCAGTTTTTGTCCATCTTAGTACAGTACTCAAAGTTGCTGCCTAACTTGGCTTGGCTAAAATCCTGCTTTCTTTTCATTGGAGTAGTGTTTACGTCATTGCCTGAGCAGAGCACACGCTTTAGTGCGCGTATGTACACCTCCTGTGTGCACCGCTTGAATCCTATGTTCATTGACCTTAGGTGTATACCAAAAGATGAAAAATCCTTCAAATACTGTATACACCATATATTTCGCGAGTCTAAATTTTCGCGAATCAGGAATTTTCGGATGAATTCGCGAGTGGTTAAATTCGCGATCGTGATTCGTGATGAGTCCTTGAATGGAGAAGAGTACACGCATACATCACATTCACATCGGGATCAGAGTAAATATTTACGCGTGTCTTTAATTTCGCGAATAGCACCTAACTCGCAAAATTCGCGAAAATAAAAACCTCGCGAAATAT
Source organism: Diadema setosum (assembly GCF_964275005.1). NCBI lineage: Eukaryota > Metazoa > Echinodermata > Echinoidea > Diadematoida > Diadematidae > Diadema > Diadema setosum. The sequence goes on from NC_092694.1 coordinate 17,910,057, forward strand.
TTGGCGTATACAGTATCCATGAAAATCCCTGGATAACCACCAAAATTGAGTGAGGTGAACATTCATTGTGCCAATATTGACTTTTCATGCAAGTTACAACTTTTTGAGTTATTTTGCGAACAGACAAACCAACACCGATGATCAACCTCTTCCTTCCTTGGCTGCCGCAGGAGTTGTAATAGGGGTATTTGTAATGCCCCTTAAAGGGACTGTACAGTACTGGTTGAGGTGGGGATTCAGGTTAATAACATTCCTAAGTGAGATTAAAGCAGAAACCTCTTATGAAATCTGAAAGAGCATGCAATTTTAAGAAGGATTCAACATTTATTTGATGAAAATTGGTTTTCAAATGGCTGAAATATCCCCCCAAAAAAGTGATAACAATAAAAGGCGACAGGCCATGCCTTTTCTTAGGATCTCTTTGTTTCACCTTGTTTTTGGATATCTTGGCCATTTCAAAGCCGATTTTCGTCAAATAAACTTTTGATATCCCTTAGAATTACTCCCTCTGCGCCTCAGAATAGGCTACTAGATCGAAGGCGCATTACAAATGCTGTACTTATTATTATTATTAATTTCATGCTCTATGACATCTCATAGAGTGGTTTTTGGATATCTCGCAAAACGTTGAAAGCTAAATCCTCACCTCAACCAGAACTGTACACACCCTTTAACACTGTTTGAATGCTCAAAGGGCATAAAAAAAAGAAAAAAAAAAGAATGAAGTTATCATTGACTGCTTCAAAATAACACAGGTGTTTATCCAGTCCTGTCGTAAGAATCAAGAAGTAGTACAATTATTATGTACAATTGTAGAGGAAGCTTTTTCCAGACATAGGGTCCTGAATGTATAAAAGACCTGTCGACCCTGATGATTTTGTTCTACTCTAGGAACGAGGCTGCAAGAATTACAAGAACGGATTGATAGTACTAATATGAGAACAGTAGTGTATTCACTGTGCCATTAACGCGTGACCATGTTTTGTACTAAGGATGATGTGGCTCGTGTTTTATTCTTTACATCGTACGCATTTATAGAGTGTAATCTTCTTGCCGTGTGAGAGTGTTTATTTCTATATGCACATTATGGTTCTGTCTAGATGAGGTTATTTACAAGTAAGTGTTTTACTTACTGAAGATGAAGAGGAAATTAAATATGTAATTGAAACCATGTTTTCATAGCCTGGCCTCACTACTGTACACTGTAAGTCATATGCTCCATGTACCACCCTGTGGCGGTGATGTCCAATATCTCCTCAACTGTAAGTTTATCCCAAATTCAGCCTCTACCCTTAATCATAGAACTGATCCCTTAACTTAATCCTTGTCATCTTAATTCAGTCCTTCGCTCGTGAAATCCGTGTCACGTTCCGTAATGAAAGCGGAGGGCAAGAGAGAAGCGAATGGGAGTTGATGGGACAGTGGTGCTACATGTAGCCATCAAGCTTGAAATGTCACAGCCTTGACACTCCGAGGTGCTGGTGGTTGTTATGGAAACCGGAGGAGGAGGAGAGTGATTTGGGTTTCTGCCCACATCCCTTCGCCAGGGTATAATTGGGTTTTACTCTTGGTGCCATTTCGTATTTCACTCATCCTTGTTTCTTGCATTTTTAATTAAGTAAGGGAAGAGATCTGTTAGGGGGAGGCAAATTATAGATCTACAACTGTAAGGTCATCTTGTTGGTTTTTTTTTTTTTTTTTTTTTTTAACAACAGAGAATATCAGAGAAGGCTGAAAAGCAAGCAGTACTTATCTATTCAACTGTTTTTTCAATTTTGCATTCTATGATGTTACACAGATTTTGAAATCCAAATTTAATTATCCTTGATAAATTCTATTGATTCCAATACCGCCATTCAAAAGCAGTGGCTTTTGGATTAATAAAACATTGATGGCATCAGTAGGCCTTTTCACATCAGCCCGATAAAAATCCAAACTCGAGATATTTTTGGCGATTACAAATTAGCGCGCTATTTCATTTCCTATTCACATCAGCCCGAACATTATCAAATAGCGTGCTAGTTCGCGTTAATTATCCTCTATTTCGGAAATTTCCCGAGTTGGACTCGAGAAATTTTCTCGATCAATTAGCGCGCTAATTTGTATTCACATTATCAAATAGCGCGCTATTTCGTAATCGGTTTAATTTCCCAAGTCAGAAAATAGCGCACTATTTCGGAACATCAGGCTGATGTGAAAACGCCTTGGGTACAGTGAATGGAATTCAGTAATTAATATGAAATTGTATGGGAAAGCAAGTACATTCTTGATTTTCAGGATACTTTCTTTTAAAGCCCAATCAAAGTTCTGGTACGCCTGCGAAAGTTGTCAAATTTCGCTCCCAAATGTGAACGTATGCCTAGGAAATGTGCGAAATAACGCTGTAATAACAAGATATTCGATGGGTAACAACGAAAATGCGAAATATTAACCAAAAAAGTTCAGTCTTAGAACTTACCCGAACGGGGTCAGGCTAAACTCGGACTCGGGATAACTCGGCCTCGCTTTAACGGCGGGATGAGTTGTATTGGTTGTCCCTACTCTGGATTGTACAGTGTTGTACTAAGGGAGCGGCCAGCCTGTATAAACTACATTGTAGCGCTTCGCGTTCTGGCTACTCGCAGTAATAGTCTGAGTTGTTACAACGCGCGCATCAGAAACCTCTTTGGCGCGCTTGCAAAATTAGTGTGCGCCTATCAAGCACCTCTAAAAACAATCAAAGACGCTTGATAAACAACAACAAAAACTTCAAAGACCGTGCTTCTCAGCAACTGAGGTGATGTGCGTATAGGCTTGCACCATTTGTTTTGTACAGGATTAGCATGCACTTTCCTGTCTGTTCAGTTAAGCCTCGTTTGGTATCATACAGTACAATACAAATGACGCACAGGTCTGAGTGCGTCAGTCGGAATTGTGTGCATAAGGTAACTATGGAATGCTTAACCCACGAGGCGAAGCCGAGTGGGTTTAGGCTAAATTCCATAGTTACCGCATGCACACTATATTCTGACTGACGCACGAAAGACATGTGCGTCATCTGATTTATAGAATGGGTAATTTTCTTGTCAAAAACCCATTTTTCTATCGTGTAACCCGATGACAAAATTACTGGATGCATTTCCTTTTGGCTTGCCGTAAACGGGCATGCATACCCGTACTTGCCGTTTTTACTGGATGCATGGCGTTTTTACTGGATGCATGGCCAAGCTGAGTGCGCGAACGCTTGCTTTACTGCGCGAACCTTTGTTACAAGTACGCGTACTCTTGCTAAGTGCGCGATAACATGTTTACCACTGTGACTCAGCGTGCGGCCAGTAAAAATGAACACATAGCTCTCGACCAATCAGATCGCAGGATTCTCGCTACCCATTCTATAATAGAATATGGCGATCACGAACTATGTGTAAATTGTCTGAAATAGGGTCGAGTTTTCCTTGAGACCGAGTTACTGTAATCTGGAGCCTTCTGGAATAAAAGTCGGTTTTCCAACTTTCATTATTTTCTCAAAATACTCCAAAACGACTCATCATTCCGACAAACCGCGTCAGCCAGGTAAGTTTTTTTGTAGACTCTTTCGATATATTGCAAGCAAATATGAAATGGTGCCAGACGGAATCTCAAGCCCTTACCAGAACTTTGTTTTCACTTTAAACTGCCTGACTGAATTTCAAAATGCATGTCAAATTTCACATAACATTTGTACATTCTGTTGAAAAAAGTGAAAATAAAGTTTAAATTGAATTGAATTGAAATGAATTGAATTGAACTGACACAATATAAAATGATGGCATTGTGATTGCAGTTGCTTCAAACTAGAATGTGATAATAAGGATTATGAAATAATGATATTGATGTTACTAAATAATGATAATCGTTATTTTTGTTGTGTACTTATTTGTAATCTTAATCCACAGTGTGAGGAAAATCAAGCATAGTTTAATTATCTCATGAATGTTTACAGATTGAAGGCACATGTTCAGTGCAATAACAATTATAGAATTCCCCCATCAGATTTGACTTGGCAGAATGAATTGGTAAAAGAACAGGCATTCCCTACTGCAAGCTGCACCATAAAATAGTCCCAGTGCAATACACTGTATAATGAGGCAATCTCTATTGCAGTCATACAATCTGTACATGTCAGACGTTTTGTAATAGTGGTTTATTAAATGCTTCTCAACCTTTTTCAATCCGACGCCCACTTTGGCTCCTAACCAAGGCCCACTGAGATCAAGCATGAATCTTTTTCTTATTTTTTCCTTTCTTATTTTTGATCAACATCACACTGTATTCACAGCCCACCTGAGAGAGCTTTGCGGCCCAGAAGTTGAGAAGCGGGGGTTTAATACATGTCAGTGTATTTGATACAGACCATAGTGTAGGTGTAATGGTGGTGTAAAATTATTTTTTTTTTATTATCATTATTATATTTAAGGGGGATGAATTTTTCTCAGATGCTTCTTGAAAGTGTTATTCCTCATTCTCCCTTCCAACTTTGTCCCGATGAACTGTGTGTGTGTGTGGGGGGGGGGGGGGAACTGAGATGAGCCAGCTCGAGCTCATGGTGCCCTTCTCCACAAACAACAATCACATGATCTACGGTTTCTGTAGCCGAGCGCAAATGTGCAGTGACCTCTTGCGTTTGGCTGACGTAGGTCGGAAGATTTATTCCGGAGCTAAATCTGGCATACTTCTGCGACATGCACTTTTCAGTAGAGACCGGCGCTTCCCTTGCATTCTCATTTTCCCCAATGTTTTAGTCTGGTGTGCTCCAGACCTTAGCACAATGCTTTCATTGATTAACTGTTCCTACCCCACCTACCCAATGGTACATTATCTTCACAGAACATACTGTCATTTGTGCATTTGTTTAATGATCAAATGTCACGTGACAATGGTTTCAAGGAATGAACACACTGAATGAACATTATTATTATACTATCATGTATTTAAATGTTTTATTTTTTTCTTTTGGCTTAATTTTATAGGTAAACATACACAATATTAGATTCAACACAGCTGTGTACACTGTAGAGGTATCCTCTGTTTGTATGATATAAATAGCATCTCTCTCTCCCCCGCTCCCTCCCTCCCTCTCTTTTGCTCCATTCTCGCCTTCACCTTTTTTTCTTTCTCACACATCACACACACACACACACGCACACACACACACATAACATATACAATGTATGCGTGAAGGCATCCAGATATTCTGGCACCTATTTTTGTTTGTATGTGCACAAGATGCTGATTGAAATCTGTTCCAGTGCTGCATACATTAGGTGCGGGTCAGCATCATGCTCCTCTTTCAGGATAGTATACCGTGGTACTAGCAGTAGTAAAAGGATGTTTTCATAGTGTGCACTGTGCACACACCGTCATACACTAAAGGCTGTGAGTACCAACATTGACTTGTTTGCATACAATCTCAATGGCATTCCGATTGTGGTTCTGAAAAAACACACAAACGTGTTTGTGTATTTGAGTACTTATACTCTTGTAGTATGTGTTCAATTCAATTTTCAAGCATTTTAATACATTTCAAGTACATTATATATCCTGAAATTGTCATACATGAGGAAACAAGAAAAACAAAGCAAACAAATGATGTTTTCATATTATGAGGAAACAAATAGAAAATCACATTCATTGTCAAATACAGTTTTATCATTTATTTAATGTGTGTGTGTGTGTGTGTGTGTGTGTGTATGTGTGTTTGCCTATGAGTATGTTGTAGAAGGTTTTTCTGATACATTTGCTAACCTCTACATGTCAAACCAGAAATGCCATGCAATGATTGTGTAGAACTTTAACCCCTATCTTGAAAGCAACAAGTCAAATGGAGCATTGTATTTCGTAATCTGTACATCTAGTAGGCTAACATGCTAGTAAAAGGCCATATTGTGGTGAGGGTTTGTCTATGCAAAAAGAACTGTCGTGGTGTGAGCTCTACAATGTACCGTAAAGTTCCGTGTATAGGACGCACCCGTGTATAAGACGCACCCCTACTTTCGGACCTAAAATTAAAAAAAAAAAAAAAAGACACGAAAATTTCTACACAAATATTGCGTGTGTCATACATATTATTTCAGCTCAAAATTTCCCTAGAATGCAGCATGTATTTGCTCTGTTTTTCTTTTCCTTTTATACTTTCTTTTAACGGTATTCATCGGACATCGGCAAAATATGGAAGACGCAAGATGCGAAACTTGTCTCGGTACTCGCTATTGTTTCGCCTTTAAATCGTGGTACATGTGTCATGCATATCGTACTCATGAGTGTACAGTACGATCTTTGCTGTCATACATAGCTAGCTGAGGGTGTTACGCATATTGACGCATGTCAGACTGGAAGGTTCATTACGAAAAATGAGAAAAACATCAACAAATGTAGCAGAGGGATCATACGGCATGACGTACGGTGCGTACGGTAATTACACTCACTGTTAGTGTAGCAGAGGGATCATACAGCGAGACGTACAAGTACGTACGGTAATCAAACTCACTGTTATTTCGCCCGGAGGGATTACCGGTAACATGTATGTCTCTTGTACCGTGCTTGTATGCACAGTGCTAGGCAAAAGGCAGCTCGCTATAACTTCAGCACACGCACACAGAGAGCAATGGACTTGCACACACAGCGCGCAACGGGCAAGCGCGCTCCGATCCGATCGCTGTGTGCACGCGAGTCCATTGCAAAAGCCTCTCTGCAGCTGCTGCCTTTGCAAAAGGCTTGCTAGAGCTACAGTATGCTATCCCAGCTGGCCTCGTGAAATGAAGAGCAAACGAATGACATGGATATGCATGCATGCTTCACACATTGTTCATATTTACGGTGACATAGTGTCGATCCTACTCCCTATTTTACAGCTTTTGTCTATGGCCATATTGATACTAGTACATTGATAAGTTTTACGGTATCAGTAATTTAGTAGTGATACCTGTAGTGTACATCGCGTATTCCAGCTACTAGGTTGGCTGTTGGTAGCTTGGTAGATTCTAGACTGATCGGTAGCATACAGCAGTGCTGTTACAGCTGTTGTCTATGGCCAGATTGATACATCGTTACTACACAAGGCCGATGTAAGTTTATCTCGTATTTGCAGCTTTTGTGTGTGTCCAGATTGAAAGATCGCTCATTTATCTGTAAGTTTTAATGATTGCTTACCTTTCAAACGTCGATGGGCATACATGGCCCCAAGTTGGCCTTATAAAATTGGGTGTACATGACAGATTTTTTTTTCCGTGTTTCAACTGTACACGTGTATACGACGCACCCCCGATTTTCAATGTTTTCCGACGAAAAAATAGTGCGTCTTATACACGGAACTTTACGGTATACAGTGTACATGTACTAGTATTTCAGAAGTCCTACTGCTCAAAGTAAACCTACACAGACTTGAATTAAGTGATGAACATTGTCTATGGAATGGTACCAGCCAATGTGTCCGGACTGCTGCATGTCGTACTAGTGTACATGGATGTGAATATCTGTTTCAGATGATTCATGTGTTTACTGATCATGTATCCAGGTTCCAAAATCATATCCTGGTTAGTATGATATCATGGGAAACACTTGAGATGTGGTATGTATGATGTAATGATAAAAATTCACTTTCAGAAACTATTAAAGCATGTAGGCCCAACAGTGTATGTAGTTTGTAATGATTGCACTTCTTGTATCAGCAGCGGGATGCCATTCACACAGACCAGTACTGTGTAAATTATATGTTGGGGAAATACGGGAGAAATAAAAGTATCAGAGAGTGTAAAAAGAAGGAGTAAAATCATACATAGTGTATGCAAAACAGTGTAAGTTTGATCAAAATTGGATGAAAATTAAGAAAGTTATGAAATTGTGAAGTTTCACTAATTTTCACAGTTCTCGAACAGTCCATATGAATAATGCAAATAGTGAATGGATGATGTCATCCCCTCACAATTTGCCATTAGATAGTACAATATGTACATAAAATTATGAAATTTCCAGTTATTTGATCAAATTCAATTTTGCCCCCGTTTCAAATCCTGATACACTGTACACTGTACAAGTCTCTGACTGGACATTATTTTGAAAAAAAAAATATTATTTGGCCAAAAGTAGCATTATCTTTGATCGTTGAGTACTTTCAGACCCTCCCCCCCCCCCCCCCTAAATTGAATTTTTGCCATTTTTTGGTACACATAAATGGAAAGTTGTGAGGTGATGACATCATCAGCTCATTCATTTACATATTCATATCATCTGTTCAAGAACTGTACCAAAATTAGTGGATCCTTGAAATGCCAGAACTTCCTTACTTTAACTCACATTTTGGTAAGATTTTCAATGTTGTGCTTGTTTTATTACTCTTTCTTTTCAGACTCACAAAACTGGTCTGCATTTTCCCTTTGTAAATCCATCAATGCTTGTGGGATGATTTTTCTGCAGAAAGTCATTTTGCGATTGTATCAACACCCCTAGATTTTGCTGTGTGTCTTAGAAATACCAAGTAGGTACTAGTACCTCCCTGGAAATACTAGAGAAAGCTTGGATAGAACAGGTTGTATTCAATCAGTCATTAATGCAGACAGAATCGTTACAGAGTTTTAAAAGATTGCCAGTTGAGAAAGAAACAGGAACCTTGATCACATTGAAATTGTGTTGCCAATTCCTAATGAAATATAATGTATTGTCAAAGACAATCAAACCTATAGATTAGATGATCTGACTTATAAAAACCAAACTGCACAAATTTTTCTTTAGAAGTGATGAATAACAAAGATCTGAAGTGAAGGTCTTTTTTTTTTAAATTTTTCCTATTGAAACACTTGCATTAAATTGTACAAGTTATACAGATTGAATTTCATCTTGACATATCTGGTAACCAAACCACTGAATGATTTCTGGGATATCCTGAGTCAATTCAACAATTCGGTAAAGTACTAGCAAACTAATTCCTACCTAGCAGTGATTCTGGTTTGTATCATTGGCAACACAATGCTGAAAGGGTTAATAAAGGGTAATGTGGCACCGAAAAGACCTCTCATGTTAGTAGGATAAATGACCATCACCCCATTCATTTCTGACAACGACATATCTGAGGAGTGAAGTAGAGAAGGAATTTGTGCACGTAGAAGTGGTTTTTAATGTCGTCTAGACTACGTCAGTACAAAACAAACATAGGACCTGCATCATGTACATTACAGCCAGGAAAGAGAGGCTTGTTTGTGTGTGTGTATGTGTGTGTGTTGTTTTTGTTTCTTAATATTCCGTGGAAGGCTAGTGATACAAAGCTAATTGATATGAGTCTGCATTCTTTTCTTGCTTAACTACAATGAATGCTCATTGGGTGTAGGGAAGGCAGAATCCGTGGCTAGGACTGCTGAATAATTGAATCTAGAAAATACCTTCCCTCCTTTAAGATTAATTATGGATTTAACAAAACTGATTAATGATCTCATTGATATTCAGATTACCTCTAACTAAATTGTACATTATTCAGCTATATTACTCATAAATGACAGTCTTATCTGATGTATAGTTTTGAACTATTAAGGATCAAAAGTGGGAAGTGTTTTTTGTAACACCTAGACCCCGTTTACAGTGCGAGGCTCGGCCGCAGCCGAGCCCTCCTTCATTTCAGTGTAAATGCGCAAAAGGCCAAATGCGAGGCCAAAATTGGCCACGCATTTGGCCACGCTCTGGAGGTGGTCTCGGCCGCGGCCGAGCCACGGCCGAGCCCGGCCTCTTCTTGGTGTAAACGCAAACTGGGCCAGATGCGCGGCCAATTTTCGTCTGGCTTCCAAACCCTCTGTCCGTACTATTTCGCTGTTTACGATATTAACCCCCTCAACGTCGAAAACTAGTATAGTTTAAGGTGGTTTTGTCCTGCAAAGGATTTTTCCTTCAGCAAAGGCCTTTGCCCGAACGGCGACTTCATCGCCACGGAATCCAGTTGGCAAAGGGTCTGAAAACCAGGCTATACCAAATTGCGTTTGTTTACAAGCAGTGCGCCACTACGACAAAATATTGAAAGGTTTGAATTAAAAGCGCGGCCGAGCCCGGCACTGTAAATGGACAAAATTTGCGGGGCTCGGCCTCGCAATTGAAGCTGGGCTAGGCCGTGGCTCGGCCGCGGCTCGGCCCAGCCCCGCACTGTAAATGGGGTCTAAGTATAGTGAAATTTTTCTATTGGAGCTACAGAAATCTATAGACCTACAGTGGTATTCAGTTAATAGAAACACTTGTAATCAGCAATAACTGGGGGGGGGGGGGGGGCGATTTCCAAAATAAGAAGAGATGATTTAATGGATTAAGCAATGAATCAGGTGCATTGCGACAATGTACAGTATCTAGATGCATACTGTAAATCAGCTATTGTTAGGCCTGTGTTACAATGTATTCCTGAAGCCCCCAGTTTGTACAGCTTGAATACCCAGTAGACATTAAAGGTACTCTTTACCATTGGGAGCAGTGATTTAAAAATGTTTGTGTTTCCACATATTATATGTGTGGGTCAGTTGTATCACAAAACATCCTACCATATAAAAGTTCTGCAATAAAGCATGAATATATCAGGAGATATCACTATTTTTCTCAATAAATCATAACTGCAGACAATTTATTATAGGAACAATTTTATTGTAACTATTGTTGAATATTCTGTGTATTTAACAATACTTTACATTGATTATATTGACTAACGTTTTTACATTGATTTTTTCTATCCAAAACTCACATTTTAGAACTATTTTGAGGCATTTAAGCTGGGATTTTGTTTCATCTGCAAATGGTAAATAATGCCTTTTTAAACAACGTCCAAACTGAACAGGTCTACAGAACTGCACAATGTTGGGCATAATACAATGTACATTGTAATTGTATGTCTAGGGCTTCCATGGTTAGCTTCTCTGAGCTTGAAACTTGATCCTAACCTCAAGAGACCAGCTCTACTGTAAAACCAAATTGTGTGAAATGTTCATTGCTATAAGATCTTAACCTTTCCAAATGAGATAATTGGAATCCTTGTAGACTTTTATTCGACTGGATTGACTAGGTCCCTGGTGACAGTTGGCTACTTTTCTGTCTTCTTACATTTTCTCATAAGTTTGAAAAAGACACTGACCTGAATTTGACACAACTGTCAATTTTCTTAGCTGAGCTATAGAGTATATTTTATTGTAATGGAACACAGTTGTTTTGTGAGATGTTATAAGTTAATGGGAGTTAATAAAATTATGTGCACCTGCCAACAGGTTGTAATTTTGGTCTTCATTATTGTTATTTTGCATGTAGGCGCCGAAAATTAAAAACAATAAACTTGTCAGTAATTTTGACATCATTTAGAATTGCGGTGTCTCGGCATGCATTATTTGTATGGGTAATTGATAATGAAATTCAGAAACCATATCCGCAGAAGGAGGAAGGTTAGTCTGTGGAAATATGTTGTAGCTGTTTTGCAGTAGTACATGGCTGACTGCCAGTACACTGTTCGGCATTACATGTATATGCAAAGCAGCATTCGCAGCATTACTTAGTTGTGTAGACTTACACGATCCTTTGGTCAACTAGAAATTTAACTTTGTACATATTCAGAATGCTAGTACGGTGTGCATTACAGCAGTGATAGTTGTGTGTAGTATTCAAGTTGCCTCCATATGAATCATTTTGATAGGAAAAAGTTTTAATGCATTGTACTTGCAAACTGGGCTGTGCAGCCTAGTGGCAAGACTTTACACATTTATACAGGTACGTGTGGTTGGCTGCTTTTACTGGGCAAGCTTTCAGCAACAAATGCTCCTGGTACTGATCGAAGCCTTGTCTGTCACACAGTGTATCAACTTCAGCTCTCTTCCATATTGCTCCACGTAAAAAAACCCTTTTGCAGTAAATACCACTTCAATATTTTTTTTTCTTTCACAAAAAGAGAGCCACAACATCCACCTAAAACACCTTTCTTTTGTATCATGGGACATTTTAATGCTACAGGTTTACGTAGAAATTAATTTTTGATTCAGACAAAATTTGCATAGAAATTGAGATGTGGCAGAATCGTATTTCAGACTCAGACCAGCACTCTTTATTGGCAGTGCCCCAAACTGCACTGTCTATGACGTGTTACAAATCCATTATAAATGCTCCATGACAACTGCTGTAATGCTACAAGTAGGAGATGCATGGTACATGTACATTCAGGTATACTTCATTTAAAAATAACTCTGTATATTTACGCTGCTATAGATTGATAATGCACATCTGTACAGAAAGACTCTGTACAGAAAGACAAACTTACGGGCAGCATAGAAGTAGGTACTTCTTTTAAACTGTATGCATGGTACATCTTGCAGTGTGTTTTATTCTTTATTTTTGTATGCAACATGGATAGACAAAACAGTTGCATTTTTTTTTTTTGTCCATGTTGCATTAGTTACACACTAAATAAAACACAATGTTCAATAGAATTTTAGAGCTGCTATCTTTTCTAAATTAATATTAGGCCATTCAGTTGAAACACAACAAAGTTTCAATAAGCATTCATTATTTGACCATCATACAGTGTACAAGTATGTACAACATACAATTGTATGTCTGTCCAGTGTGGCATACGTACATTACCCCAAAATTTTTCCTTTTTTTTGTGTTTTTTTTTTGAGGGGGGTGCAAAAATTCTAATAGATTGCTTCTTTATAGCAATATGAAGGCAAAGTTATTTCTCAGTAAAGTGTTGTAAAAAAATGGTACAATGTATTGTATTGGTGGAGGGTAATGCACATTTGAAACAGAAAATAAAATGACTGGAATGTACCCTTTTACTGTAGAAATGCCCAAAGACAATCGTGTTCCAGTCCATGTCCGGATGATAGAGAAATCTGGAAAAATGATGGCAGGACAACCAAGGTCAGACTGTATTGAGATTAAACCACCTGTTTCTTGATTGGGCCAAGCTTAATATCACTGACAGAGATACTGTTCTTTTACAAGAACCAGTTTTGAAAACATTGAAATACATTGTATCATTGATATTTTTTTTTTCAACATTTTTAATATTAGGTCAATAAACAACCTAACATGCAAAGGCTAGGCTGTCACATGGGATAAACAGGAGGCACAAGGCACAAAGTAAAAAAAAAAAATAAAATGAATAAATGTATACTTAGTAAGTGTGGCAGTATCCTATTGAAAGAGATGTTACAGGGTAATAGCTTAATAATCCTTTGCAATTAATACAAGAATGCTCAGCAATTACAGATTAATCACAAGAGATCAAAATTACATGCTTGTACAAATAAGCATAAGAAAGTAAAAATGTGTTGTGGTTCTAAAATATACGTTCTACATTGTATAGCAGTAATACAATTTTCTATCATTCTGGGTATTTTTTTTTCTTCCTTCTCCCCTTTGTAGCTCACTCTTTCTCGTTAACCATTTATAATCTTCATCTGCTTCCCTATACCTTGCTACAATCATGGAGGCAAATATGTTGTACAACAATGGCTACATTGCAGTTCCATGCTACAATGCACAGTACCTGTCTCCCTTCTGCACACTCACACACTCTCTCCTCCTCTCTTTTCTCCTTTTCTTCTCCCCTCCTTATTCCTATAAACTTATCTCCCTCTGCTCCTTCCTTTCAGTTCATTTATCACCTTTTTTCTCTCTTTTCCAGACTACACGTTTGTCTTTTTCATTTAAACAATAACAATAACAACAACAACAACAACAACAACAACAACAACAACAACAGCAACAACAACAACAACAGCAGCAGCAACAACAGCAACAACAACAACAACAACAACAACAACAACAACAGCAACAACAACAACAACAACCCATAAATGCTTATTATTAAAAGAAAAAAATCACAGTAGACCAGACCTAAAATTCATTTTTTTTCTTGGGTATGAGTAGTGTAATAATGAAAATAATGTAGGCAATAAAAAAACAAAACAAAAAGAAAATAGTGATAATAGTGATTATAATTTTTTTAAAGTGACATTGTGGCATTATGCTCATTAGAGTCTCACTGTCTATCTGTGATGTACATGTATTTAACACATTTTGTAATTTTCTTGTTTATAAAAACAGAATTTGGTGGTCATTGCAGAAAATAGGCCTACATGTTATTAAGGTTACTCTGCCCTGTTAACAATAGATAAGGAATTACATCAAGGTTCTTAGTGTTGCGGTACACATCCTCTGACATACAAATTTTTTATCTACTTTTTAGGTTCTATCATTTGGTGTGGACAGCAACCGGCTAGATACATGCATAATTACATGAGATACGTAGATTCATCCCAAATCTATGCATAATATAGCTTAAATGCATGCTGCTTCAATACCACTGTGCTTTGAATGTATAAATTATAGCATTTTTTTCATGACAAATGAGCAATGTTTCTTCTGATATATCTATTTTTGAAAGGATATTGCTTTTTTTGTGCAATCCCTCCTAATATGTGTTTTCCTTAACAGTGTCTTTTGCAGTCAGAGAAATGAAAAAGAGAAGCAAAAAACTTTTTGTATAAAATGAAAAAAAAAAAAAGCTGTTTTGGATGGTTCTCTACAAGTTTGTTCTCCTTATAAATTTATTTTCCCCAAGCTTTTTTCTTCTCAAGTGTCATCTGTTTGTTCGTCTCTCCTTTCCCTCTTCGTCCGTCGCTTTTCTGCTGCCGGAAATCCTCTGCCACCGCCCTGTCCCCTCCCTGGTTGATACCTTCCAATAAAATGTAATATTGCCACAGGCAATTAATTTGACTTTCATTAGCTGCAGGTTTGGAATTTTATTATTGAAAGGGATGGAATTTTTTATCCATTTCACGGGGGAGTGGATACAAATTTGCGCTTTTGCCGCATAAATAATGCTGCAGTTGTACGGACGGATCCGTTCACTGTGCTATGTCGTTTATTTTGCTCAGTTTCTCTTTGTATAACTGTATGCTTTTAGAAATTATTGATTTTCTCACAGGTTTTCTGAAAATGTGTTAAACACACGTACTGTATGCACACATAATATATGCCTTAAAACTGTCTTTTGAAAAACATGATATTGCATCATTTTCTCCATACTGCCTATTGAGAATTTACCTCAACTAGTAATTATAGACTATCAATAGATATGATTAGTATTGAACAGTGAAAGTATGATTTATATTTGATTCAGAATGTATTATGTGTTGAAGACTTTTTAGCAAATTTAGTTTGCCTATTAAGTAAAACAAAATATATGGATAATACCATGGCATATTAAATGTTGATATTGATATTTACGTAGATGAATATGTTGAGATGTATGATACACCTACATTGAGATCAGTTATGCCAAAATACCGCAGGTCTGTTATACAAGCATTGTACAAATTGTGTTTTAATTTTTATCAATATCAAGCATTATAAACATCCAAAGATCCACCTGGTTTCCACGAAAGTATACTTTAATATGATCTCCAGATACAGTAAGTAGCCCTCTCTAGTCATTGGCTGTGTAGAACAGAAGGTATATAATGCAAGAGGCCGTTGATTCCCAGCAATTTGATAGCCCTCCATGATGATATCAAAAGGCCGAGGAAAGTGCACTAGCATGAGGCAAGCTGCAGGATCTCCCATAGGTCTGCATGATTGAGGTCTTTAATTTGGAAGGAGGATTATAAGCTGTCAAGATGGATTCTATTGATTGATCGCCGGGGAGGTTGGGAATAATTCATGCTGACTTTGTCAACCTGTTTAAAGAGAATTGCTTGATATAGAAAACACACGGAACGTCTTGGCCAGTCATCTCGTGTACACATGTAGTGATGCGCTTTAGTGAGTTACAATGACAATAATCTCGTTGCGTCGTTGATTGCATTTCATTTATTTGTGGAAGCATGTGTCTCTTCCATGCAATGTAGATCTCAGATGATTACTAATGTAATTTGCTACACTCCATGTTCAAACAGAATAGTATTAAATGTTTTAAAGTACTGGTTGTTACAAAACAATGATATTTACAAGGGACAGGAAGGGAAGTTACATGTGAATACATAGACATACATGTAATATGAAATTACTGTGCTGCAGCAAGCGTGGGCAGAGCACATTCAATTACAGTGTATGTGGTAACATGTCTAATTTTCCCCTTTTTATCATGACTAAAATATTTGATGAATTTCTTTTCCCAATACTCTGCAGTTACTAAGAAAGCCTTCAAAACTAAATTGTAGTTCTAGATAGATATTGTACTTCATATTAATTGTGTATTAGCATGATCAAATAGAGCTCGCACCGTGCACCTGCACAGCTTTGTAGACTCCTTGTTATGGAAATAAAATAGCACCACCACCATTTAAGTTTTTATAGTTAAAGCCAGAATTCAAAATACCATTGACATGGCACATGAACAAGTAGCTGTTAGTTGTGAGAGATTTCATCATTCATAGTCATTGGGTGTATGATTGCTTGTGTTCTTCAAGAACAGTGATTTTCTTGCAAGACTCTTTGCATAATTCTCTGGGACCTGTGCCATTGGGTTACCGGTGTGTAAAGTTCTTGGAGGCAATGTAATAAAGTATATTATGCCCTGATATTACCTTCAACACCTGCTATTCATTGTGAGGGAGTAAGCCAAAAATAGTACATGGTAGACAGCTTATCCTCAAAAATGATGTTTTACCATGCTTATTTATTTAGTTTATGATGACAGTGATGACAACTTCATGCTTTAACCAGTGATATAGAAGCCTTTGTCTTTTTGCAGGAGGAGAAAAAAAAAAGCCTTTGTTCTCTCAAAAATTAAAGTTTGGGAGTTTAAAAACTAAAATTTTCCACTAGCTGCAACCACCTGTATTTTGTAAAAATTTTTCTTATTTTCTCCCACTTATAAGTTGAGATTGCCCATTTTAAATGGTCATTGACACACGACTGATTACACATCGTATGCAATTGACTACTTGTTGATGTCTATTCAAGTCCTTATTATATAGTGCAAATGCCAGTTCTGAAGTACTGATCATTTTGTTGTGAATTGGCAACACAAACTCTTTGAAGAAAAAAAAAAAGCATGTAATCCAATTTCATCCTCATTTTGCAGTAAAAACATTTTCATGTACACAGATGTATGTAAAATGGTGTCTTACCCATATATCATTTGCCTGAATGTCAAACAGATACAGTGTAGCAAGTACACAAAAACATGTAATACGATTTCATCCTCATTTTGCAGTAAAAACATTGTAAGTGGATAAGACCTGTGGTTTTGTGTCTTGTGTGTGAATATCAAACAAAATATGAACACCCACAGTTGCGTAAAATCTTGCTTTCATGTGCACTATAAGATATTGTAAGAAGAGCCTCACTAGTTACAGGTAGGTAATATAATGTCCCTTTAGAAGACACTGTTGAACCTCTTGATGGCCTAATGTCAGATTGTACTGTCAAACTATTAAGCTGACTGAGTTGTATAATGATGTTGCTATGTGTGAAGACGCTCCAGGGGCCCGTTGCATAAAAGTTACTATTATTGTAACTTTGCCGTCCAATGGTAACTACCATGGAATTCTTGAGTTTGATTGGCTAGTGAGTATTGTTGTCATGGTAGTTACCATTAGATTGCAAAGTTACCACAATAGGAAATGTTTATGCAACGGGCCCCAGTACGTGTTGTGAGAATGTAGGGCTTTTTACACTTGTGTTTCTTAACCCCGGACTTTCTCTGACCCAGGACTATCATTAGTCCCGTACCAATTTTTTCAGCTTTTTACACTCGCCAATTAGTCCCGTACTATCTCTTGTCCGGGGCTAAGGATAAAACTGACCTTTTTACACTCGTATTGCGTAGCCCCGGACTTTCCAAACCACATTAATATTCATAATTACGCTGTGTACTGTACACGTACACGCACGCACCGGCAGCACTTGATTACCTCGTTTCTGATTGGTCAGTGAGGGTCGGACTTCGTCTCCGTCGCTTAGCCCAGGATTATTTTTTCGTTCTGTTTACACTCACTTGCTTGGCACCGCAATTGCGGTGCTAACCCCTGCTATTTTGCAGGGCCAGATAGTACCGTACTATCGGTGGGGCTAGCCCACTTTGGCAAAAACGAGTGTAAACAGAAAGTGGGCTAAGGATAGTCCCGTACCAACGGTGGGGCTAAGGCCCCCCCCCCCTTAGCCTTAGCCCCACCGTTGGTCCGGGGCTAAGCAAAAATTTACAAGTGTAAAAAGCCCTTGTGACTGTCAATTAAACTGGATATACTGGCTGCTTTCTGCTTCTCGATATGGAATTCAACCATTAAAGATAAAACAATCTTTAATACTAGATATACGAAACTGGATATACGAAGTGTACATGCTGATAAACCATGAATTGCGGTATCTTTGTAAATTCTAACAGTACTTAGTAACTGTCTATGGGACATGTAGTAAATCTGCCTTTCATAGATTTTCACACACTGATTTTCACCATTTTGAAGAATTTAGCATTTATTTTTTACCGTAATTTTTTTGTTATACGGTATCTTTGTACAGTATTCATCGCATAATCGGGCATCTGATAATCGGGAACCTCGCTTAAATGACATACGCTTCCCAGAAACATTTCCAATGCACGTTATTTTCACTGGATAATCGGGCGGGGACCTCTGATAAACGGGACAATTTTTCTTCAAGTGATCTTTGATTTTGTTGATATTTTACACAAAAAATCTACCAAAATACCACAACAATATTTCAAAGATTCCCTATCAGTTGTCGTTTACATCAAACTTACAAAGCAAGCTTCGGACTGGTGCGTTTTGACCTCCGTCCATCCAGTACACGTACATTTCAGCTCGCTGCCCGCCTTCGCTTTTCTGTACATGTGTATATATGGCGAGCTAGATCGCTACAACACCAGCCAGCCGGCAGCGTCGCGAAAATGTGTCTAAATCATTCTACAGCGCAGCGGTGTGACCTTGAAATGGTCTCTCGTGCCGTGTTCGAGGACTGGTTTTCGATCTGCGATATTTCACTTCATGTGCATGATATCAAACCAGGTTTTTTTGCAGATGATCAGCGAAATTCTGAATTTTTCAGAAATCATAATATCAAGTAGAAAAGACTGCGATAACATTTTATAATTTCACATCAAAAATCGTGTTGAAAAAAAAATAATTCAATTCAAAATCATCCGGTAAATTTCACTTTTCTAGACAATGAGTTAATAAAAAATCATCACGAAATGGGGGTAAATGTATCAATCAATCGAAAAATGTAACTCTTTATGGGTCATTTCGTGTAGATGGGTCAGGATCCAGCAAAATCTAGAGCAACTACACTGTCAACTAGCCCTAATGAAGACAATCCGATTTCCTTGTGCTGTGATTGGTCGATTACCGTCTGCATGCTGCCATGAATGACGTCATAGTGAATCTCCACTTACGGCTTCTGCTTTTGCCGGGCCCGACGTAAAACTAACTGTTTATAGACTAACATCAAACCATTTTGAAGTTGATTTGAACACTTATTATCACATTTCAGTATGTATCTCGTCTTTTGATGAGTCCAATCGATCAAAATAAATGAAGGAATCGACAGAAGAATGTGAATATATACAGAGTGCAAACACGAACCCGTCAGTGTAGTCCCAAGTATTCGTTTTGCAGTGTTGCGACTGCAGCAAAAACGGTAACTGCACCGAACACTCGCTGCGGTGAACCACAGAAGCAGGTATTTCCGTAAGAAGTATCACGTGTATATCTATACGTGCCTATGATTGTTATGAACTAGTAGTAGTACACTGTAGTAAGTAGCTATAGTAGTAGTAGTAGCACTAATAGTAGTACTAGTACACTGTAGTAGCTATAGTAGTAGTGGACTACTAGTACATTAGTAGACCTAGTACTAGTACACTTGTAATACCATACCAGTAGTGCCAGCAGCAGCAGCAGCCAGTGGTAGTACTAGTCCAGCATAGGTGTACTTGTATTTCTCTGGACACTTGTGTGAATGGGTGCATTGGTCATTGTAGTGTCCAGATGACAAGACGGTACATAGGCTGTGGTAACTAATCACTGATGGGACTCAGAGAATGACGATAGTCAAAGCAAGCTGGCTTCCTTGCGGATCTGTTATGTTCTTAGATATTTAAATACAATGTATATATCTTTCATATTTTATCATTATTATTATTATTATTTTTTACATTTCATCTTTTGTCTCTGGTGGATGGAAGCAAGCTGCTAGCAAGACAAGAGAACAAAAGCTGAAAATCTACTATGGATTGTACAGATTGATGTACATGTATGTGTACTCGAGCCTTTTTATCAAAACAGAAAAAAGTAATCATCAGTGTAGCATTCATTAATTTGCACTGATTTGAAATCCACATTCAAATTCCACAAGACACGACTTTCACACTCTTGCTTGTTTTCCCCTCCTTAAACTGGACATCTCTCTCTCTTTCTCTCTCCTCTACCCAGTTTCCACAACGCTCTTCAGTTATTCTGCATTATCTTTTCAACTACTTCGCAGTATAGGATGACAGGAAAAAACTTTTCATTATCATATGGATTACCCTAAAGTTCATAACAAACTAACAAAATATTGTAAACATTATTGCTCTTTGTTAAACAGGATGTGATGCAAAAAAACAAACAAAACAAAAACATTTCTGTTGGTAAGGTTGGTTGTTTACATCTTTTAAGGCACATGTACCACTAGTACTACATGTATTTGGCAAGAACAGCATATATATATGCTATATATATATATATATATATATATATATATATATATATATATATATATATATATATAT
This sequence comes from Diadema setosum, assembly GCF_964275005.1. Taxonomy (NCBI): domain Eukaryota; kingdom Metazoa; phylum Echinodermata; class Echinoidea; order Diadematoida; family Diadematidae; genus Diadema; species Diadema setosum. Next base: position 17,930,815 of record NC_092694.1, read on the forward strand.
ATATATTGTCGCTGGGGCGACAAGACCACTTATCTACAAAATGTCAAAGGTTCAGGAGAGCCAAAAAACATGGCGGCCAAAGCACTGTAGCGAATGGGATAGCCTTTCCTTTGACATGCCGTGGTGGCTTCATTTTTGGAGTAAGACAGTTGGGATTTGGACAGGACATCACTTAACCCATTATTTGACCATTAATCCAAAAAAGTCATTTTCACCAAAATTGAAGATACAAGGTCTTGTCACCCCAGCGACGGACTATTATACAGTATATGAAAGATGGCGAAGTAGAGTAGTAATGCATTTCAGTCCAACAGCGCTATTTATTCAGGCTGAATTTTCGAAGAATACATGAATGTCTTCCTCAGGGTTCACAATAACAATTATGAAAATAAACAAAATGAATATTTCCTTTAAAGTGGTAGTCATGGGGAATGCTTATGGCAATGCCCGAGTGTGGTATCTGAGTAGAGGCATTGTGCGTTTCTTATGAGCATGCTGACTTGCAGTCAAGATCAATTTGTATTATTATGATGTAATAATGATAGCAACCACATGAATTTGTACATGCTTAACCAATCAGATCATCAACGCATGTAAGTGTATCATACATAAGTGGCAGTCATAGGAATGATTGTGACAACACGCGTATTTCTCAGTGTAATAACTCAGCTGTATATAACTCACATTTTCATAGACCGAGGTATCTGATGTCCAACATTTCGTTATTCCAGTTCTCTCCCAATCTTATACGTGTCTTTAAAAATGTTGGCTGCATGCCTGGTATCTATTATACATACAATATAATACCATACCAAGGAGGCTTAGTACCTCCTTTGTCATACACAGCTACTTTCAGTGATACACCTGTATTTGTACTTTCCTTTTCACATACATAAAAGCTTTGTAAGAGAATGATTACTGTAAAAGTGGAAATTTTCGCATTGTTGAAATTTTCGTGCATATCGCGCAACCAAAAAACTAGCGCGAAAATAAAAGTATGTGGATATTTTTGCTTGCCATATATTCCTGTGTGGGATGTCTTGATTCCGTGGAATTAAAATCACGCGAAACTCTTCTTACCCGGCCAAGCGCGAAAATATCCACTGTTACAGTATGTGGAACTTCAAATTTGATGAGGGTAGGTATTTGGTCACATTCTGCCCATCAAAACTTTAGTTTGCCACACAAACCTAGGGCAAATAACATAATTCATAAATGTATAAACTACAATACAGGCTTTAAACGAGAAAGCTAAAACAAAGAATCAGTATACTAGTAGTATGCAGAGGTAGGATTGCTCTTAGATGAATACATGTTCATTATTCACACACATTCTTCACACACTGCATTAGACAAAATAACTTATCAAAACTGACTGACACATCTTCACAGTGGCGGATCCAGGGAGGACCGCAACCGGCGCACACCCCCCCCCCCCCCTTAATTTTTTGTTGAAACAAAAGAAATAAAAAGAAGTTTCTGTAAACAGGTATAAATGCACATATGCTTGGTTTGTGCAACTTTGATCACAATGCAAGCAAGGCTATACCATTTTCAGACAAATCTGCAGTGTCTAGATTTTACATTGTCACTATCACTACCTTCACTTTCCATAATTACATGTACATGGTTATCTAAATTTGTAAAATTCCTGCATGTACAACCAGGACCACAATTTTGCCCCTGTTTTTTACATTTGCACTGCTTATTCACACACTTATTTTTCTTACATCAACATTGTCTTGTTAAATATGCAACATTATTTCTTCTTTGTTCAATGTCTCTTGTAAATCCCAAAAAAGTCCTGAGTTTTTCCTGAATAACTGAAAAGCAGCCATATTGAGTGATGTCTGGATACATGAATAGTGGGACATGTCTGGGGCATTTGCCCAGACAGTTCTCACCCAGCATGATTACAACCTGTGAAACCTAAGAGCAGAATGAGGGGGCAGCAGTTGATCTTCATGAGCATTCTACTGACTTGGGGATACACCTTGAGTGTTATACTGACCAAACAAAATGGGTTTAACTAGAATAATAATTTACAGATGCAATCCTGTACAGCATTCAATTTACCAGTTCCTGCGGGAGGGTCATACAAACAAGCTGTAATGGAGCATTTCCGGCATGTTCCATCTCTTGAGCACTCTTGGCGTTGAGCAAGAGCTGACTGGGTTGGTATCCCTGCAGTGACTGGGTTGGTATCCATGCAGTGGCTGGCTTGGTGGGGCATTGTTGGCTTGGGGCAGGGGAGATGGTGTTTGGTTGGTGTCTTCATACACCTTTGGCAAGAAGCTGCTTTTGTGGCACATATCTGGTAAGGGGTTGGTGCTGAAAGGCAAATCAGAGTTTAAAAAATATTCTTCAAGAAGAACTACAATTACATGACAGCCAGAGAAGGATTACAGTCATTCAAGCTACTGCCCACAATTCATTTGACTACTCTTAAAATGTGTACAATTAAATTTCATGACTTAACGTTCAGTGGCATCTTAAATAAGAACATTACACTTTTTCTATTGCTCAATAATCATTAACAAAAATTTACAATACAACTGTACCAACTAAAATTTCAATTTATTAATCCCTGTTTGAGGAACTTGAGTGCAAGTTGAAAAGAGCAAGAATTATAATTTACAGATGCAATCCTGTATCCAATTTACCAGTTCCTGCGGGAGGGTCACACGCTTGGATGTTCTGTCTCTTGAGCACTCTTGGCGTAGAGCAGGAGCTGACTGGGTTGGTGTCCCCGCAGTGGCTGGCTTGGTGGGGCATTGTTGGCTTGGGGCAGGAGATGGTGTTTGGTTGGTGTCTTCATACACCTTTGGCAAGAAGCTGCTTTTGTGGCACACATCTCGCAAGGGGTTGGTGCTGAAAGGTTAATTCAGAGTTCAAAAAATATATATACTTTGAGAAGGACTACAGTACAATTCAATTACACAACAATTATAATTATTCTAAATATTTGTCAGGAATGAAACTAATTGCAAAAATGTATACAACTGGAATTTATACAGTTCAATTCCAATGGCATTTATAAAGGAGAGCATTGTCTTTCTATTGTTCAAAGATCATTATAGAAATTTTACAAAGAGGCAAAAGAAAAAAGTGAAATAGCAACAATTGAGATGAAAATAAAATGACATTTGGCATGAACGTAGTATACGAAACATGCATTTGTCAAGTCTATTAAAACACAGTGGAACCAGAAGTAAATAATATTTCATTTGTCACAAAAACATTGGTACATCACCCCATTGTATTCAAATTGTCAAAATGCTAATGCTACGACTGTGATAGTATGACTAGTATGAGGTGGTACATTATTATGATTGTACATATTCCCATACCATGTATTTTGAATTCATCAAACTATAGAATGTAGAACTTAACTGTTAGTTCTATTAAAAATAATGATAATAATGATAATAAAATAGTGCAGGGTCTATGCCAAATACAACAAGGGAAATTGACTGATGTCATGTACATTTTACTAGTAGATCGTACTCTGTCATGATCTATATCGATCTCTGTACTTTTAGTTCTAACCAGTACTAAGTAGCGCTAGCTGTGATACGATACCGTGGACGACTGTTTTACAGAACAGGACATCTAATTGTACATACGGGACTACGGCCAGTGCGTGCGCGATCAAAACTTGCCACTGCAGAGACAAAATCGAGTCCGGAATTCTCGTTAACGTGAAGGTCACGTGACCCTACATGCATACAGATGGCATCGCAAAACCAATATTTTCGGAAATTTGCTTCGACTTTGGGTGCAATTTTGATCACTTCGTTTATTTTTGAGCCAAAATGAGGCTGGTATCAAAATTTCCGCTAGAATCTCATCTATTCAAATAACTGATTAAAATAACCATAGGAGTTGTAGATGGGTCAGGATCCAGCAATATATCAGTGCATGTCAAAATCAGATTCTATCGCAAGCAGCTTCTTATATCCATTGTATCTCCCTCAAAAAGTGTCAAATTCGGCTAAAAAAAGTATGGAATTAATCGTCTTTTATTGGACTGCAAGACTTACCCGGTCACGGCTCCGGAAACAGGTTCATGGCAACGTAATAACGAGCGATGTTGGGGATATACATTTTGCGTCGACGAAAAGCCTCGTCGCCAGACACATGCGCAGAATTCCTGCGCGTGGAATAAATTCGGTGGATTTGCTCATTAGCATACGACGCTGCGGACTGACTGACACATGTACAGTGCAGTGATCGCGGCAAGTAAACAATCAAGCCGTGATGATTGAATGATTGAAGGACTTTTCATTGACATTCCCACATCAGTTCTGGGTAATCATTTCCCATGGTTGTGGATATATGTATTTATACAGAACGCCCTACGTGTCCAAGAATTCTACGAATGTTTAAGAAAGTGCTAGCTTTCAATCCACATATTTTGTGTTTGAAGAGAGGTGACAGAAGAAGAACCCGGTTGCGATTACTCTACATCATTGCGAGAATGCAGGGACAGCTAGAGGGTCGCGCCGAGGGGTAGTGTGGTTGTGTATTCATGTACATGTACAGTACGTCAGTATGCATGTGTGTGTGTGTGTGTGTGTGTGTGCACTACATAATGTACATGTCGTATGCCGTTAGTGTATGGTGAGTGCTCATCGCGAAATCGGGCACCCCGCTTAAAGGGGCCGTGTTTGCTACTCCCAACCTGTCCCGATTATGCGATGAATACTGTATTCACGTACACATCAGAGACTATGGTACAAATGTACAATGTACACATTCTAGGGCCACGCTTCTCAGATTTTACTCTTGAGCAATGCCTTTAAAATCACCGACCATACCAGTCCACAGCATTTGTTTGGTCACTTCCCCTTCTTCTCTATACATTATTACAGTGTCTTTTCATTAATTCTATTACTTATGCAGGTACATAGCAAGGACTTAAATACACAGACAGGGACCATTGGTGCATAGTGGACTGAAGGCTGTACAGTGGGATACTTATCTACAAAAGGTTACTGGTAGACAAGGCCCATAGACACACCACAGAGCAGGGGAGCTTTGCATTCAAAGTATGTTAACGCTACCTTTTCTACAGGCCATACACTTCTAATATCAGTTTGCTGTTTATGTGCAGTGTACATTTGTTTCACACAAAAAAAAAAAAGAAAAAAAGAATGATGTTTTGACTACAGTGGAGCTTGATAGGCTTGTACTGTATATTTTGTAGGATGGGACTAGTATTAAAGACTGTTTTATCTTTAATGGTCAACCATTCCATATCGAGAAGCAGAAAGCAGCCACATGCATGTAAAATCTTTTGAGTATTTTAAATCCCTTGGTAAAATCCCAAATACACCCCCAGTCTATTTCAAGGAGCCCGCAGTGACACTTAGTTGAGTGAATAACTCTTTAGTGGAACATTAACAGGAGATTGTAATTTGTATGTTTGTAAAGGAACATTAAAGACATCCTACGTTGTGTTAAAGGTGCTTGAAGCACAATGTACCCCAAAGAAATAGACAGTATGGTTGCTTCCTCATTCTTCTCTTTTTTTGTGTGTGCTAAAATGAGCCATTACTGAATGTGACTTGATTTATATTCTTATGGATAATTTGATGTACCTGTGTCTTATCAGAGAGGAGGGAATGTAGTTTGTCCAATTTCACAGCAAAGAAGAAGAGAAAGAAGCAAAAAGTAGGTTATTACCCATGACTAAAACCAAGAAAGGATTTTGTAGCATTTTGTTTATATGATTTTAAGCCAGAGCAGTTAGCAGTGACCACAGGGGATAAATTTAGAAATGTTGCGGTTGGTATCGCCATGAGAGATATGTTGGGCTCCCAAGCAGCAGCCGTCCAAACCTCTGCACATCCATCATGGTCGCACCGACTCGTCTTGTGGTCTCGCGTGGTCTCCCGTGTCACGCTGGAGCACTCAAATACCATTCATGTTTGTTCACCTCCTCGAGACGGCCGCACTCCAGCGTACACTTGTGTGTTCTCTGGAGGAGCTACACGCTTTGGCACACGCTGCTGACGCGAGGAGGACTGTCCCGTATGGAAGTGCTCCCAGATGGGTGGGGTCTGGTTGGGGTGTAGGGGTGGGGTATGATGAAGGGGTAAAGATGGAAGTGGATAGGTAGAAGTTTAAGAGTGATGTAGATTGGAGTGTGTACACGGGGAGGGGCTGGTAGAGCAGTAGGGTTGACGTGGATTTGATGTAGTTTGGGTAAAGACAGAGCAGGTTGATTGGGCTCTGCAGCTGATTTTCATGTTTCAGGATGATTTAGGTCGGGGTAAGTTTGATCAAGGAGTTGTAGCTCCCTGTTTGGATGATGCTTGGAAATGGATGGGATGAGGTTTTGGGTAAGATTTTGATAGGGTATGCGAGAGGCAAGTTAGCACCCAGGAGAAAGTAGGTTGGATGTGGTTATGGAGTTATCGTATTCACTGCCGATGAGACATACTGTTTTTAACCCATTGAGGACTAGCTGATTTTGCGGTACTCACGCTTCCCATCCAGACACCTACCCGAGTGTACTTGGCACTAGTCTTCAAAGGGTTAACGAAAGTAAAGCACGAAATGCAGGGTGTGGTCTAAATGCAACCTCAACCAAATCATGGTCTTTCCAATCCAGCGAATCACCTGCATAACCAACATGCAGAGTTTATAGCATGCTATCAGACTATATCATGTGCCAATGAGCAACTCTGTGACATCCAATTAATTAGTCAATGTTGCAGACAATGCTATGTTCCGCAATCAAGTGGCAACTTGTGTTTTTTTTTTTTGGTTTTTTTTTTTTTTTTGTCATCAGCTACACATGTACATGTACTAAATCGATGTGGTGTCCATGCCAATTTTGAGGAAATTACACAGCACAGCATGAAAAATACATCTTGCATCTGATTGGCTGAGAGCAAACTTGTCGTACAGAATGCTTCATGAAATGCCTCCCTGATCTCTGTGTATTAAAGTACTCACATCCAAAGAATCTTGACTGGAGGGATCGTTACCGATGGTATTATATGCTTCAATGCTCACATTCGCCGACCGCTGCTTTATATAGTGTTTGAATGTATGCCGGTGGGCAGCAAAAAAGTCGGACCACCCCGAATCCCATGAATCAATGAACTTGCACTGATAATCACTGTGCTGGCAGTATTGTGGTGTACTCTTACGTAACCTTCTACAGCTTTGAGCTTTGACCACCTAACTTACACCACAAGTACATAACCTAAAAATGCTGGTCAAGTTCGAATATGGGCGAAGTCAGACAAGTTGAAAGGTCAAATGGTCAATGAACTTTAAAAAACACATGCATGTTTGAAAGCATGTTTGTTCTAAACACTTTCAGAGTGTTTTAATGTGGCATATATTGGTATTCTCAATTGTCTACCTGTAAGGTAAATCAAAAGCGTGCATAAGAAACCCCTGGGAAACTATGTGTGGGTCAACAGTAGCTGTGATTCTTTCACATAATCATAAAGAAAATATTTTTAAGAAGTGTGCAATGTGTCAGGTTAGTCTGATAATCCCTCCACAAACGTTGTAGTGTTTTAAATCCCTTCTTTGTTCTACACACAGTGATGATTAAACTCAGCACACGTGAATAGACCCTTTTCTTGAAAGCTCTTTTCTTCTGAAGTAGCATTCATAGTTTCCATCATTCCATTTTTGTGGTTTAGGAACATTCAAATTTGCGAAATTTGACCACAAAAAAAACAAAAAAAAACTGCAGAAACCTTTTTTTTTTGGGGGGGGGGGAGGAGAATGTAATACCGATCACATTTTGTGCAGGAATAGAAATAGGAAAATGATGATCTGTTGGCCTGCGGAGGTAAAACAGAGAGATGTACCATGTGTGATAACATTCTTTCTGCAATGATTTATCACCCATTGATACAAGTCGTAATGATGATCAAACAACAAATTTTCATTGCTCTTATGTAGCAACGTGCAATATATATTCCAGCAATTAATTCAAAATACTTCTGGAAAACAGTAGTACATTGTCAATGCATATTGAAGCATCTATTTGTGAGGGAGTGCCTACAAATGCTAATCAAATAAACAAGAAAGAAAATAGTCGTGGTTGATCTTTGCCATCAAATTCCCAGTGGTGCGGCAGAATACACAGTATGAGTTGATGATGACATAAATTATTGCGGTTCGTGGCATTCATCAAGCACGTCCCATACTGTTCAGTGTATGTTATTGGCAGTGTACAATGTATTCAATATTAAACCTGTTTTCCATGCAAACATGATTATGATACGTACTGTGTATCAATCAATAATCAAATAGTGAAAGGCATGATATATGTGAAGATTCGGTTTTTTCATTAGTGCATGGTTCTATTAACAGACTTTGGTAGTCCATACATTGTGTATATTGTACCTTCCAGTGGTACAATGTACGAAGCTTAATATCCTGAAAGATATTCTCTGAACATAAAATCTTTGATATCACATCCAAAAAGCAGTTTTGATCTTGTAAGTTACATTGTAAATATCTTAACAAAGATATTATTTAAAGGGGAAGGCTAGTAACTGATCAGTGGGAATCAGTGGAAATGCTGGGAGATGATCGTTCCAATCCTTATGGGATTCATTCAAGAGTTCATTGTATATCTATTGTTGTGTGAAAATGATTTGCTTATGAATGGTCTCATATTCAAGTAATGTGCAGTTTAATGCTTCCAGGTTAGCGTCCCTGGTCAGTGACGGGGCATTAATCTGCACATTACTTGAATATGAGATCGTTCTGAAGCAAATCATTTTCACACAACAATAGATATACAATGAACTCTTAAATGAATCCCATAAGGATTTGAACAATCATCTCCCAGCATTTCCACTGATTCCCACTGATCAGTTACTAGCCTTCCCCTTTAAACCATCAAAGCTTGCTTTATAAACTTGTCGTTAGTTGTGATATCGTAATGATGTTTCTTTCATGTAAGCCTTTTGTTGTTCAAATTATTTATTTCAGTTCAAGAATTTTCTAAAGCCTCTTTTTATGCTATGAAAATTTATGACTGAGTCTTATATGTTAGGCAACACATATTAAATGATTAAAGTTGACATCCCTGTCTCCATTAGGCAAATTCCTTTTTTTTTTTTCTTTTTTTTTTTTTGGTCTGATTTTGTGCAGATTGAATGAGTTTAGTATGTTCTGTCTTAGATCTTTCTCCTGTGCAGGATACTGAGTAGAATTCAGAGTTACATATTTGAAGGACAAGGCGTGATTTCTGTTGGCAAAATTTTCTATAATACTTGGTGTTGGACATTGTCAGTTTTATTGTGGACATTGTCAGTTTTATTGTCATAGTTTTGTTACAGAACCTGTGATGTTATGAATTAAAGGAGATTGAAGTCCTTTGCTCTCCAAAATGGATTTTAATGAGAAAAATGTAAGTCTGCAATGTATCAGCAGAAGCAAAAAGTATTCTAATATGGTCAGTTTTACGGTAAAGGGTGTAACTTTCAATTTTTAGCCTTTTGGCCCACCCTGAACACATAGATTTACAGATCTCAAAGATTTTTTTTCCCATGTGAGTCACCTTATGAGTAGCCACCTTGGGTAGCATAGTCAGGTCCAGGTATTGATGCGTTTTGTTTTGACAGTCACATATGTACCCTAAAAATGACTATTTTGTTGCATTGAAATTTATATAACATTTTTGAAATGTTAATAATTTTCTACAGCAACTGCAGAGATCTAATTTTTTATGTTAAAAGCGTAGTTGTATGGTCAATTGAAATGACCAAATTAGTTTGGTTTGTATCTGGCCCTTTATTTTAGAATACTATGACTTCAAATTTGAGGTTTCGGAGGCTTCATTTTCCGTTAACAATTGTTTACAAACTTTGATGGACAGTAATGATCAGTGGATGTGTTTTGGTTACTTTCTTTTATGCTGAAAATAGTAAGGTACAGCTAAACTTTAGACTTACATCAAAGTTTACTTGATTCTAGGGCTATTTGAAATTTTGTGATAATTTTATTCCATCAAGTGAAATTTCCGTTAGCAGTTTTGAAGCCTCCGAAACAAAGTGTTTAGTCAAATAATATGAATATAGATAAGAGAAGCGACCTAATCTATATGTCAAAATGTAGGATATGGGGCCCTAACCTAATAGACCAAAAATAGTTAAGATCCGCCAAACTCTCTGAAAATAGGAGACAATACAAATTTTCCGTTAACACGTGAAGCCTCCGAGACGCATGAAGCCTCCGAAACAGCAAAAACATCTAATTTGACATTTCTGATAAATTCTTTGAGTGTCTGCCCCAAATTATGCCATGAAATCATCAACAGACATGGACAGACAACAAAAATAATAAAAACATTATGATACTGCAATAATTTTTTGAGCTAATACACTTTATAGAGAAAAAGTGGTTTCGGAGGCTTCAAAAGGATGTTAACACTGCATTTTTGTGATTTTCTCTGGACAAAATCAAATTAGATTTATTGTTCACCCACCCAATGATCGCTTATGACATATCTAAAGATATTTAATCACATTCAGTTTTCTGGCTGCTTTGTTGACTCACCAATATAGATTTACTATACGATTTACCTATTTTTCTTAAACAGTGCAGACGTGTCACACATAACTCACCTTTTCATTCAGCAATAAAATATTAGCAGATGAGGATGTCGCCCCACAAATATGTTTAAACAGTGTATATCAACTAAAAAAGACACAATTTACCCATCACTTTCTACATAACATACATGATTTTCATAAAAACATAAGGCATACCAGATTAATTTTCCAGATGTTTCGGAGGCTTCATTTTATGTTAACAGCATGTAAATGGAATGTTTTGATTACAATTTTGTAATTCTAAGTCTATCAAATAACTGTTTGGACTGAATGAGACTTAATGATTCCTCAAGCAAGGTGTAGATAGTTGTTTAAATGTATGAAAAGCATTTATTTTGTAGGTTTCCTTTTGAAACAATGGAACAGGCTAGATATTGTGAGTAATGAAAGTGACTTCCAGCTTGCGTGCATGCCCACATCATGCAACAGTAGTGCAACAAAGCAAGTAGTTGTGGATACATCAATGTTCTTAAGTTGGATAACTCATTTTTACTCTTGAGAGAAGTTGAAGTGTTGTGACCATATTTGTATCACTCTTTTGACTGGTTAGACTTTGATAATGAAGACCAAACAATTACTTGATTATTTAGTGTTAAATACACTTTTTTCTTTTTTTTTTAAAGAACTGAACACTATTCCTGTCCTGAAGATTCAAGGACTTTAATAGATGGTTATTCAAGAGGGAAGCATACACTTAACTAAGAAATATATTACTTTTGAATTTAAGGTTGTATCTTTTATGCATGATCCAGAGCAAATGGTGGAAAATACTTTTTGGATTTTTACACTTTCGACTCACTATCATCTGAGTGTAATAGTTTCGAAACACAATCTTTTACATGTCCATTTATAACCCATTGACATATCCATTCCATTGTTACTCACATGGCATTTGTTTTTGCCATACTAAAATCTTGACTTTTTCAGCTTTCCATTTCTTAACAGTTCTTTGGCTTTCATTTCCAATACTTATTTGGAGGAAAATAATTAATCAATAAATTTGTGATTGGATTTGAAAATAGCTATAAACATCTTGCAGATTATCATTTCTGTGGTGTGACTTGGATCACAGGGTACTGTTTTGGAATTTTGACATTTGATTACTTCATTCAGACAGGTTTTCATATCAATCTGTATGTCAGATCTGAGGCATGCAAGGTGCAACACAATCTTGATACTATACCCTATTTTCCATACTTTATCATGCTGGCAGTGACCACTTGACTATTTTTGATTAAACAAAATGTAACTTGTGTTACGAAACATCTCTTCGCATACATGTGTGAGACTCTATGACATGTTTGCGGATGTAGTTCTCAGTGCAGTAAATGGACAGTAATGGTTGGGATAGGATTGTTTATAAATGACATCTAGACCTCTACTTATAAATAGCCTGTTGCCATGGGGTACATGTAGTTTACATGGGTGGGTGACTGGAGAAGTTATGTTCATGAAGAACAATATTGAAATGATTGAAATCTTTATAATCTGTTTAGTCCTGGCTTTTCTGGAAAAAGTTACAAGCCCCTAACTATTTTGAAATTCAAAGGTTTAAACTGTAGTCTGTGGGTTTATATACTATTTAAAACAAACTTGTGGGTTTCTAAAAAACTTAGATATTTAAACACATTTGCTGCTTTTTAATTTTTTGCTAAAAAGGTTGTCATTTTTAGAAACAGTAAAAGTTCTGTTAGCAATTTCTCAATGCGTACCTTCAAAAACAGGCCTCCTAGCTGTCACAGGAGTCACACAAACTGGAATTTTATAAAATAACTATAAAAAAAAGCCTTTGAAGAATTAAAAAAAAAGAAAAATAAAATGATATGAAACAGGGGTGACTTGTATACCACAGAAAAAGAAAGTAAAATTCTAACTATCATATATTATAGGGAACTATACATTTGGTCAACATTTTTTTTTTTTTAATTCAAATTCGTACACAGTCATGGGTAGGGTATGTATATTTATCTTTTCAACAGGCGATTCAAAAAGATGACTGGGATCTTGACCATTTCAATTTCTATTGAGCTCCATGATAATATCACCAATATATTGATTATTCCAACTCCATTTTGATGATGACAGTTTGATGATGACCCTTACATGGAATGGCTGATTGGTGTTTAAGATTGCTGTTCTATGACCATGATCACTGCATTTGATAGCTATAGTAGGGGATATCAGGCATGGTCATATGAAAAAGAATGTTAAACCTTTTTTCCCCTTTCTATATTTTACAATGCTATGTTGTAATCTAACCGTCATGCCATCACATAGTCTATTTTCTATCCCTTTCTCATCAACAGTTGAAATTGATTTCACATACACTGTGTACATATGTATATAAAACAATTATGATGGGTGGTTTATATCAATATACATCCCACAAACTGCACTTATAAAACAAGCAAACATAATCTTTGCATTAAGTCTATAGCTACAGTTCTAACTCATTGAAAGTAATTCTTACTGCATTATGATGAAAAGTTTGACAAATGCATACAGCTGTTCATGTGTGTAGCCTAATCATGTTCTGCATTGCCAAAGTCATGGATATGCAAATACAGTGTATGTATACAACTGAGCATAAAGATTTAAAATATTTTTCTTTGTCTCTTAACATATATGTTGGAAAGTCTTTTTTCTGCATACAAATAAATACTATTTTACATGTTACAACATTGTTAGTTATTTGGAAACAATCTGCTGCATTAATGTACTTCATATCACCTTAAAATGGACCATTTTTGCATGTTAACAGTCATGATGAAGCCTCCGAAACATGCGTTGCTGCTAACTTTAAGCCGCAAAAAAAAAAGATGTTCCTAATCAGTGTACTTTTATTGCTAAACCTGCAGTTTCCTTTAGAATCATATTGCCTCATGTAATGTCATAAATTCGAACTGAGCATTGCTCAAAGTGTACACGGTTTGTTATTCACTTTTGTGGAAGCCAATTTCCTTGTAATAATAAGTACATTTTGTATGAAGGGTAAACATTATGCACTGCCATAAAATGTACATCTGTATACTGTTATTCACATTTTATTGATGCCTTGTTCTTATTCTAGCATGTAGTGATAGTTGCTTACTGTAGTTTTATTATTTTAAGTGAATACAGGACTAGAACTTTGTGTTAGCAGTTTTGAAGCCTCCGAAACACACTAGTTTGTTAACTGAAGCCTCCGAAACTCACAAGTCTGAAAATTTCAACTTTGTCAAAAATAATCAAATTTCTTTGGGATTTGGGTTGATAAATGTTTGTTACCAAGAGATAATTTAGGGCTATGTTTAGAGTGGCTCTTGCTTCTAGAACATTCTTTTAACTTAAAAATAGTTTGTCAGGTACCATTTTTACCTTGAAATTTGAAGTTCACATCCAAATAATTGCAAGAGCGAATATCTGTTGGGGGAAAAGTGTTTTGATATCTCAAATATATGTTCACAGCAAATGAAAAGTTGCATTACCTCCACCATTTATCTTCATTTGGTTGCTGTGGGTGACCAAAACATTCTTGTTGTTTTTACCTAAATTTATCTAAAATTCCATAATAGTCACTTCATTTTTCATATTTAGCCTAAGAATTAAGCTCTGGAATGACAAAATATTGAAAATATAGACATTCCTGTATAAAATAAAGGCAAAGATAAAAATGGAAACACAACTTTAATTTTTGACCCTTGCCACATCAAAGTTACACCCTTTACTGTAAAACTGACCATATTTTTTAATGAAATGATATTAAAATGATGAAGTATAAACTAATTGCTGCTTTGTTTCCATGAATGAAATGTCACACAAAAATATACGAATCTAAGAAGCTGCAATTTATCAAACCAAAATTTGTTTTGTCAAATCTTGGCTGACTGAAAAGTTGTTGTTCTCACATGTACCTTTTACTATCTACATATGATATCTTTTTTGTTGTTGTTGTTGTTGTAATATATTCCTGGCTTCGTAAGAAAATGTTATTCATGAGAGGTTTTATAGTCAACATAGATATTTTTCGTCTGGTTTGCAGTGGCTCAAAGGCCCCCACACCCCAAGAAAAAAGACAAAACTCCAAACACAACAAAACAAATTAAACTGAACAAACAAGCAAAGCAATGATACAAAAGAAATATAACTTCAGGCCTTAGAATAATTTGCATTTCCATTTTAGGACGGTAAATATTCATCACCAAAGATGCCTGTAACGGTGCAGTACTTACCCATCAACGCATCAGGTAGGACTCCTTAAAAAAGTCAAGAATTTTCGAGGAGAGTATTCATCACTTTTCTCCAACCCCCTTCTTCATGTGCCCCCTGCCTCTCTAGCCCAAGACATAGATGTTCATGCTTCTCCCCTCCCCATACACGCCAATTAGGTTCTTGGTTACTTCCCCCAAGACATGGGGGAGCGCTCCAAATGTCAGACATGGACATGTTACAGGCATGACCTACTTTGGACTCGGGGAGTAGCGAAGAGTGGCCGGGAGCTTCGAAAAAAGGAGGGTCAGAAAATGTTATTTGCAGGAATTAATTATCATCATTTTTTGTTCTCTCTCTCTCTCTCTCTCTTTCTCTCCCAGAGATATATGCATGATTCTTCTCTACCATGAACATTTTTTCATTATATAACGCAACTTGGATGTGTGGTATTGTATTTTATAAGCATAAAGAATTCTCACCCACCAATGTCTGTTTTGCCCATACAAAAAAAGCTGAATGTAATGTGGGAACACCTGGATGAAAGGGGATTTTCGTTTTATTACATATAGATGATTAATGAAAATAGTGCAGTGCTAAGTTTCACCGGTGATGAAATTACATTGTTGTAGAGGACTTTGTTAGAGACATAAAGTCACTGTTCTGTAATACATGTACATCTTCAGAATTACTTGTTGTCCTCTCCATAATCAGATAATTTTACTTTAATTTTTATTAGTTTTTTTCATACATTTTCCAAGAAGTGATTTAACCCTGTAATATTGTATCAGCATGCTGCATGGTACAAGCTCAGACAAGCCATTCTCATGACATGGGTATCCCATATTTTATGAATACATATGATAGACCTCTAGGTGTAAAGATTGGAATTCATTGTACTGTGAAAATGGTTCACAAAGGAGAAGTAAGAAAAATGAAACAACAAAATGACAAATGCCTGTTGCAAAGCTACATTCCTGTATGTGCAGTTGTAGACCATTCCCTATACTGTAAGCATCATTACATTTCATTAACCAAAATATTCCCTTTTACATATTTTGCATGTACATACTACTGGATATCACTCTGGAGTTAACTGCAAATTTATCCACTTGTTTGGGGGGAAAAATATCTTCAGCACTGAATGAATAGCATATAAACGTATAGGCAAATGACCAACCAAATTCTGACCTCAGTATGGTCAAATGTGAATTAGGTTTTTTTTTTTTTTTTTTTTTTTTTACATTCAGATTTAGCATCTAGATGTCTGATGCCCCCCCCCCCCCCCCCCATGGGGACAATCTAAGGCATGTCACATTAGTGGGGACTGTGATTGTATTATTCTCTCCTAACAAGCTACAGATGAAGTTGCTTGATTTGAAAATCAATAACACTGTGGTGGAGAGAACCACCTGTCACTGTATATTCATCTGATTGTACTGTGTTGTCTAATGAAATGTCTCCCCATAATGATGTCGTCTACTTCACCATACCAACCTGTAGTTCTCACAGCTGTGATTGTTTAAACCCCTCAGTGGAAATTATCACAAATTTCTGTGAGAGTTACTCTTGAAACAGCTCAGAAATGGCGATTGTCCACATGAAGGATGCAGATTTAAGGGATTATCTGATCAGGATTACACGGGGTCTTCATCAAAATCCATCCCACTTGGAGACGATATATGAAGTGTACTGTTTTATTGTAGAAGAGAAACTGTTTTGTGTGTTGTGTGGTATAATGTGTGACTATGTTTCTGATGTGTCTGTGAGGTGTCTTGTGTTGTGGTTTTGTGAACTCTTTTCAAGAGCAAATACCAAGCACTGAGAGCCTGTAGTTGAAATTATGGATGCCGAGGTATCAGGAATAGCACTATTTCTCTGAGGGGCACAGCCCCGAAGAAAGTGCTATTCCTGTCATGAAGGAATCCATGATTTTACCAGAGGCTCAAAATAGCACATGATATATTTGTTTTATTTCCTCAAATACATATCTTTTGAAAAAAATTCAAAACATTGTCACTTGAAATAACCATTCCTCTAGTTTTGTTGTTTATTGACATTGATATTGCAGCATGTTATAGGTGATAATGCAGTGTACCGTACGCAGGTGATGATTATTCACAGTGGTCTATGAGGCTGATACCAATAGCACCTTAAGGCCGTGTCACACCAGCCTTGCGTGCGACTTCCGAAGAACATTTTTGCTATCCGGAGGTCCCCGCAGATGACCCGCACATGACAGTACCTAGCATGTATCTCAAAAGTAGTTACCCGGAGGTGCGCACGCTGGCTCTATTTACCCGCTGCCAAAAAAAGGCCCTGTCACACCAGCTAAGCGGGCTTATTGCGTATGGGGATTTTTCAGCACGCAGAATAATTTCTGCGGCCGGACAAGGTTTAGGGCGAGTTTGGCGTGGGTATTACATGATAAACGCGTAATACCTAAGTCCTTCTTGCGTGTATTCCGTTGAACTGCATGTTAGGCGCGTGGGTATCACGTGATAGCTTCGTGATAGCTTCTTTTATGTCAGTTACGGGCGACATACGGGCTCTGCGAAGTACCTGCGCCACAACTGCGTGTTATCTGCGTACTAGTCGCCTGCGAGGTGAGTGCTAGCCTGAGCAATAGGCTGGTTCGAGTGGATGGGCAAACAATCATTTGTCAACTAGCTTTCAAGAAGTGAAGATGCCCCGTAGACGGAAAGTGCACAAGGGCAGAGAACGTCCAGTGGATGGACAGCCACAAAGCCCGGAAGATTCACAGCAAATGCATCAAATTGCTGCTGAAGTCCATTCGGCGGATGAAGTCCTGTCCGAAAGGGACCAGGTAGTCCTCGACGCCACAGAGGACAGAGGACAAAGAAGAGAATGAGCCCACAAATGGCACGCACTCCCTTCACATAGGCATAGATCAGCGGGCAACTTACCTACTTCAAGTGGGTCAAATGCCTGTGAATTGCGGTGGCTACGGCCCTCCTACGGGTGTTCTGCGTGGAACTCTTCGGGCAATCCTCACGACTCATCCGGAAATAGTTTTGGTCATGCTCAAAACTTTGCTGCGGGAAAATTGGACTAGCGTGCACAACTTCGGGCAACTAAGGACGAGATAAGTGCTAGGTACTGTCAAGTTTGGGCCAACTGCGGAGAGCTCCGGGTAGCAAATTTGTTTCCCCGCAAGTCAAGCCGCAAAACTTCCCCAGATACGGTATGACAAGGCCTTGAGCATGCTCAAAACTTGTTCCGGAAGAGTCACGGGAGTTGCCCGTAGAGGTACGCGCAGAACACAATTAGGAAACCCTTACCGGTAGTACCTCACAGGCAACTCCAAAGCAGGTACTTCACAATCCCCGTAAGTCGCTCGTAACAGAAAATGGATCGGTTTCAAAGCTCTCACGCGAGTCACACGGAACGCACGCAAGTAGAAGCTAAGTAGCACGCGTCTAGTAAGTAAGAAACAAGTGCGAAAATTGCAAACATTCTTGTCCGCCCGCGGAAAATCTTCTACGTGCTTTAAACTACCTCCTCGCCACAAGCCCGCGTAGCTTGCCCGGACAGGTGTGACACCGCCTTTACACACAATACCGACGATGAATATGCCATAAGTATGACGTCATATTCATTGTATAGTGCACTATTCTTTTTCTCAATTTTTCTCAGTTGGCATCTTCTCTTCAGTAAAGCAATGTTATTATGTAAAGTAAAAGTAATGTTACAAGCTGGTATTATCTGAGAAAGGGAGTGACTTTCATGTTGATTTTTGTATTATAGTATACTAATCATGCCTATACTAGTAAAACATCGGGAGTGAGTGACCCAGATTAGCCAGTGAAGTGAAAACTGATAAATAAATGTACAACCGGAAATATTTGATAAGCGGCATGACATTTTTGTGAATTAGAGCTGATGGCCTCTTTTGCGGCATGAAATATTCCCAAATTGCCAGTGAGTATCCAATGCATATAGTGTACACTTTGTAGACAAGAACTTTTGCATTAATTTTAATTTCATGAATCTTGGAAACTCAAGAAATTTGTGAAATGTATTATATGCAAAAATTTTTGGTTTTACAGTACCCTGACAAGGGTGTATCCCTATATTCATTATATTGTACTGTATATTCAGGTTCTCTTGAGTGGAGTAAACTTTGGAGGTATCTCGGCCTAATTCGTGCAGAACCAGTGATTTATTTGTGGGCATCCTTGTTGGGCAATTTAGTTACTCGCTGCATGCAATTATAATGTGGGGCCTCTTTCTACCCCGCACTTTCCCCTTGGAATAAAACATGATGTCATGCCGGCAACATGTTTATAAAATGCTCTCCATTTAATTTCCAGCCAGTTCCGTTGAAAAAGAAAAGAGAAAAAAAAAAAGGAATAAAAGAGCAAAACGTAATCACCGTGTCTGCAGCCACCGAATCTCCCTCCTTGCGCTCATGTTTTGATGCGGAATATTTATTGGCATTTTAATACGAAATGAACTCACCACTTCTTGTTCAGGACTTGTCTTCATTACCTGTACACCAAGCATTTTCCCCCCATTCCAGGGGCAGCCATCTTGTTAGCCTGCAGTGCTACCGACTAGTGTCATGACATGATGAACTACATTCTGTATTCTTTTTGTCGCTCAATCAAAATGGGTATGGGGATGTGGTCCCTCAAGTGGGTTTTCTTCCTTTCGTTTATTAAATGCATTTTCATTCGTTTTACAGTCATCGGACACTTTAGAACAATATCAAAGTGCCTGTGCATTTTAATGATTAGATTTTATATCCTACTATTTCACCAACTGGCTACAAATGCAGCATGCCTGGTAATGTGCGGCTATTAAAAATTCACATTTCTCAGTTACATGTATGAGAAATGTGAATTTCTAATATCCGCACATTACCAGGCATGCTGCATTAGTATAATATATATAATAATATATTGCATTTTTTTCGGCACTTTCTTATCTCGGAGTTGATGGGTTAAATGGTATAGAATAAAGAATTATTGTATTCGCCGAATATTTCGCGAGGTTTTTATTTTTGCGAATTTCGCGAGTCGGGTGCTATTCGTGAAATTAAAGACATGCGAAAATATTGACTCTATTCCCGATGTGAATGTGATGTACGCGTGTACATTTCTCCTTTCAGTACAGGACTCCACGATTGCGAATTTAACCACTCGCGAAATTGTCAGGAATTCCCGATTTGCGAAAATTCAGACTCGCAAAATATATGGTGTATACAGTATGGAAAGCAAACAGCATGGTCCTGTGTGACTGGAGAAATGATTTTGTGTACAAGATGTACCATCTTCTCTGTCGAAAAGTCAGGTCATAATTATGCACCCTCTTTCTTTCTTTTTGTTGGCCTTGTGCCAGTTACACATTTTAAGGGCATATGGTCTATTTTTAGTGCAGTCCCGTCAATATAATTACAGTAGTGGAGTGAGCTGATTGCTCAAACTGTATGCTGTGTTGTAGCGTGAGGAATATTATGATTGAAGGTAATCATGGTGATAATGATGTAGTGCGAATAACAGTAAAAATGCTGTTAGTACAATTCTCAATCATTTTCATAAGACTTCCATGCATGTCTTGACTAAAAAAAAGAAAAGGGTTCTACTCCATCGCGTGTGCACGTAAATGCATTTCTTTACCTCACATGATTGCATTACTTGTCTGATCTCACACTGCTATTGGGCCAGCATTAAGAAATTGCAACATACCCCGAATGTCTTGCTGTTAATACAAAACATGTGATGCTCTATTTAATATGCCTGTAGAATTTCTGTGATTTTCAGGGGTGAATAATAAAGTGGGACAGTGAATGCAGTATTGCAAGAGTTTCATGTAAAACTGCAGAGTGTCTGATTCATCTGAAGCAAGATAAAAAAACCAACCCAGCGTCACGTGAAAATATGCTCCCCTTTGTACCGAGAATAAAGGTTGGAATTTTTCGTGGTACAAATGAATTCAAGCTGGAAATGTACAACATGGTCAATATTACCCCTCCCTCATTAAAGAGGTTTCCAGTTTTATCATTCTGAGAAAATTACCTACCTCTAAGGTATGCCAGCTTGTGAAAGGATCTAATTTTAAAGGTTGTAAGAGGAACACACAAGGTTTGAGGGTAAGAAATGAGAAGGAAATGTAGTTTTGAAATCAGCATCTGGCTGTCTGTCAAACCTTTCCACCATGCTTCAGCCCTGTCATGCACTGCTGGTTAATGTGTTGACCATGTCCCATCTGTTGGGAATATTTGTGTTAAAACTTCCATCATTTTGGATCATTACACAGTGCACAGCTTTGCTGAAGTGTCACATCTTGATTCCAAGATGTTGTGCAGATTCATAAAAATGTATGGTAATAGTAGACTACTGTATTCATTTTGGATTTTTTTTTGTGTATGTGTGGGGTAGTTTAATTTTGCAAATTTCACAAGTGCACTCTTATTCTATAAATCATCAACAAAATAACAAAAGTTTGCCTTTTGTTACACCAAATGCAAAGCTCATTCTTCAAAAAAAAAGGGGGGGGGGAATCCCTAACCTTGCTTCTTGACAAGGGATAACACTCATTTCTCACTCTTTCGCTGTGGTTCATGATCACAAATTCAACCCCTTTCAAAGTTGTCCTGCGAGTCCCAATTCAAATTTATGTTACACCTATACCTACAAGTGGAGTATACATTGTACATATACAGTAGCATGTACACTAGGTTAGAATGTAGTTTTCTCAGAATGTGAGATGACCCTGAAAAGCCAAGCTATGAGTCATCTTCCTTCATTCCTACATGTCTCTCTCTCTCTATCTCACCAATCTCCATACAGTAATGCTTCAGGCAGACACTTTCTTCATAAACATAATTTCCACCTGTCAGAACATTACTATTCCCTTCTTCATGGTTTTCCATCAATGTTAGCTCTCTTTACGTGCCCTTGATCAAACCCCCTGTTCCCAAGTCTAATCTTTAACGGACCTTTTTGCTCATCCGCGACATCGAGGGATTACATGATGCCTGATCCTGCTAAATCACCACATTATTACTAATATTCAGGACATGCCTTCAAGACCCTCACATGAATGCACAAATTTTGGCCGCCACGATGCACGAGAAGGAGGACGAGATTGCTGGGCAATCCCACGCTGGCTTTTGGGGAGGGACGGGGAGTTAAGGAGACCTGACTTTGGAGGAGCTCTTTATTTTTCAGTGTCACCTCCCAGTGCTACATGGGCATTTCTGGTCTCTCTCTCCTTAATGCTCCCCAACGGCACCTGATGTGTTCGGAGCGTGTGGGTCCCAAAGCTCCGTGTTCAGTGATGCGCAAAGAATCGCCTTGACGCCTGAGAAAGGAGGGGGGACGAAGGAGAAGACCAGTATAAAAAGACGACCGATATGAAGAGAAGAGAAAACTACATGTCACTTGCCCTACGTTATCCTTGAGGTTATGACCATTGTAGAAGGGAAGCACTGGTCTTTCTGGATCCGTGCATCCATTTTGTCATACCAGCATCATGTTAATATTGTATGCCCTTAACCCATGATGGACCAAAGTCCCTTGGAACGCATGAATATTACATTTGATGACTTGTTTGTGTCACGTTGAATGCCGAGCTGCAAAAAGGGCCACGCATCACCTTTGCTTGTAAATATCTAACAGAGTTACACTAGGTGTAAAAGGCATTATTATAGTAATGTGGTTCCGGAGAATCCTATTCCCCCAGGAATAGTAAAAAGTCATGGCTGCTTTGAGACACCACAGGCCTACTGAACTATTTGTCTGTTAGTGTCTCCGGCTGTATTACCAGGAAAAAGAATATATTTATATACACTGCATGTGTGTGTGTGTGTGATATTGTTATATATCTGAATGACATCATAAATGTTTATACCATCACAATATTATCAATAGTGTGGATGTTGTTTGAATCATGAATTTTTATCAAGTAGAAGAGGCGAGCATGTACAATGTACACCATCCACTGGCATTCACAACGGCATAAATGAGGTGACCAGCAAAAAACAAAAATGTAATTCATGCATAAGAATATGCCTGGAAAAAAACAACAAACAATCAGTAAGATTCCAATAGCATGCCCTTGATTTCTACTATACATGTACTCTGTACAAGCTGTGGTTGCTGGTGGAGAATGGAAAAAGAGTTTTGTGGCTTTCATGATTCTCCACCTACTTCATTGCAATGCATGCTGTCAGTATAAGATATGAAGATGGTGGTGTGCTATTAACCTTTTGTGTGCTTTGGGTGCTGATCAGTACAGAAAGCTCATAGTGTTGTATGCACTGTCTAAAGTCCCTGGTACTTTGGTATTAAGGGTCAGCCTTCCCATCCCCTTACACACATAAATTCAATGTGTGAAAATCTGGAAAACAGCTATGCATTGAATAGAGTAAAGTGACACAAAAAGGTCAAAGATACATTGTATGTATGTTTCTTTTGTCTATCTCTGTAAGTGAGAAATAACAGTTACCTACAGTGTAATTGTATTTTAATATCTAGACAAATTTATACCTTTTGTTCAAATATCTATGTGTGCTAATGTGCCCGTGTATTAAAGATAAAGTTCTGTAAATAATCTTGTAGTGTGCTGTGGACATTGATGGGGTGCAATTATGAGACAGCGATTGTATTGGAAAGATTTGAGTTATTGTGAGCTTATGTTGTATTGTACTGCATGTACATGCTACTGTACCTAGCACAGCCTCTGTACAATACTCCATTTTTATGTGAAGTGAGTTTGCTCATAAATGACCTATAGAAACATATCTATTCTTGTTCGACCCTGTAATAAAACATGATATGAATTTCATTTTCATTCCTTTTTATTTTTCTATTTCATTTTCATTCTTTTTTTTTTATTTTTCTGCAGGACTGTTTGCTATCCTTGAGGAAAAGTGAGGAGACCTATCACCCAAGGAAAGGGATATACAGGTAATAATGATCTACAAGATCTTAAACCCTGAAACAAAGTCTCAACTGATGTGATGGGATTATATTGTAGACTGATTAATCAGCACAATGCATTGTGGACATAGGAGTGACTGGAGATATGTGCTTGGATACTTCTCCGTTTAGAATGTAATATCAGTTGTCTGAATCTATTGATGCATGTCATTGTTGCTACTTTATGTTGTCCAGTGGTCATTTATCAAGGTGTTTCTAGTGTACAGTTCATGTGTGCACACTGTATGCGCACCATCTCCACACCATGTGGAGCATCCCTTCTGATCGACAATCCCGAGGCTTGCGGGACAAGTGCCATCTTCGGGTGTCCTCATGTTTCCTGAGGTTGTTGATGAAAGCCACACCCTGCAGAGATAGGCTCAAGTGATTTGAATGCTAAAAAGGAATACATGAAGTGGGGGTATCAGGGACGGATCCAGGAATTCCGTAAAGAGGGGGCGCCTTTACAAAATTAAAGGGGCGGCGCACGCACCCCAACACCCCAATAATTTTTTCTTTTTATTTCTTTTGTTAAAAAAACAATAATAATAAAGGGGGGGGGGGGTGGGGGGTGGGCGCACCCGGTGCATCCCAGCTTGGATCCGCCACTGGGTATGATATACGTGTATGTGCTTATGGCCTTGTGCATCTAAAGCCTTGATGATAGGTCTGGTTGTCACGCCATGTGGATGAGGCTTTCAAGTGGTGGCCTGTGATGGGCAGTCCTGCGAACATGGCCGTCGTGTCGGATCACGCTGAAGCGTGCCTGGCCAGCGAGCCGGGAATCCCGGCAAGATTACCCTGTCGGTGTTGGGAGAGGAGATATTTTCACAGCAGAATTACGGTGTATGATGAGGGCTTAGAAGGGAGGATTGGTATCAGTCTCAGGATTAAGCAATGTACAACCACAACTCTCTTAATGGCATCCCCTTTCCCTCCTCTCCCTCCCCTACTCACCCCCCCCCACTATCATAAATTGTTTCTCAATACTCCTATATCATTCAATCGTCCACTGTTACCCCATCACCCATGATTACTTGAGCCTCATTTAAGCCCTAGTGCCCATTTCCTCCGTAAATTATGCCCCCTTTTGGAAGCGGCGGTCCCATTTCAACTTGCCAGCCCATACTGCTAAATTTAGCCTCTCACCGCACTCACCATATTGATTCCCATCCTGGCAGTATACTTCCACCTGACTGCTGGCGTGAATATTTTGACAACAAGCAAGTGGAACTTAGCTTCACTGACACTAATCCTCTAGCGAACACCAATCACAGGTTCCTCTCCTGGTCTCATAATGCCATGCAGGTAAAATCTTGAGTGTATGACTTACCTTGACCCCCCCCCCCCCCCCCCAAGGAGGCATTGGAAATCACTCTGAGTCATGGTGGAACACAATTCTGAATCAAAAGTGTAAAACTGAAATAAATTACCCCTGTACATGCTCTGAATTTAATGACATAGAGGTAAAGGAAAAAATACAGGATTTTTCAAGCAATTTGAGATGAAAATTGATTGGGAATTTCTGAGGTATGGATGTATACACTCACAAAAAGTAAAATAATGAATAGGACCTTAGTGTTCAATTCCTGTAAAAAACACCTGCCTGGATGTGATTATTAAATGTGGGACTATAAGAATATTGGGGAGTTGGGTTCCTTATTTATGATTTTCTTTCTTTCCTGCTTGCTTTTCTTGGGTACACCATCACTGCATGATGTATTGTAGCCTGAGTTTTACATTCACAGCAATATTTTGTCTCTTTATAGCATGAATACAAGTAAGACACACTTTCCATTGTAGTTGCTTGCAATTAAAACAAAATCAAATCTCTTTTTTTTTTTTTATATTGACAAACCACCAGTAGTATGTACTGAATTCATTTGTGCATGCCATTGTTAGCTAGAGTTTTGCTATGAACAGAAATCACATTTTTGTCAGTATTTCTATCATAGAAAGAGGAAAAATATCTGGTGAATATTAATACCTACAATGCATACACGACATGTAGGATAAGATTACTTTAATCAGGTAATTGAAATGCTAGACTGTAAGCTGAATGCTTGAATATGTCTACTGATACTGCAAGAGCTACCATAATGTCATGATATCATTCCAGGGAACCACATCGGATCTTCCCTGTTTGTAGTTGTTGTTGCTGTTGTTTTTTATATGAGTTACTACCTCTTCCGAAGGAACCGAAGCATTTGGCATTTGACATTTTCGTCTGAACGCTGCCAGGAAGTGGGTTACCCCGGAATTTGATAGTGACATGCCAGATTTATAGCCAGCCTCCCTTACATGTTTCCCCTATTTGTGTGCTACATGCAGGAATATTGCGAGAGATTAAAGGTAGCAAGGTGTGCATACACTTAAATCTCTACATAAAGGATTGTTATGCTGGAGTGAGTAGTGGTCAGTGGACAACAGTAACTGTAAAGCATACCAGTGGTACGTGACGTTTATTGCTAAATGTTCCCGAAACTGTACAGATGTGAAACGTGAATGGACGATGGTCATGTAATGTCCTTTAAGTTACCCCTATGTAGCCAGAGGAGGATTCCAAGAATAGCTTTCGTGTCTCCTAGAAATGCGTTGGTTTGCCAATGCAGTGTTTTAAATGCATGGGGTTGTTCCTGGCATAACTATTCCAGGAATCACCACAAGATAAGCCCACAGTGAGGTTGCTGTGCTAATGACCTTTAAATATCTTCATGTACTTTGCAAAGGACTGTTAAGAGCTGTATACAAATAGTTGTTTAATGTGTTCCTGTAGTCACTTTATATGTAAAGGGTATGTGTGTGGGGGTAAAAACATAAAGAGCTTTTCAGAGATGCCTTCTTTGTGTCTGTTATTTGCATTTCTACCATATTAACTTCAGGTTCTATTTTGGGAATAAAAAGAACAGAGATTGGGGAAGCAGACAAAATGACTGTAAAGAAGAGACAAAGTAGACAAAATGAATAAGAAGAAGAGACAAAAAGAGATAGAAAAGACAGAAGGGAGAGAGAGACTGGGGATCAAATGTCTTCTTCGTCAATAACAACCTACACTTGCTTCGATACGGCATGCATAATTAGCTGTGAATCCGAGTCCATTATGTACATAGTTTGTATGCATTCATTGAGATAATTATCTGCTGACTCACATAGCTTCGAGCATCGAAGGAATGTCACCACCATTGAAAGAAAACATTTAACAACAGTCACTCCTTCACACTGCTGTTTGTAACAGTTAATGTATTTATATCATTTTTTTGAAATACATTCAACATGAAGGTTTGCTGTAGCTAATTGTGTTTTTGTTGTTGCGGGAAAATGACATGTTTACATGCTGGCTCATAATGCTTGCCATTTTAAGTTAGTACCGGTAATTGTATAACTAACAGATGCAAAATTCATATGTGAAAAGCAAATATTTTGTCAAAGTGGTTGAACAGTTGTTTAAAAATCATATCAGAAAAATCATACATTGTAGCTAAGAAGAAATCCACCACTTCTTACTATAATTCTTCTTAGGGCACCACTTCCTACTACAATATTGGTAAATACTTCTTATTACAATTCTTCTTAGGGCACCACTTCCTACTACAATATTGGTAAATAAACCTTCTCTTTGAAACAAAGGTATAAACTCATAAGTTCAGAAAACACTACTTGTAAATGTATGGAAGGAGCAAAGCATGTCCTGCACATTTTTTGTTAGTCCTCTGTATCATCTGCAGGTGCTGTGGCTCCATGCAGGAAATTATCACACCATGCCCTCAGAATTCTGCACAGATTGCGGCAATTATCCCAGGCAGCTAAGACTGAGGTGAAGAAGGATTCTGTCTAACTTATTTTTGCACAGTGTTTAAACACAAAACAAATCAATACAACAACAGCAATGAGCAGAGGTTGCAGTTGACAGTGACTTAACCTTTTCTTCTTGGAACTGGATGGCTCTGCTCAGATCCTGTTACCATGGTAGAGCTTCTTCTTGACCAAGCTTACTGAAGCCAAACATCATCTATCCCCTCCTTCCGATATTAAGATCATGATTGAATCAATATTTGATAGAGGCTCATGTGTTGAACATGTTTCGTCCTGATACTTTGGTTCACTTTGGGTCCTAAAGAATTAATGCAGCCCAAAAACATGGCAAAGATTTCCTTGTTACATTTATGACAACCAATCACATCCACAGTCCAAAAGTTGTACTGTTTGAAAACCAGGAAGCATCCCCCCCCCCCCAAAAAAAAGAGAAAATAGTGATAATAACAACACGTCGGTTAAGAATGATAAGGGCGTTAAATCCATAGTGTTCGAGACAACTTAAAGCCCTTCTCATTCTCAACAAATGATAATGTGAGTCATCTTGACACCAAAGAACACGTATGCATATTCCTAGAAAGCCTAGTATTCATAGTATGAGAAATTTGCCCGTTACCCATTAGAAGCCGTTTCAATCATACCATTGTGGTATAGACTTCTCTCAGTCATTCCCATTGGTATCCCCAAACCAGATTAGTAAGATTAGGGGGAAAACACACAAATAAAATGCTCTGATAACAAGGTCGGAGTAGGGAGAGTTTTTAGGATTTAAATCAATTTCCTAACTGTGGAAGTTGTAGGAATAAACATACTGGCCCCATTCATATCATGTGTTACAGAAATATTTGTTTCAGAAGATTAAATGTCAAGAAGTTTCCCTCTTGAGTTCTCTCTTTTTATATGACTTTCTACAAGACGTCGACATCTTCATATATCTTATCATGCTCAAGTAGTTAGTTCTTCAACAAGTTTCCATGTTGGGCTTGTTGAATCTCATATCAAAATAGAAAGTGAATGATATCATTTGAATAAGTAAGGAGGGGGATTTCCCATGCTAGCAATTTGGATGTGTTCTCACTCTGTATGTCATTCTTTAGTATGTTGATATATATGTACAGTATATCATTTCTGTACTGTAGACTTACTAATAAGGGCTACTCGACATCCAGTAGAGTGCAGATGATATTTTTCTGCACTTAAAGTAGGAGATATGAGTGCCACTTTTGAAGCAAGGCTATAATGATTCTCAGAGAAGAGAATTGACGAAAAACACTGAAGAAAAATTGAAGAAAAATCTCCTCAGACAACTGGCTGAGTGAATCCATTCTTCATCCAAGCTCTTCAAAATCACCAGCGCATCCATGTGGAGCTGCTGATATCCTTTGTTTCATTTCGTTTTTTATTTGACTTCTCCTTTTCTGTATTTCCATGTGAGGGAGGGGGGGGGGCAAATAATTTGAAGTGTTTCAAAATACTATTGGCCTACAGATAGGCTAGCTCATACACAGTAGATATCCTTAATGTCTTTATGGGTCTATATTGATAAAAGAGCCTCCGAGCTTTGAAAAAACAACAATGTTTTGAGTCACAATCAAAATAGCCTCTTACCCAAATCACTGTTGACTCTGGCGTAAGTAATGTGGGATATGCGTCATCTTTTATTAGAGTCTCATGGATGAAATTAAGTATTTCATAAAGTTAATGTTTAAAGGTCTGTTTTATATCCTAGTCTGATTCACTTTCATGGCCAGATGTTTGGACAGCCGACACTTGATATACCTCTGTACTTCCTGCTACAAAGAGTAACAAGGACAATATCTAGGCATTGAATAACATGAGCACCCCGCCCCACCCATCCTCCGCTCAGTCAGAGAAGGAAGGAATGCAAGTACATGTACAAATTTGTCAACTGCTGGCTGGCAGGACACAAATTGAGGTACCTACATGTACATTAATTGTTTTGATTTTAGGCAGTATTACATCTACTTTTTCTTCTCAGTTAACTCCACTGACATTTTATTATAAACCTAAGTACAATGAGATTCAGGTTGTTTATATGAAAAGAAAATCCTACCTACAAACATGTATTAAAGGCATAGTTTACCATTTGCAGATGAAACAAAAACCCAGCATTAGTGCTTTAAAATAGTTCTGAAATATGAGTTAGGGATAGAAACAACCATTGTAAAAATCTATAAAATCAATGTTAAGTACTATTAAATATACAAAATGCGAACAATAGTAAAAATAGAAATGTTTCCAGACAAAACCATCTACAGTACAGTTTATTAAGAAAAAAGATATTTTCTTCGAAATATTTTAGGCTTTATTGCAAAAATTTTATATGATAGGATGTTTTGTGGTGCAACAGACCTACACATCAATGCATTAAATGTCATATCTTGAAAAAATTTGAAATCACTGTCCCCAAAGGTAAATAGGACCTTTAAGGAAATTCATCCATGAATATATTAGATTTGCAATGTATGATCAAATGTTTACGTTTTGCTCCATACCCTATTGTCCGTTAAAAGATGCTTCAAATCAAAGCCATCATTAGGATGATAACAGTATTCTTCTAATCAAACTGATACTGTAAAAGTGGATATAATTTTCGCGCGACTAATTCTTCGCGTTAGGCCAGATGAGAATAGTTTCGTGTGTTTTTAAATCTGCGGAATCAAGACATCACGAATAGGAACATGCACGCGTATGGCAAGCAAAAATATTCATGTGCTTTTATTTTCGCACTAGTTTTAGGTTGCGCGAAATGCGCGAAAATTTCAACACCGCGAAAATTTCCACTTTTACAGTAGATTACATGTATGTGTGCACATGTACGGTATATGAACATCTAATATACAGAAGTTCATATATCACAGTACATGTGCATATTATAGTGACATGTATTCATCTCTTTGTTGATCTGTCTATTGGTATTGGTACAAAATTGTGTGTGATGGAATAACATACACCTGTGGCTGTATAGATATACTGTATAAGCTGTTATTTTCGCGAGGGTTTAATTCTCGCGAATTTTGCAAATCACAGTTGGATTGTGAATTTAACAACACACAAAAATGTTGCCAGATGCTAGAGTAATAGTACATTTACATTAGCGTTGGTGTCAATTCGCGAAAACAACATCTTGCGAAAATGTCTGTGACCTCCTCATTCGCGAAAATATCTGTACGCGAAAATAATATAGCAAATACAGTAACAGCCAAACATTCATCCAATTTCCTAGTCATATCCAGTATAGGTTTGAGTTCATAAATACTGCAAAGTCTTCAAACAGAACAATCCATTGTGATAATGCATTTATAGATGCTATGGCTCACATGGCAATAAATAAATGATTAGTGCATTGATATGATAATATTGCAGAGAGTGAAATGAATACCTAGGCAAGGACGGTGAATTTGTTGAATGGCTGTTCAGTATTGCCACAGACAACCTTGTACCATTACCAGGAACTTACCAGGGCATGTTTCTATTAGTCCAATCCAATCAATTCAATGTAGAGCTCCAGCAACTACAATAGATGATAGCCTTTCCATATTGAGTGCTCTTGTGCAGCCCAGTCTGCCTATTTCATCGTGATATGATGTTACTTTGTATGAAATCAGAAAACCGGAGATGTGTTATCAATGAAAATTAAAAGAATAACTAAAATCAAACATGTGAAAAAGTTATGAATTGTTACAGTTGCAAGAGTGATTGAGGTGTTGAACAGCTAGAACTCCATTTATTTTGTGCACGGATGTCACAATTCAAAGTTTTATCTAAATTCTCAAATATCCTCAGAGGAAAACATGCAGAAACATATTACTCTAATCATTGTACCATGAACAAATCTGAAGAATTTTTTTTTTTCATAGAAAATGAAAATTGGTTAATATTTTGCATAAAACCCAAACAGAGAGCTGTCTATCACACATAGATCAGAAGGAGTAGCCAATGTTTCTCTCTACACTTTACAATTCATAATTTTCTTTACATGTGTCCAATCTGTTTTCCTTACATTTGAACAGATCACTATGTCTGATTTTTCTGTTTTCATAAATTTACAGATCAACACAATTCATTTTTTTTTTTAAAACAAAAGTGTCCAATTTTTTCCCCAGAATTTTCACTGATCTGCTTCTCTGATTTTTGTACTTCCATGTAAAGCAACATGATATCAGGTTAAATATGCATGTAGTCCCCCAAGTCTCGTGTGCTGAGATTTTGAACCACTATGAGCAGAACAAATGTGACAATTTTACAGATTGAAAATGATGAACTAGATGTAAAGATCTCAAAGCCCTCTTCCACAAGTCTCTCTCACTGCCAAGATAAAAAGAACAGGCACGGCCAGGAAAATCTGCCAGCTCTATCAAGCAAGAAAGTAATCAGTTGTGTTGATTTTTTTTGGGTAATAGTGCTGTTAACTCTGGGCAGATGTGTTGCTTGAATTTTGGGTCTTGTCCACTCCGTAGAAGAGAGTGTTAACCCATTACCAAGGCAGCTAGTCGGCTCGTGATTACAATGTGAGCAGATGGCGGGTAGAGTTTATGATCTCTTTTCAGCCTCACCTTCTCAATTGATAAGTTTGGCATTCACTGCATATTTGATAGCAAATCCGTTCGTGTGTTGTTTCAGAGTATTTGAAGCTGTTTTGCGTGGTTGCCTGTATCTGCCTAATTGGTATCAGAGGAAGTGGAAAGGTTACGTAGTGAATCTAATAAAATTGTTAGGCGAGAACAGAGAGAGTAATTGAAACTGTGGTACTCCCTGGATGAGTGTTACTGTATACAGCTGTATATGTTTCACAGCAGCCACAACACACTGTGAAGCATGCTGAATCTGTGCACGGTGAGTGTCATAGATACAACTTTCTAGTCACATTTGCTGCCATGGGTTTTGTAGCAGCCTGGATTTTGATAAAAGAATTCATGCAAATAGGGAAAGAAAACATTTAGTTTTTTGTGATGCGCAAATAACGATGTGCCGTTAAGATTTAAACTGTTAATTTGAAGGGAATTGTTCACAAACATATTTGATAGTTTCTGCAAATACAAAAAAAAAAAAGATTAATAAAAATAGTGAAACATTCTGTGAAAGTTTTAGGAAAATTGGACATTTGTTTGCAAGGTATAAGTTACACATTGTAGTAAAGTTCTGGTCAACTCCAGGAACTCCACTTTCCAGTTGAAAAATCGTCAACAACTTGTTATAGTAAAGGGTATATACAGGAAATATGGAAGGAATTCCCCCCCCCCCAAAAAAAAACAACAAACAAACAAACAAACAAACAAACAAACAAACAACAACAAAAACAAAACAAAACAAAACAAAACACCTAACTTTTCATAGACATCAGAAGAGTACTGGACCTAACTACTACAGATGGCAAGGAGAATGATATTGCCTTAAAATATCTCAGACTCAGTAACATGTCACAAGAATATTTTTTTTTTTTGATAAGAAATTATAGAATTTCTTTCTCTTTTGTTTTTTTCTATGTACAATAATTTTTCTACTTTGACACTGTAAATTATGTACCATAATAATCAATTTAAGTGCACATACACAATGTACAAGGTACCTCTATGCAATGTATTTTTCATGCTACCAGTTACCTACATAAAATCAAAGCCTGTTTGAGAGCCTGTATAGAGAGAAAAAGCTTTGTAACAATGGCTTAAAAGTCTACAAAACTCGTACAGAGGGGAAAATGTCTGGTTTGACAAATTACAACCTTATGACAACCATATTTCCCAGGAGGCCATAGTAGAACATCAATGAATATTGATACTGTCTTCATAATTTGACGAGTACAGACCTTTGGGTAATTTTGCAATGAATGACTTTAGAGGGTTGGGTTTTTTAGTGCCTTCCCATCATCATCTTTGGTTCTTTTTACCGTATACATGTCTTCATTTCCATCTAAATTACAGGAAGTGCACGGTAAGTAGATTTTAAAGTAGAGTATAGCTGAATAATCACAAATTCTGTGGCAGAGTGGCTTCATTCCGTGCAAATTGTTGGATAGGTGATGGTAATTAGAATGAATAAAACTCATGCCTCGGTATTTCCTTGGCTCAAGCTTGTCTTATCTACAGGAGATGTGGAATTACTGATTTGTCTGTTGTACATTTTCATAGAAAGGAATTAGTGAGCAAATACTCTGGATTTTGCTGGCTTGAATACTGCTCGATATCATAAATGCAGAAACAATCTTGTATACAAGGCTATATATTTGAAAACCGCTCAGTGTTTTGTTTTTTGTTTTCAAATCAATCCTGTAAAAGACGTTCTTTTACAGCTGAGTTAACAAAGCAATTCAAAAATCCTTTTTTGGTTCAGCTCATTTCCTCAAAAAATATTTTTGTCTGTTGTATACATATATCCCACATGTGAACAAGTAAGTGTAATTCCATTGTTTTGTGCAGTAAAACATTGAATGATGAATTGTGTACACGCACCTGACAGGTACAAATTTTTTGATTTTCTGGGGTCTTTTTTTTTTTTCTCTTTCCTCACAGCGTAATTTAACATCCACATATTCCTCTGATGAGGCATCTATTAGAGATTGAAAAAAAAAAAATCCACATATATCCTTTTTGTTCAGACGCACAATTTGTGTTGATTGGGAAGTGGCATACATGTATAGTCATTGGTGGCAGTTTGTATGGAGGGAAGAGAAGGTCATGAAATACCCAATTCACACTCACTTCATATACCCAGATACAGTGGCGGATGGGGGGGAGGGGTGCCCCCCTCTTTATTTTTGGTTAAAACAAAAGAAATAAAAAAAATGGGAGGTGCATTGGCACCCCCTTCTAATTTTTTAAAGGTGCCTCCCCTTCACGGAATTCCTGGATCCGCCCCTGCAGATATCCACTTACGACAAACAACCTTTATTTTGGGAAGCCATATGGACCAGAATAGTACAATGATGCAGTGTGGAAATAATGAAAAAGCAAACAGTTATCTGCACCTTCCTTTTTTTTTTCTTTTTTTCTTTTTTTGTGAGTAAGATTGGTCTTAGGGTATGAGTATGAATCGGGTCACAAGCAGAGAGAGAGAGAGAGAGAGATGGTGTTTGTGTGTAATCAAACAAAGAAGACATATTCAGGAAGGAAAGGATGCAGAGTTGGAGGAGATAATGAAGTGGAGGTAATGGCAGTGACAAATGGCAATCAGCATCTCAAGCCCACAAGCTAATTTTCCTTTTCAGATCTACTGCCGTGCTCCGTCGGCCCCCGTGTCCATGTAGACATGAGCTTCTCGTAATGGATCGGTTGGTGAGAAGTTCATCTCTGGCCTTCGATTTGGTCGCCTCTTTCCTCGTTTTGTTTTCAATTGATGCTGCTCCTGCATGCATGTGCACACCAGTAAATGATCTTTTCTCTTTATTGCCTAAGATTCTTCACTCCTTCGCACGTTGTCTTGAGGTGTCATGACTGGATTTTGTCCCTCTTTGGGACATCAGGGAGGTGGTTGCAGGTTATATGATGTGGTATGCACTCACTGAAAAAATCAAAGCTTTCATTTGCACGACAAGAATGTCATTATCCTTCTGAACTCAAACGTGGCCATCAATGTCTTTGGTGTCTGTCTTGTCAGGCGATGTAAGTGCCTTCGTAATGGCCGCGTCAGTTCATCGACCAACCGTGGGGGACGTTATGGCTCGGAATAAAGCCTTACTTATATCAGATGGGCATCAACCTCTCAGCATCCTGGCAAGCCAGCTACAAATCCTTGCAAGCACGCAGTCATTTCTCATTGGCTTTTAACTTCGTATTGAGAGTGAGTCTAGATGGTGTACAGTCTACCCGGAGTGAAAACCTGTTTGGTTGCATCACCATCAAACGTGGATCAGCAGTGGTGTTCTCTGTACATGTTACACACTGGACATACAGCTGAGTGTGGCTGCATTTTGTGTAGTTACCTTCTGATTTGCAGAATCACACATACTGTTAAAGTGGAAATTTTCACACATATCGCGCAACCAAAAGCTAGTGCGAAAATAAAGCTAGCAAGTACTTTTGCATGCTGTGTGTTCCAGTATTAAATGTACCGATTCCGTGGAATTAGAAACATGCAACATTCAACTAACCCAGCTGAGTATGAAAAATTGCTCGCGCAAAAATATCCACTTTCACAGTACACACATATCTAAAATACCATTATTTGGAATTTGAATGGAATCAAGTAAACTGCCTTCAATATCCAGATATACATTGATATCCAGCTTGGTAGCTTGATGCATGATATCCAGCTTTGTGATAACTTTGGGAAGATATTCAAGTTTTCATTGCATTCTTTCTATCAATTATCCAAATGTGCTTGGGATTTTAATCATGGGTATCATATTTTTTTAAACTTTTATTCAACATGTTCTTGGTACTGATCAGGCTTGACTTGATGTGTACACAATTTACAATGTTGAGTTCGATTAAATAACCGAGACAATGTTGGAAGCTTCATCTAAAGCAGTCATAAACAAAAAGGCGATGGGAATCAAAAGTTTGGCATGTTTGGCTACACAGTAAAATAAATCTCAGTTACCTTCATGTATATATGCAAGTTACATGAGATGATAGTGTCATTAACCTCCCTGTGGTCTGTCCACCACAGTGTTATAAAATAAATTGCTAGATCAACAATTTCTCAACTTTGAATCCATGTTTTAAAAAAAATGGATGGGAATTTTCTTTGTCTAGTTTCCGTACGCCTGCAGAAACTGGGTTTTTGCTTTGTAATGGGCACATCCAAAAGAAATTTACAAAATAAGGCAGTGATAAAATGATTTCCGTCAGGTAACAATGTAAATGTGAAATATTGGCCTAAAAGGTGCACTAACAGTATTGTAATCTGAGAATGTAACTTTGATTGTAACGGATATTCCAAGCAAATTCCAAAAAGTGAAAGGATGAATTTTAAGCCCTTCTGAGAACCAAGTTTTACCTTGAAACATTTCCTGTATTCATCAAACTAACTTGAACATAACAAGTTGTATGGCATGTAACATTGTCTGAGGATTTTTGTGGGATTTCTCTGAGATGGCCTTTCCTTCTTTGAAGCATACCCTCCTCCTTTTATGTAAATATATGCAAGTTTTGAATAACCTTTCTTGAATGAATGATAGAGTAGAAAATTGGCACGCATTGTAGCGGGATCATTCTAATTGTGAGGAGCCAAATGCAATTTGTCTCATCTTTAGGCAGTGCAAATTAATTTTGCATTTTGGAAGCGAGACTGTTGACATTCTCCGTACTGAGCAAATGACAGAAAATTGCACATAACATGGCGCTTTTACTACCTACGTTATTTCAGAAGGCCTGCGCGTTTAAAGGGGAAATCCAGTCCAAATATTTAGTATGATGAGAAATTGTAAAATATTATGAGTTCAATAGTAAGATTTTGATCAAAATCGGGTGAAAAATAAGGAAGTTATGACATTTCGAAGTTTCGCTAATTTTTGAGGAAATGGTTCTTGAACGGTCAATATGAATATGCAAATGGCAAAGTGAGCATGTCATCCCTTCTCAACTTGCCATATAGTTTGTAAATAAAATTTTGAAATTTCCAGTTTTTCATTCAAACGCAATTATACCAGAGGCTCAAATCCTGATATATTATCTAACTGATCACTATTCTGAAGTTGTTCAACCAGGAATAACATCATGTTTCAGACTTCAATGACAGAAACATTTAATTTTTGTCATTTTTTGTACACGATCAGTGGGAAATTGTGAGGTTATGACATCGTCACCTCACTCATTTGCATATTCATATCCACTGTACAAGAACTGTATTGCCGAAATTAGCAAACCTTCAAAATTCCATAACTTCCTTAAATGTTTCATCCGATTTCAGTCAAATTTTTACAGCTGAACTCATAAGATTTTACTTTTTTTTTTATATTCAGACTAAGTATATTTGGACTGGATTTCCTCTTTAGAGACCCAGTAGTTTAGGGATTCATGGAGTGGGAAGGCTGGCCCAGGTCGGATATATTTGAGAATCCGTGTAACGAATTGTGTACAGCTTTACCACTGATCTCTATGTAAATACACAGTCACACAGTTGAATCTCGACTGGAGTTGACCATTACAGATGAGCGTATGCTGCAATGCGTGTATTTGCTGACCGATGCTATTTGTGGTTTACAAATGTACCCCGTTGGGCAGCAAATGACTTGGGTCACTTTGTGAACCTCCATGTGACAGGGTCTCTAACAACGCACTCCATGGATCTAGTAATTATTTTACAAACCTGATCCTTCAAAAAGCAAAACAGAAAACAGGAAACGGGGTTCTCGTTTGACAAGGAATTATCACCCCTTCTCTGTTGGAACCTTTGGTCACTGGATCTACCTTGTGTCTTCAAGCTGTTTGTGCATCACCTCCACACCATTGGAGCATGTTTTTGTTGTTCTGCCCTGAACACCCTGAATGAGGCAACAAATATTCTAGGACCTAGGGAGCTGCTTTGTGGTTTACATGACCCTGTTTACACCAGAGGCCCAGGCCGAGCCGCAGCTTAGCCCAGGTTCAATTGCAAGCCCTTGGCCCCACATTTTTTTTTTTTTTTTTTTGTACGTTTACAACAAGAGATGAGGGTGCGCGGAGCTGTGACTTTCTAAATTCCAGCTATCTTTTCTAATCAGCACTAGGACATTCAGTTGAAAACCAGCAATTCTTATGATAAACATATAGCATTTAACCTTCACATGTTAGTAGGCAGATATCAGTCCAATGTAACATTATGTCCACCCCAAAATTTTCTTTTTGACCAAAAACCTAATTAGAGAGTGCTTGTTTGAAGAAATTTGGGGGCAATTTGATCTCTCATTAAAGTACTCTGAAAGATCGTATTGAATTGGGGGTAATACACATTGGAAACAGAAAATAACCAGACATCACTGAATGCCCCCTTTACTGTGGAAATACCCAAATAGCAAGTCAGTTGGTTACATATTTCAAGGACATGATGTAGACTTATATCATAGGTCCAGTTATCGTCCACTTGACTGAACATCAAGCCCTTCAGTACGGCAATGACTGCCATTGCTCCTCTCCAGCACAAAGGAACAAAGATTTGTCAGCACATAGGAGAGAACAGCAGCCATCTCGTTCAATTGGGAATCAATACCACACAGAAGGTAAATTGTACAATGGCCTCATTACCATGGAAACGGCAATAAAAGTCTTTTTCTCCCTGTGTTCCCATTCACTTGCTCCCTCATACAGTCAATATTATGTCAGCACTCCCTTGGGTTTGAGAGATACCGTCAACATCCTCACTGCCTTATTAGCGTCCACATTTTTTCTCAATCTCAATACTCTTGAAGGTATGGAACCTGTTTTTATATTTCCGTAGTTTATAGGGGTGGGATTGGGGATGTTTGGCCCTGGCTATGGGGATGGGGAGAGGGAGGGATCCACTGTTGAATAGGAAAGGGCTGATATGGTTGTATGTTGTAGAATTGAATTGAGAAGGGTTTTTTGGCAAATGTGTGATTTCAAACATTTCAAGTTTGTCCTAAGAATTTTAGGAGAAGCATGAATCCATTGCGTATCTCGTATTTAAACTTTGCAACCTTCTTTTTCAATTTCTCAGTATGTAATTCTCTCTTGCCATACGACCATGGACCTAAATTGGTTCTTACAAGGTTTTGAGATGTTGATTAGCCATGAATGTAAAAGGACAGGAATCTTGTCCATTAATTACAACCTTATTAAAATGAAAAGTTTGTCTGGTTTCTTTCTCAGAAAGACTTTAGACACAAAGACACCCTTAATCCTCTCAAGGTTGCTTGGCTAAACTACTGCTGATACTGGTGCTGGTGCTTGGCTAAACTACTGCTGATATGGTGCTGGTGTTAGTGTTGCTTTGTGAGACCCACATTCACGTCCATAATGGATGAACGTTGTACAACGTACGTGTAAAGTCTATGCAAATGCAGTAGTCACCGTGGGGAATATACACAAACACTCTAGACACAGGGCTTCATAAATCTGAGCCTGGGGGAAAAAAAATAAGATTGCTGTGTTTTAGAGAAGGGATGAAATCTGTGACATTCTAATCCGTCTTCCTCATTATGTATCTAAAACTAAGCAGTCATGACGACATCTTTTGGTATTTGACTGCAACCATGTGCCGTCACTTTTTTCATCACATAATTCCTGTGGACTTGGTGGTGATGTGATGCTGACACCTAGTGTTGGGATCAATAAATTTAATCGGTATCATTTGCGGTAATCTTGCTGTCGGTGTTGGAACTCAACTTAAGGCAGTGGTTTGAAAGATAGCACTAGCACTAACACCGAACTTGAAATTACCCACTGTGTGCATGCCGTGTGCTAGTAGCTGTTGGAGGCTTAGTGTTCCATTCCACACCATGTTAAGTTTATTTTACTTTGATGTTATACAGTCAGATAAACATAGTAATCAAAGTTTCATTCAAATCAGACATGAAATAAGATATGGACTTTGAAAGTTTGAGGATCATTTGAGATGATTTACTGAGTACGTGATTCATATCATATAGTACAGTCGTGTAAATCAAAAGTGCCATTCGTAGATGAGTGGAATTCATTGTGGTCCGTGAGCAGATAAACCAATGTTCAGATAAACCAATGTTCTGAAAAACCCAAAACATTTACACAGAACAAGGCTGATGACATACAATGTTATTCCATTACAATACCACTTGCTTCACAAGTTCACCTGTGTAGAATTTACACATTGTATGCTTTTTTTTTGTTGTTCTGCTTCCTTGAGCACGTAACCATGCATTATTGCATGAAGCCACTACTTGTACGTGTATGTTATCATCCATGTTCATTGTGATTTGTCATGGATTATTTCTCATCTTAATCGCTATAAGTGCTGAAACACTCCATCCAGTGTAACCAGTTTACATTATACGTAGTTTTTAAATTATGCAAAAGTCTGAAAAAATCAACCAGAGGCCTCCTGTAGTAAGTAAGTTTTCGCAAAATTGTTATCGTAAAGTGGTCTCATACGTGCATACAAATTGGAACACGCAATAATGTCATCCCCTTACAACTCTCCCCATTAGTTTGTTCATCAAGTATAAATGTTGATTCATAGTTTATGTCTACAATTTGGCTGCAAAATTGAATGATGAACACAGACAGGCCCTGATTTGTCATTCAATATCTCTCATTGAATGCATAAAGTACATGTACCTTTTTGTTAAAGCTGTAGCGGGATTAAAACATTGCAGAGTATGTATGGGATGATGTTACATTGAATTTTTTTATTTTTTTTTTTCATCTTTCGCTTTCACATTTTGGGGTGACATCATCAAACTTAAATGATGTAGAAACATGTCATCTCACTCTCTTGACAATTATGTGAAACTGTCATCTCACATGTACTAGTTAGGACATACAGCAGACCTATTGGGAAAATGATGCGATATAATAGCGGAGGTATACAGGTAGCCATAGAGACATTTCTAGTTTTCATTCGATTTCATGGTACTCTCCCAGCAATACCATTGCACCTGCTAGAGGCAAGTGGTTTTCATCATGACATTTCAGGAGCTGGGGAGATGAATTATTGATTGGCAACATTTGCCCCACTCGTCCAATTGGCAGTGCAGTTAATGATTGGTGAGAATTAGAGAAGCTAATTATAGATTGTTATTGCATTGCTGGCTGTACGATGAATGAATGATAGACATCACAAGCTTCAATAGGTTGTTACCACATTTTACTCTTCTTTATGGCAGAGAAAAGCAAGAAAGCATTTTTTTTTTTCACTGTGATATCATTGATCATGCAGAAGTGTTAAAAAGAATGCATGAAATTGGCATATTAGTGATTCAGCACCTCCGGGTGTGAACAGTCTCCTTTCCAAGCATTTTTCATTTGCTTGGGAGATATTGGTATGTCTGTTGTGGTTGTTAGCTTTCCAATTGAGTTGCAAGTGAT
The DNA here is from genome assembly GCF_964275005.1 of Diadema setosum. Taxonomy (NCBI): domain Eukaryota; kingdom Metazoa; phylum Echinodermata; class Echinoidea; order Diadematoida; family Diadematidae; genus Diadema; species Diadema setosum. The sequence goes on from NC_092694.1 coordinate 17,972,326, forward strand.
AAGGTGGGTGTGACATGCATAATTATCACTACAGCAATGCCTGTGCCAGAAGCTTAGAAAACATCAAGATATTGACAGTTTATTTGATGGTCGCACACACACATACGCTCACACACACACCACACACACACACACACACACACACACACACACACACACACACACACACATGTACCCTCACACTCAGATGCACACTGTTAGGGTATTCTCTGATCTTGCTTTTCCAGGATATATGTGTAATTCTTGCCACTGGAGAAAAAACAAACAAACAAGAACAGCAACAGATGACATAACCATGCCGTCCTCACCTCATCTTAAATGTGAATGTGTTCTCATTCTGACACTTTTATGTCATTACCTTATGATTTCACATCTAAGTTTGATGATACTTCTGCCATTTTGTTCTTATGATTTTGTTGTAGTTTCAAAAGTATAATATTTAGAAGTCAAATTGATTATAAAGTACTATTGCTTTAATTTGGATTGCAGGTTTGATATCTATGTGTGTGTGTGTGTGTGTGTGTGTATGTGTGTGTTTTATAGGTATAGACACACAAATGTATGCAGGATTGGACCATAAATAATGACTCTTGTTGAAGATGTCATGTTTGTGTACTTCATCAGCAGATTTCATTCCAGGAAAGTGTCTTCTCTCCAACCCATCAGCTCTCCCATATGATATCAATAGTAGAGCTAGATATATTGTCTGATGACACACTGATGAGTGAGTTAGTATGCCTCTTGATAGTGGCCACTTGTAGTGTCCTCTCACCCCACCCCCTCCGTACCCAAGATGAGAGTTCAGTGAGGAGTGGTATAGAGTTATCTCTGAGGAGTTGCTGTAGAGTCAAAAGTCGCATTCACACAAAATAGCGGGATAATGATTGTGATCCAAATCTCAAGATTTTTGTGCCTGTTCAGACGGACAGAAATATCCTGCTAATTTCCGATGATTTGAATGCTGAAATGATTGAGCCATTGCATATTGGACGATTTGATACAAGTGGTCACAACATCTGCCTCACCTCATTTTGTTTATCGTTCATTTAGGAAGGATGTAAATTCAGTAGAAGATTAATATGAACAGGTTTTATTGATAGAGTAATTTGATCAAATTGTCAATGGAATCACATTGGAATAGATTCATCTGTTATGCTGATGTTGAATTCTCTCATGAATCCAAGAATCTCCAATAATGGTGTAGGCCCATTGCTACATGACATCTCTGTGGATGTGTATCATTGGTCAATTCATTTCATCTACGTTTCAGGGAGCCTCCTCGTATCCCCCCCCCCCCCACCCTTCCCTTGTTAACCTTCATACCTACATCTCCTTTTCTACAGTTTACTACCTCTCTCAACTTTTTCATTCAAGTTTTATCCACCACATCCACCACCACCACCACCACCACCACCACTCTATCAAACGTATCTCTACCTAAATTGTTCTTTTCCCCCTGCATCTTCACCCCTCATCCATGCTTATGTGCTTGCCTCTCACCTATCACCTTGTTATAGGAATCTTTCTACCTCATTATTTCAACAGGAGCAGAGTAAATACTGAGGAAAGCAACATGAAAAATTTATTTTCTCAATCGACTCCCTTTCTACAAGCAGTCAGAAGGGGCAAATATCTTCCTTTCCTCTCTTTTACTTTGCAAAGAGCAGAAGAATTTAATTGTTCAAGATCCTGTGCATACATTATTCCATTGATCTTATTAATGTAAGGATAGAAATCAACCAAACAGTTGCAGGGTGACACTGGATATTACAGCCATCATTATAAACTTGTCAAGTGAATTGTTTGGTGCAGACAGTGGCCCATAGTGCTGTGTAGGGGAAATCACTGCATGAAAGCAAAATATTCTACAACATCTACAGATGTCTAGTTTGGCTAAAATCAGCCAAATGAACTGTAAAAAACTGTGATTTAGATGTCCATACATCATTCAGAATGAGTTTGTTTGTGATCTTACATAGACAGTTTCAAGGTTTTATGATGTATATTTCTTTTTAATTAAGTTGCTTAAAAGAATCTTTCTATTCAAGATATTTCAAGACATTTACGTTTATGTCTGTAGTTATCAGTCAGGTTTTGTGGTTACAATGTTCTTTATTGCAAGGGTTTTTAGTAAACCAATTGTAATCCATAGATTTGTGTGAACATCCCTATGGACTGTTTCTTAAGCATTCTGAAGGCAGAGATTATTTTATTGACATTTGATGCCAAATGTTTGAGAAGTGACAATACCAGGTAACAACTCAGATTCAGTGGCAAAAATGGCACAAACCAAGTCATAGATGTGGATTGTGTTAATACAACAAGGGATACTGTTGAATGTAGGTCAGATGGTCCACTCATGGATGCTTCAATCTGGATTTTGGGATGAAACATCTTTCCCGTTATCGATTATTACCTCGTCTCTCCTCTCCCGCTGCTTTTAACCCTTCACCCACGCCCATTATCCAACCCCCCCCCCCCCCACATCAACTCTCCTCACCCATATTGCCGGGCCGCAAGACATCCACCAGGCGTCCACGTAATAAAGTTTGCTGTAATAACATCAGACCGACAATCGCTGGACCCCTCTGCCGCCTCGTTGGGCTCATTTCCCCGCCTCCGTTGCTGGCAGCGACCGACATAGATTTAAGGCGGACGAAAGCATAAGCTAATTAACGCAACTGCCAGGCCCCTCGCCTACGGAAGAGGGCTAAATTACGGCAGGTTGGTATTCAGATCTGAGCGGCCGCTAACCCGTAAAGCCTGCAAAAGGAAAGTAAATCCCCCCGTCTGATATAAAGTTGTAACGCGGCTGTATCTCTCAGCCAATCCTGTTGAAAACAAAGCAACAAAAGAACAAAAGTGAAGGGCGCATAGATGTTTTGGTATCACTGCGGTAGCAGACTGCACTGCGGCATCCCTGCTCTCAATCCAAGGTCTATCTGTGAAGGGCATCAAGGCCTGGTATGGTGGGAGGGTCTAGTGAAATGAGTCTATACCTTGATCCCTTCTGCTGCTGCCGTGGTGACAGCCCACAAGGTATGGTGTGATTCGTATTCTTGTGCTTAGGGTTACCAGCATACTGAATGCTATGTTAAATAGGTATACACAGATTACACAAATTATATATGTTTTTTAAATCAATGTTTTCTCCTCAGCCCCAAATTCACACATTGAGTTTTCTATTTTCATTATAGTTATTTTGCAGTTCATTCTAGTTCAAACATTTGAATTTTTTTTCTTGAGACCATTTTGTTGTATTTCTTTGATGTTACAATACTAAAACTATTATCCCTGAGAGGTTATATGGCATTTGTTTGTTTGTTTGTTTTGTTTTTTCTTGAGTGATATTAATGGGTGTATACAGTTCTGGTCGAGGTGAGGATTTAGCTTTTAACGTTTTGCGAGATATTCAGAAACCACTTTATGGGGTGTCAAAGAGCATGTGGTTCTAACGGGTATCAAAAGTTTATTCGATGAAAATCGGTTTTGAAATGGCTGAGATATCCAAAAACAAGGTGAAACAAAGAGATCCTAATAAAAGTGTGGCATGTCGCCTTTTATTATTAGCACTTTTTTGGATATCTCAGCCATTTGGGAGCCGATTTTCATCAAATGTTGTATTCTTCTTAAAATTGCATGCTCTTTCATATTCCATAGGAGGTTTCTCATTATCTCACTTAGAAATGTTCAAAGCATGAATCCGCACCTTGACCAGTACTGTACAGCCCCTTTAAGTCCAATCTAACATCACCTCCTGTTAAGAATAGCATTTGTACAATTAGATAATGCTAATAATAAACTCTTTTCTTTTTGGGGGGAAAAAAAAACGTGATTTGTTGGGTAGTTATTTCCATCTGCTGATTTTTTATAATTTTACAAAACACCACACTTTTATACTGCTTTTTGAACACCTAGGTATGAAAATAGATAATACAATGTAAACAGTTTTACAAATGCTTAGTATTATTGTGACAGTTATCTAATGATGATGCTGATGATGATTTGTATGAGTACAATAAGCCAGTTCAAAGTTAGCTCATGGACACATTGGTATGAAAATATAACCTTTCTTTTTTTCTCATTTGGTATGGGACGCTTCACTCATTTTCAGCTGCAACATTATGCATTTATGCTTTACGTAACAATATATGGGATTCATGAATCCTGTTCAAACAAAGAATGAACTTTTGTTGACTAGATGACCAGAATGATCCGTCAATTAACACTATTGGGAAAGCATCCATTTCATTATTTTGCATTGAATGTATTAACAATCTCTTTCTATTGATATTGCCAAATACCGCTTTTGCTGTGAGGCGGATGTGCTGGCAAGCAGCATTTATAAGGATTGCATGGATAATCATTACATCACAGATACTTATCCCAGTGAATTTAAAATCCATCATGCCTGTTGCTACGAATGACCTTTTTTTCTGCTCATGTGCAAAGTGGAACAACGAACTGGCTTATTTATGGTTACAGGTATCACTTCTAGACTAATTGCAGCAGAATGATAATGGATTTTGCTATCTTGAGAAAAAAAAAAAGGAAAACTACAAATGTAGGGTAATGAAGGTAATTAAAAACAAAATCTCATAAACTAGCGTGGATTAAAGAAAATGTCAAGAACCAAGCTCTATGAGTGTGAGTTAAGTGGGTTGGACATGTTATGCGGGGGTTAATAGTGAACAGAATGACCTGCAAACCTTTTTTTTTTTTTAATGTACGACTTGGTCACCAGGGGGACGGGCCTCCCACGCACAATTCGGCCCGGTGGAGCCCGTGCGCTGCAACACTAAATGCATAGCACACACGCATTGCATGCACGTGAGAGGCAGTGCGTCGCTCAGCCACGCATTAGGCAAATGAGATTTTGATACAGGTCTACCAGTGTGCGCCACATCCACCGCCGCTTATACCCCCCCCCCCCTTTCCCATCTCTCCTTTTACCGACCAGTGTGCATGCTGCCGTACCTATACAATTATGAGCCCACAATTGGAGACACACACATGCAATTATTATGCAGACGACACACTGCATGTCGGCTTTCATAGGAAAGCTCCATCTCTCCCTCTCTCTCTCCCTCTCTTTCTCCCTCCCACCTCAGATGTAGAATGTTTGTTTTCTTCCGTGCGCATCAGGTCGCTCAGGTTTGATTCGGACGGACTCTGCAAGCTGGTGGATGGAGAAATATTTTGGGAGTATTGTGGCAGGGGCAGGTTGGGATTTATGCATTGCCGTGTTACGTGGAGGGATGTTGAGCTGAGTCTGTACGTTATCGCCCACCCCTGTGCATGTTCGTGAGTACATTGTATTTGGTTTGGGTTACACAGATGAAATACGACGAGTTTCGTCATTTGCATGGGGTGTTGTTTTGTCTCCCAGTGAAGGTGCTATGTGATGTGTAGCTGCGTTATCACACAGTCAGAGAGTATGCGGAGTAAGAAGGTGTTAGAGATAATGCACTGTGTTAGAAGGACAAGCACATCTAGGGCTCTGCTGCTGCCTGTGTTTTGCTTGGATTTAACGAACCATGCACAGAGACTTGCCTTGCGTAGAGTGTTTCGTGAGTTGTTCTCCTGTGAGAACAATCATTAATTGCCGTGGACTATCTTTACTCCTAATAATGAATTCACTGGCAAAGGTTAGGGACATTGAGTGCTTGCTACATTACAGAAAGGGAGAGTCTCAAACTTTCTGATGTGTACATGTAAAATAATACTGTAAAACATGATATATTGGCGGCATGAAATTTTTGCGAATTGGAGCCGACAGCCTTTTTCGTGGCATGATATTTTCGCGAATTGCCACTGGCGTTCAAAGCATGTAGTGTAGACAAAAACTTTCGCGTGCATTTTAATTTCGCGAAATTCGCGAAATTAAAATGCACGCGAAAATTCCTCGTTTCACAGTAGATGCTTCTCAACTGCTTATTTAGGTTTTAGTGTACATTCAATGAAAGAGAAACAAATTCACAAGAGCAGTTCTTAAGGCTCCGAGAGTCCCATTCAAACGGATACACTGTAAACAGCTCTGAATAAAAATGCGCTTTAGAAACACGATGAACTTGCAACCACATGTCTATTGTAGTCATCTCCAAACTCTAATTACCTGCGCCACATCCTGTCAATCTGTGCATCATTTTCTGAAAGCCATGATCACTTGATGGTGTAAAGACCAACTGCAAATTAGTCGAGTCATAATCGCTGATCATCAGTTGATAATCACCTTTCTCATATTTCATCTCTTGTGCCATGGTGTCCTATTGCTATTGTGGGACTCGTTAAGTAATATGCTCTCGAAAGGGATCACCAGTGATTAAAATGCATAGTAGCATGTGCAAGTCCACTGTGTGCTCATAGTTCTTTATATTCATATGTACAATGCAGTGATAATGGACAAAAGACGTTTGTGATATAAACGTTTACATCATGTCATGTGATGTAATATTATTGTACATTTAGTTGAAGTGTTCATGTGGCTAAGAGAGAGAACCTCAATACTGTAAAAGTGGACATTTTCGCAGTGTTGAAATTTTCGCACATTTTGTGCAACCAGAAGTAGTTGAGGTCTTGATTCCGTGGAATTAAAAACATGTGAAACTCTTCTTACCCGGCTGAATGTGAATAATTAATCGCACTTTTACAGTACATTATTCTTTCCCCTGTATTTAGAGAAAAAAAGATATTACATTCAGTAGTCACATGATTATCTAATACTGATAGTCCTGCAATGTAAAGCATGGATCTGAAGCTTAAAAAGATTTGCCAGTTTATCATGGCTGTTGAAAAAAAAAGAAAAAAGGAATGTGCTATTATCAGCATGTACCATCACTCTACTAATAAAGTCATATTCCCTAGGGCATTACATTCATAATGACATATATCTGCTGCATAATCAACAAAATATGACATGTAGGCGCACACTTGATTTTGTCTAAATTGTTGTCATGGTAACATGGTGAGTTGCAATTATAGGGTGACATTGGATGAATTACATTTCAGTGAAAGCTGACAAGTAACCAACCTAAACAACATCACATTTTGACTTTCATACAGTAACTCTCTCTACTTGCAGTTTGGAATCATTCTATCATTTCTAGACTTATTGTCATACATTTGTATAACATGGACAGGCGAAACTGTTGCAATCTATGAAAAGTTTTGCCAAATCTGCAACAGTTTTGTCTGTCCATGTAGCATACATTACACAATAAGTCTAGAAATCGTATAAAACACAATGTTCAATAGAATTTTGGAGCTGTTATTATCATTTCTATTCAATACTAAGCCATTCAATTCTCCCTATTGCATATGGCCGATATCAAGCGATATCACCTCGTGATAGACAATGACCAATATCCATCCCAAGAACCAGTGATAATGTCAGCGACCTAGATCTTAAATTTCTCGGGTTACAACAGAAACATGATATATTTTTGTCCTTTCCTGTGTATAGACTGTTTATTCCCTTTCAATTCTGACTGGGCACAAAGCATGTAGAACTAAAATTTGCTGTCTTTTTCTTCTCTCTCTCTCTGTCTCTGTCTCTGTCATATCTCAAAGGGGAAAGTCAAACAAGAGACTTGATGTTTGTTGTGGCTTCTGTTGGTATTATAACAGTCAATTTTCATGCCTTGGAGCAAAACAGAGAAAGTACTTTGGAGTTACATGAAACGAAACCCCAAACTAATAATGATGGTCAATCTTAGATAAAAAGGAAAAAAAAAAATGTACTGGAGAATATGAAATATTCTAGATCAGAGAAAGCAACACAGAGAAGGAAAGCAATATACCTGTCTACTATTTCTGGATGTCAATTAAAGGTCAAACCACTGGGACTCCGTGATTAACTCTGTTTGTTTGTCTTGTATTTTCTTTTTGTTTTGTTTTTTATGGGGCATTGCCCAGTAGATTTTCAAATGATTGATTAATTGCCATCTAGTAATCCTGCTCGCTCTATTAATCCTTTCATCTGGCAATGCCAAAAGCATCCTTTTCTCATGTTCTAAGCGTCATAGTAAGTCGTAACTCAATTTGCAGTCTGTCATCATACATGTAGCTCAAATCTTGAATTCAAATTCCATTTCCTTGAAAAAAAAAAAATAAATAAATGGAAATTTCTTCCCTGAGAAAAAAATCAAGCAAATTGAAATGTATGTCAGTCATGAGAGGAGAATTGTTAAATTACAAATCATTGTGAAATTCAGCAAAGTATTGAGGATTAGAATGCAGAATAGATTCTGAATGTGTTATATTTAAAGGAATATGACAGTCTGAACATGAATTATTGTTTGCCCACTCATCCTGTCCTCACTAGGTAAGTGAAATGAAAACAGTTTTACAATAATTGGACTGAGATTCGGTGAATGCTACAGCTTCAATGTGTGAGATTGCCAAATGCTTTAGCATTCATAAAGTTGCCTAAAATTGACTATTACATGTGAATGAAGAAAAAAGAAGTAATTCATTTGCATCCTTTGGTATTTATTTCACCTCCCTCCCATGATATTATACAGCTTTGCTTTGGCAAAGTGCATAGGAAATAAACTGAGATTTTCATTAAGCAGACCAGTGACAACACTGCCCCCATCCTTTTTTTTTCTAATATATAAATCCATATTTGCTGAACAGCAAGACATCAAATGCCATTCACATAAACATGATATGCTTGCCAGCATGGGACATGACATTTAAATAAAGAGGCACTCTGACCCAGAGCAGCATAGGAGACAAGAACCTCTCTGATTTTGTTTTTATCTGGGCAGTGGAAGAGACAAGATATTGTCTTTAAAGCCCCAATTTGGGACAGTTGTAATGAACATTTTTGCTCTTAGAAATGGGCTAAATCTTGATTAAAATCTGATGTGTCTATGAGCATATGAATTCTAGTAAAATTCAGATGTTTTGTATCAAAGGAGCATGAACATACATTGTAGCTGATCGGGACTGATACATTTCTTTGTTTTGTTGTGCAAAATTTTTAGTTGTGCATGCATACCTGTGTGTGATGGGCGGGGGGGGGGGGGGGGGGGGGTACTTGTGTATGTACATGTACTTGTATATGTACAAAGAAAAGGAGGAATTATTTCAGTGCTAGTAAGTTCATTATCATATTCTTTTCATTACTTTGTTTTTTTATTCTTGAAATGTTTTCTGTGCTGTCAGTGTCAGCCTGATAGCATTTATGATTGGAAGATATATGCTACTACTTACAAAGTAGTGATGATGTGGACAGTTGTAGGGGAAATGTAGGAATAATAATCTATTAAGATTTTATGAGACTGAATCAAAAAAAGATTTAATTACATTTATCAAAATCACTTGTGATAACAATCTGTCCTTACTAGTCATCTCCTATCAGCAAATTCAGAGTGCATTTTGTAAAAAATATTTTTGATTTTTTTTTTTCATATCAAGCTTTTCGGGAGTTGCAGTATGCCCATCTTACAAGTTATATGGATCCATTAGATAAGAAAAATAAAGCATTTACAAGACAAAGGATGAGAAGAGAGAGTTAGATTTGACAAAACAAAGCCAGACAAAAGCAAACACAGGAGAAGAGTAATAACGGGTTAACCCTTTGAGAGCGTTGTGGCACAGAAAAACCCAGTGCATTGTACACACTGTTCACAGTTCCTGGCACAGGAAGGGTTAGGCAGCAACTTGTCTCTTACATGCATACTTGCCAACTAGTAAGATTTTATCAGATTCAATAAGATTTTTTTTTTTTGCGTTAAAAATATGAAAATCAGATTTTCTGTCAGAGAAATCAGATTTAAAAAAAAAATATTTAGATATACCTTTCATGTGTATTTTCTGAAGATTTGACCGAAAGTAAGATTTTTAACTTCAGTTTGCATATAAAATAAGATTTTTGCAATCCACGAGTAAGATATTTCATCTTGAAATGTTGGCAGGTATGTACATGGCACCTAATAAAGAGCTGGAGGAGCTAGATCTCCAGTCAATTACTGCTAACACAGAATCTACAGGTTAGGTCGTCTACTAGAAGAGGGGGACGGTGATAGAAGTTGTAGGACGAATTATCACATGTCATTTTCATTCGTTCATGGACAGTGAAGCTAGCTTAAAATCAATATGATTTCATTTGCTACCAGGCCCTGAAATCAGGCCATTTAGCTGGCTGTCAGTTCCCATAGCAACAAGAGGCAATACTCCTCCAAAAGAAGAGGCATCTACCTTTAGATTGGATGAAAGGGAAGAGTGGGTGTGTAAGGGAGAAGTGAATAGGGTCCTACAATGGTATTCAATCAGAGAGTGGTACTGGTAGTCATTATATTTAGCTTTGAGTATTTCATTACAGGAAAGTAAATTGCTCTCAACACCATTTATCTGTTTATGTGGTAATTCACTGTATGCAGTTCTTCATATAATTTGTAGATACTGAGAAATGTAAACATACCTTACCAAGTGACATACAGCCAGTCATGGTAGACTGTGTTGTGAAAGTGAATAAGATAGCAGATAATGGATCAGATAATGATGATATGACGCATCACCATGGTAGTAAAAAATATCGCATGGTATTGTGTAAAAAGTGTAGCTACAGACTAAAACTATCTACTGGTCTCCCGTCATGATATATTATTCTAATCAAGAAAGTGTACTGTATGAAGTATTTAGGAAATTGGTATACATGACGGGGAAAATACTGTAAAACGAGGAATGTTCGCGTGCATTTTAATTTCGTGAGAGCCAAGATTCGCGAAATTAAAATGCATGTGAGAGTTCTTGTCTACACTATATTCATTGAATGTTAGAGGCAACTCGCGAAAAATATCGTGTTTTACAGTAGAATATGATTGATATATCCACACCTGTCCATTGGAAGATAATACCATCAGTGGATTGAGAATAGCAGTCAGCGGGTTAAACAGTCTAACTGGAGGCCGACAGAGTGCTCTGAACACTATTTGCATTTCATCATCATGATGAACATTCCGTTTGGTGTCCCTCGCATTTATTCAATGCCACTCGAACAAATCAAGATTTAATTTGATGGAGGAAGCTTGTAGTTTGACTGGCATGGCTGGAGGACAAAGGGAGGCTGGCGTAGTACGGATAGGAGAGAATAGAGATTTTTGGAGACTTTATGGAACAGGTAATCAAATCAATGTTGATCTTCATAGGCAAATGAAGGGACATAGGACCAGGGCCTTAGATCACAGCTTGATGCAAATCAAGGTAGTGGTTACTGATGACACAATACGTGCACAAGTGATAAACTCTTATTTAAAAGTAGGAGGGTATCAAACTGTGTAGACATTCATGGCAGTTTTAAGTGCAAAGCCATATATGTTGTATCTTGCTGAAGTCAGCTTTTACAGAAGAGAGTAAAATGTAATGAGCACAATATGGTAAAACTTGCATCAAAACCAGATGAAAAACTGTACAGGAAAATTATAAGATTTAGAGTTGTAATGGTAAGTTATATTTTGTGATACTGTGCATTTGAAAAGGGGATGATAAAAGGTATAATTTGGTTGATGGTCTCATGGCTGTAACCCTATTTCTCCTAAAAGTTAGTATTACTGCTCAGATATTTAAGAATTAGACTGCATTGAAAATGCTTATTTTCATCACATTCATGTCATATCACAGAGGAAAATCTAGTGACAAGTTAGACCCCATTTACAGTACGCGGCCGAGCCTCACAATTTTGTCCGTTTACACTGCTGGGCTCGGCCGCGCTTTTAATTCAAACCTTTCAATATTTTGTCGTAGTGGCGCTCTGCTTGCAAACAAACGCAATTTGGTATAGCCTGGTTTTCAGACCCTTTGCCAACTGGATTCCGTGGCGACTTTGTCGCCGTTCGGGCAAAGGCCTTTGCCGAAGGAAAGATCCTTTGCAGGACAAAACCACCTTAAACTATACTAGTTTTCGACATTGAGGGGGTTAATATCGTGAATAGCGAAATAGCACGGGCAGAGGGTCTGGAAGCCAGACTAAAATTGGCCGCGCATTTGGCCCAGTTTACGTTGACACCAAGAAGAGGCCGGGCTCGGCCATGGCCGAGCCGCAGCCGAGACCACCTCCAGAGCGTGGCCAAATGCGTGGCCAATGTTGGCCTCGCATTTGGCCTTTTGCGCGTTTACACTGAAATGAAGGAGGGCTCGGCCGCGGCTCGGCCACGGCCGAGCCTCGCACTGTAAATGGGGTCTTATATAGAGGTAGACTGAACTTGACAGATGACAACATCACCTCCACCAATTACTGTACTGTATGTGCCATATATTTCATGAGTCCGGTGGTGTTCACAAATTTATAAGGAGAAAATGTTAACGCCGATCCCAACATAAATACACAAACATTTTTTCCTTCATTACCGTGCTTCATGATTGCAAATTTGATCACTCAGAGAATTGTCGAGAAATCCTGATTCACTGAAAATCAGACTCTCTAAATAATTATGTAGCACATACTGAACAGTATGTGGTTGCTTAGCTTGTTTTGTGAAAAAGTGTGATAAATTCCCTAATTTTTACATTTTAGTTATGATATGAAAAAATCTAGTTGAATGCTGTGTGGAATCACACTTGGAAACAAAGATCTTTGATATTTATGAGTATGGCACTTAGACGCAATACAAAAAATTGATTTGATCAACATTTATTTCTTGTGAAGATAGACTTCAAAAAAGAGATATTATGACATGTGATAATAAGTGTCAGACAGACTGATAGATATGCATTGAAAAATGCTGAAATAAAGATGATTTGATATGGTGTTTTTGGTCATTTGATGTTGTTTTGTGCTTTTTTTTCCTTTCCCTTGGAGATGGGGGGGGGGGGGGGAGGGATGAAGAACTCTTTTCTTCTTTGCCAAGAAGTTCAGACATCCGCCTTTAGATGGAGGTCAATAAACTGTGAGCTTGATGAAGTGTAAAAAATTAAATGGGAGATTCTACCTTAGACCTTTGGGTTAAGCTCATTTCTCTGGAGTTCCCATCTACCCTAATGTCCGTTTCTGGCACCCTGCAGCGTGTATAGCCAGATGCTAAATAGCACCCATAGTGTAGGCCACAGGTGCATGGTGACACCTCTGGAGGGGAACATTAATTGCTTCCATGAGTCACCTTCGGGTGGTGGTTCCTACACCCAGCACTCCAGTGACTCCCTGGCTCATGGGGGGAGAGGTGTTGCAAAAGTCATTACCGGCGCTATGATCCCTCCCTGCAATCTCCTAACGGGGCTTTTTGACATTAATAATTGAGCAAGACATCCCTCCCTGCCTCCTTCATGTAATATGGATGAGATTTTGGCATCACATCCAAGTTTGCAGTTAACTGGTTTAATCCTGTACTGCTTTGTATTGTCTGCATGTTTTCGTCACTGCTCTGCCATTGAAGCAGTTAGCTGACATTCTGTGGAAGGAATACTGTAAAACGAGGAATGTTTGCGTGCATTCAAATTTCGCAAATTTTGCGAGCATCAACATTCGCGAAATTAAAATGCATGCGAAAGTTCTTGCCTACACAATATGCATTGGATGCCAGTGGCAATTTGCGAAAATTTCTTGCTGCGAGAAAGGCTGTCTGCTCCAATCCGCAAAATTTTCATGCTGCGAATATATCTTGTTTTACAGTAGTTTTAAAAGGATGGTAGTATTGGTTTAGGTGAGGATTCAGCTTTTAATGTTTTGTAAGATACATGCATTTAGATTTGTACCACTCTAGGAAAATGTTAAAGAGCATACAATTCTAAGGGGAATTGACAGTTTATTAGATGTAAATCGGTTTTGAAATGACTGAGATATCTAAAAACAAGGTAAGCAAAGAAATCCTAATAAAAGTCATGGCCTGTCACCAATGTTCCAATTTGCCTGCTGACAGTGTGATTAGACCGACAGAAGTTTCATCAGAATTTGACTTCAAGTATTTAAGAAAGTAATGGAATTTGTGAAGTTTCACATGTTTTACTGAATACGCACTTCAATTTGTACAAGAAAACAAAATAAAAAGTCATGTTTTAGGTCAATTATTAGTTAGCCTTTTTTCCCCTTAACCCACTGATGACGAATCCCGAGGATAATCGGATAAGTGTGTGTAGAGAGAGGGAGAGAGAAAGGGAAAAGGGTAAAGAGAGTTGGTGCAATTAGAAAAAAATGAAACAGGTAAGAGCAATAAAAATTGTACATAGATTGCTTTCAAGTTGTGTGTTTTTTAACAGTTAAAAGTCATCATTGCTACAATATGATGCATTGGATGCATCTCATTCTCATTCATTTTGCATTACATTGCATTGTGCTGAATTCAACGGGAGACTTGTGAGGCCGTGACATCATCACCTCTGTCAATTTGAGTGTGTGGTTGTGACTAATGTCACTGACTAGAAAGTATGGGAAATATTAAACTGTCATATCACTTCTCATGTTAGGTCTAATTTTGATAGCACATCTTCCATTCTTTTCACAAAGCCTGTACTCTATTTATGTGACTCTACTCTATTTACAGTGTACAGTTGAACCTCTCGTATCCGGACAAGTTGGGACCGGGGCTCATCCGGATAAGGGATTTGGCGGATACGGGAGACTCACTGCTTTATACATGTACATATACATACACATGTACTGATGTAGCCCATTGTAGTACCACATGTAGTAATGTGTATACTGCAACCTTTTCATTGTTACACTCAGTAACAGACCCCAAAATAGAGGTTCGTGTTTGCAAGCGGAAATCATATTCTTTTATAAATTCTTGGGATGATTTACCTAAATAATTATTAAGAAATGTATCAAGTATATGTAATTCATGTGTGTTTCCTCCCGTAATTATTAAAAAAAGATTAAAAAATCATGGCGAGATTGCGTCCGGATAATAGAGAGATCTGGATAAAGGGAGGCCGGATAATAGAGGTTTGACTGTACTTCTACTCTATTCATCGACTCTACTCTGTTCATTTGAGTCAATTTGACTCAACAGAATCTACTCTGTGTATTAAAGGCTTTTTACACTTGTAAATTTTTGCTTAGCCCCGGACTATCGGTGGGGCTAAGGGGGGGCCTTAGCCCCACCGATAGTACGGGACTATCCTTAGCCCACTTTCTGTTTACACTCGTTTTTGCCAAAGTGGGCTAGCCCCACCGATAGTACGGTACTATCTGGCCCTGCAAAATAGCAGGGGTTAGCACCGCAATTGCGGTGCTAGCACCGCAATTGCGGTGCCAAGCAAGTGAGTGTAAACAGAACGAAAAAATAATCCTGGGCTAAGCGACGGAGACGAAGTGCGACCCTCACTGACCAATCAGAAACGAGGTAATCAAGTGCTGCCGGTGCGTGCGTGTGCGTGTACAGTACACAGCGTAATTATGAATATTCATGTGGTTTGGAAAGTCCGGGGCTAAGAAAGACGAGTGTAAAAAGGTCAGTTTTCTCCTTAGCCCCGGACAAGAGATAGTACGGGACTAATTGGCGAGTGTAAAAAGCTGAAAAAATTGGTACGGGACTAACGATAGTCCTGGGTCAGAGAAAGTCCGGGGTTAAGAAACACAAGTGTAAAAAGCCCTTTAGACTCTGCTCAATTTATTTCCCTCTATTCAAATGACTCTCCTCTCTTATTTATTTGACTCTACTCTATCAATTTGACTCTACCCTGTTCATTTGACTGTCCCTATTCATCTGACTATACTCTATTTATTTACTTCTACCTTATTCACTAACCCTACTCTATTCATTTGACTCTATTTGACTCAACTGAATCTACTCTGTGTATTCGACTCTGCTCAATTTATTTCCCTCTATTCAAATGATTCTCCTCTATTTGTTATTCTTTATTGGACTATACTTTATTCATTTGACTGTACTGTGTTCATCTCACTCTACTCTTTATTTGACTCTACCCTATTAATTTGACTCTCCTCTATTCACTTGACTCTGCTCTGACTTTTTATTTGACTCTACTCTATTCATATGGCTCTACTCTTATTTGACTTTACAGAATCTACTCTGTGTATCCGACTCTACTCAATCTATTTACCTGTATTCATTTGACTCTACTCTCTTTGATTCTATTTTATTTTACTCTTTTCTATTAATTTGACTGTACTGTGTTCATTGTACTATAATCATTATGTGAGTGTACCCTATACATATGGCTCTATTTGATTTTACTCCATTTAGTTGACTTTACTCTTCATTTTTGTCTACTGTGTTCATTTGACTCTACTCTATTTACTTGACTCTATTCTGTAAGACTGTATTTGGCTCTGTATTCTATTCATTATAACCATCGTGAATGGAGTGTGTAATTGTACTAAAATGCATCATGTGACCATGAAATACGCACTTACTGTAAGAGAGAAGTGACTCTCAAGGACAGGAACATATACTGTATGATTTATGCTTTCACTCTACCAGATGATTTGATTCTCTGTCGTATGTGATACAACCCTGGATATGAATGTGATATGCCATTTTATGTCTTGTTATTGTGCAAATTTAATTGCACATGGAAACCATGGAGTGGATGAAATCCTGTTGGAAGTAGAATGAGTGCAATGCTGCATCAAGTTGTAGCTTTTTATCTCCCAGGTCTTTATCATGCATACTGTCTTTCTCATAAAATGTGTGATTATGAACACTGGAAGACAAGAATGATTGAAGTTTTATGTTTGAATTGTCTGTTGGCATTTATAGCACTTTTGAGTGAAATAAGACATCCATTCGGCGGCAACCATGGGAATGAATACGGATCAGGGAGTACTCAGAGATCTTGAACCTTCCGTAATCATAACACCAGTCCTACTTTTTCCATAGTCGGGCAATTCAAAATGAGAGCAAGGAATATTAGTTGACTTGGAGAGAGAAGGTCAGCCCAGACAGTATGGAGTTGAAACAATGGATTTCCATGTTGACTATGGCTGTGTTTTACAGCAAGTTGGAGTAAAGCAATTATTATTTCCCTTGATGACTTGTTTGGCTGATGTTTCATACCTTCCATTACACAGATTAATGCCAGTGTTATATCGTTCTTCTTCCATGTCAGGCCAACATTCTTGTATTGTTTTGTGTAGGTTTTTTCATTGTTATCCCCTTTTTGATTCTCTTTTCCCAATTTTCCTTTTAGGCTCACTTTCTTTCCTTCCTGCCTTTGAGTCATGTTTGATTTGACATCTTGACTGGTTTATCTTTTTACTTTCTCCATATCTGTCACCTTCCTTCTTATTCTCCTCCCATGATCTTTTTGCTCTTCTCTTCATCTTGTCTCCGTCTTTGTCATCTTGTTTTACTTCTCTTATCTTCTTCATTTGTTTCTAATCATCTTTAACTTTTTTCATTTCTTGCATATCATGTTTGTTCATTGTGTCAAAGTATAAATTTCTAAACTTGAATGTGTATGTATAGCAGTAATCAGAGTCATTTCCTAATGATTCAAGTATGTATCTCTGTCTTTCTCTGTGTCCTGTCTTCTATAGGACTCACCACACACTGGGACATATACTTTGGAATTATCTGCTGGAAATTGCCGAAACAGGTTGCCCTCTGCCTTGCTGAAGTAAGTACTTGGAGTTTTGAAGCTTACAAAAGTACACATAGCTTCATAGTACATGGTCGTGTATCTTGAATAAGATTTCCTCATTACGTGGAAAAATTGATAGGTTATGCATGACTTCAAACTTCAATTGAGACAGTAATGCTAGACCTGTATCCTTAAATCCATGAAATTTCATAATTTTTTTTTTTTTTTTTTCATACAGAGGCTAATCATCACTGACAAGGAGAGTCCACGTAGCACACAATCTTTAAGATGATACTTTCAAACAAGAATCCCATATAATGATTAAATCACAAAACTGGAATAAATACGTACACGCAGCGCTGGCAATAAACCTGATCATATGCAACAGCAATTTTCTGCACGTACTGCAGGTTAACACAAAAGCTGACAGGAATAAAGTTCACTAAGAGGTTGCTCAAACTTTTTAATTCCATTGATTATAATATCCACACGACTAAAACTGCAGATGGGGACCCCTTGCTGCTCATGGATAGAGTGTCTCTGCAACATTTTCATTGTCTCATGGAGACTACCCTAGTCATCGGGGAGTCGCGAGGAATCAAATATGCTCAATTTTTATTGACTTTTTTGAGTCTCCAACTGGTCTTGAAGACATGTCCACGATGTCTTGGCGATGTTTCAGTAGATGTGGCCATGTCATGGAGAATAATTTTGTCTGCAAGGTCTGCGAGACCTCTCCGTGATCTTGTGGAGACCCATTGGTTTCCTACCAGACACATTGTGGAGATATCTTGGAGATATATCATAGATGTCATGGTGACATCTCCGCGACTTCCAGCTGAATAAGTTGTCTCCTTGTTTTGAGACATCTTGGAAGTTACCCTGCAGTCATCTTCTTGTCGGGAGCGCAAGCCATAATTTTGTCTTTCAAATCGCATGAGTCGCAACGACTGATGAGTCACAGCAAAGTCTCCTCCTGTGAGATTCGTCCTTTGAAAACATTAATAATTATGGAGACTGAGTACCATAGTGCCAGATAGAATGTTGCAGAAATTCAAATGGAGCCTGCTTGACACTGCAACTGATCGACAATTACCCTACTTTGACGTAAATAAGCTCCAAATTAATTACAGTGTTCATGTATTAGCCATGATAAAACATTATGTTTGACGCTGTATACACACTAGCCCATTTATGTAAAAGAAATGATCGGCATGGCTCAAAGTCAATGGGAATTCCACAGCCTTGCAGGGTACAAGTTAAAGAGTCTCAAGTAGTTTCCAAAGAGCGTACACTATTTTAACCCTTTGAGGGTGGACTTATTTTGCTATAACACTCATTTCCCATAGACACCTGCCCGAGTATACTCGGGACTCATCCTCGACGGGTTAAAGAGGAAATCCACATCTGTTTTATCTTTGTGTTTGCAAACACAAAGCAAATCAAAGTGGTAGTAAAAGATGATTGGGTCACACCTTTTACTAGGACTTTTCTTTTCTTGGATATATTAGTAATTTCAAAACAGATTTTCATCAAATAAACTTTAAATTCCTCTTCAAATTGTTTGTTCTTTCATATTTCTGAAAGAGGTTTCTCATAATCTTACAAAGAAAGTTGGAAAACTGAAGTCCCATCTCAACCAAATCTATACCATCCCTTTATGATGCATTTATGGCTTCTACGTAGTTTAAATCCTATAGAGATACTCTTAAGACTACTTGTATTTAACGAACTTAGGATCTTGGGATCTCACAAACCTAAGAAGTGAAATGAAATGATACATTCAAACAATTTTTCACATCAAACATGTACTGACATAAACAGTGTCTGGAATTATAGTGTCAGGACTGGGAGGACGTCATAATCATGACAAATATTGGGGATATTCAAGAATGGAAAAAAAAAAAAAAAAAAAAAAAAAAACTTCTGTCCTCAAAACCTGAAATTTTGGTTGGAAAGTTAACTGCTGATGTTGAATGCCTGGCCAGGTACGAATGTATTGATGAACATTTTTGACAATTGGGAGTGTTAGACAAAGGAGGCCACCATGGGTCTTTGAAGAACGATTTCATATACGTGTGGATTGATTGAATGCAGCAATATTATTAGAACACATCAGTGGCTGTTTGAGGAAAATCGGACAATCTGTTCAAAAGTTATGAATTTTTGAAGTTTCTGTGCAGTCACTGCTGGATGAGAAGACTACTACAGTGTATGATGACACATGCATAACAAAAATATAAAGAGAATTTCATGAAATCCTATTTTTTGAAAAAAGTATGCATTCCCTCAATTTGTCACTGACTTATGTTAAGGGTAATATTATTCTCCCATGCCTGTTTAAAGAGGGAAGTGAAATGTTCTTTTATTGTGCAAGAAAAGTGAAAATATGTTGAATTTTCTTTATATTTTCTTTGTATCATTCTACACATGTGACATCACAAGCTGTAGTAGTCTTCTCATCCAGCGATGGTGCCACTGGAACTTCAACAATTTTATAACTTTTGAATGGATTTCCTGATTTTCCTCAAACTTTCACTGTCGTGTTCTGTAGATATTGCTGCATTCTTTCAGTTCACATGTATATGAAGGTGAACTTGTCCTTTAATCCCTCACTACCCCCAGCCTGACAGGGAGGCAGACGTGCATCCATTTACTCGTATCTAGAGGGTGATGAGATGAGCTGAGGGCATCCCCAACCTTCTCATATTTGCTCTCCTGATATACACATGGCGAGTCGAATTACTTGTATTTTGACAAGTTGTCAGCTCTACTAGACTTGCCACTTCATGCGGTGGATGAAATGTTTCCTCAGTCTTGGTGTCCTTTCCGTTGTTGTAGTTTTTTTTATCCCTTTCAAAGTCCACCTTCCTGTCTGCTGGAAATGTATCCCAAAACAACCTCCTGATAAGCAGGTGCATAACATATGCATTTAAAACAGCATGAATCTTGCCTGTAGATTCTGCTTTTGTGAAAACAACAACCATGTTTGTGCTATTTTTTAGTTACGCATACTCACCCAGACTTTCCAGTCAGGAAAAGCACCCCATTGCATGCGGGTTCTTTTATCATTAGTGCTAATAAAGGTAAGCACAGAGCAGAAATACATTTTTAGATATATGCAGTGTTGCCATTATGGCACTGAGTTATATATTGATGCTTTCCTCTTCTTAGAATTTCTTGTCATGTTTGTTGAGGGTTATTTTTTGAGATCTAGATTAAAGTGTAATGCTCAACTGATGTAGGAGCATAAAACCACCAATTTTCACTTACATGAAACTTTTGCAAATTTCACAAGGAGGTGCCAAGATTCACAAAAGTAAAATGCAAGTAGAAGTAAAATATGTACGAAAGTTTTTAGTATGCCTAAAGCATTGAATGCCACTGGCAATTCATGAAAGAACCATGTGAAAAAGTCCATTGGTTCCAATTTGCAAAAGTTTCATGTTGCGATTGTTTCTACAAACTTTATAGCATGTGGGACTAGCACTATATATATTTTTCTCCCTGAAGTTAAAAAATGCCTGGATATCAGTTTTGAAGGATTTTTCCAAAATTTTCATGGGAACATACAGACTTGAGAATGTGTTACTTTCATTTTTGTGATTGTGATCGTGACGCAAGTGAAGTTTTTTACTGAAGATTCTGTACATAATGGCCTATGGTTCCCTGAAAGGTACAGCAATATTGCTCTCATATTGACAACATTCTAAATGATATGAAATAGCTCACTGCATGTTTGTTTTGGTCATTATAGATTATATTCATTTGAAAGCCTAATACGACTTACCAAGAGAATGGTGTGTCACAGAAGTATTTCTGACATATTTTTGTTGACCTTTGACCTTTTTCCAAATGACATTTATAATTACATAATTATTCTATATGAAAACAAAAAATAGTAAAGCAAAAAACTATTTTTAAAAATGTGGTAGGCGGTTTCGGGCATTTCAGTGACTAATGGGTTAAACTAGGTTATTTCTTGTGACTTTATGGGGCTAAGTTGTTTCTTTTTAATTTGCTTCAGGATGATCTAGTTACCATGAGAACTCAGCGGTCTCCAGGGTAGTATGGTAATGGAGGACACAAGAAAAGCATGCTACGTTTGCTGTAGAATACATTGTCAGAATATGAGTGCCTAATTCCTTGTCTGGTACCCACAGGCCACTTAATTGGAGGCATGTGTTTGCGCACCGGCAAACTTTGCTGTAATGAATGGCCCAATGTATGAAATATGCAATGTGGCCGACATACGCCCATTGTGATTGGATTTCAGGCATGGTGTAGCATAGTGTTTTCAGCAGGGTTACGTCAATGCAATCATTGTCCACTTAAGTGATTTCTAGCGTCTCTATAAAAAAAAAAAAGAGAAAAAATAGCATCTAGATTGGAAAACCTGATGTTCAGGCAGAAATTACACATGGCAGTCTGATAAAAAGTCTGTTGTGGTACTCCCACCTGGAAAAAAAAAAAGAAAAGAAAAGAAAAGAAAATGCCCAAGTCCATTTGCAATGTCAACAGTAACACTGAAATGATCACATCATATGTAGCTCCCAGAGAAAGGTGATTTGTATGCATAGTACTTTAAGTTGTTATGAAGTATGATAATAGTGACGATGATGGTGGTGATGGTGATGATGATGATGATGATAGTGATTAATGGCATTTTTCTTTTGTTTAAAGTTTTTTTTTTTAGTCAAAACAAACAAATTTGAAGAAATGATAGATTAGAAATAATGTTGCGATGTTATTAATTGTGAAGATTACACCAATTGTGATTTTAAGAAATACATATATTTTAGGAAAGAAGTACTTCTTAATCATGTAAAATGTGGATCAGAAGTGCATGTGTGGAGATTGACAACTAAATATTAAGATAGTAGAGAAGAATAATGCAGAGACTGTTATATTGTTATGGAACGTAGGAGCTGTTTACTAGCTTTGCTGAATATTTCTTCCTGTGGTATTTAACACTTATGGATTATCCTGTGTCACTGTGAGTTGCTTGTGTGTATATGTGTGTGGTGTGTCTGTGTGTGTGTGTGTACTGGCCTAGATATATATGTGTGTTGTGGTAGAGTATGTGTGTTGTGGTAGAGAATGTGTAGTGCATTGCTTCAGAAATAGGAGAATTAGCCATCAGTCTGGAAATAAGTCATCAAGCACGAATGCAGCTGATAGTCAGCCATGCAGACTGAGTGATGGATCTGGGGTAGCCATATTTGCTTCCATCTCTTACCAGACAGCATCAGACTCTCTCAAATCACCGATGCACGTAAAAATAGCAGGCTAATGTCACCATGCAGTATTCAGCAAAGGTCCGAAAATAGAGCAAGTGAATTTGCGACAGTATTTGAGAGAAAGGGGCGCATGTTTGTCGTGGTGAAATCTAGCCCCCTCTGTGTTAGGAGAGAGAGTGGGAAATCACACCGCCACCAAGCGCTTTGGCACACGATCCCACGCATGCCGGCTGATGATTTCTTGACATCCAATACCAGACTAATTTTGAGCAGAGGATGAAAACACCAACCATTCGCTCTCAGTACGCAGTGTTCCATGAGGTATCGGCAAATTTTAATTCCAAACAAATGATCTCCATGTGTCCCATGTCACTTTAAACCTACAGAGAAATATAATACAGACAAAATTAGTACACTTGTGTTTTTTAAGAGCAAGTGACTACCCGTCTAAGTTCAGTGGTTTCTTGATGCATTTGGGCCTATATTGATAAACTTACTTCGTTAAGGATTTCTGTTCAAGGGGGAAAACATGTTTTTTGTCATATTTATATCCAATTCTGACTATTGTACGAGAAATATGTGCATTCCTGGCATGATAAAAATTGTTTCCTGTAAAAGACATTGTCTTGTGAAATTTGCCTTATATTTGTAACAGAGGGTATCTTTACATATATATTGGACTATATATTAATGCATATAAATAAATAATCAGTTTTATGACATAGTCTATTAACTGTGTTATTCTCGTTGATTATAAAGCAAAGCTGAGGGGTGACAAATGTTTCTCTGCATGTGCATACACTCTTGTAAGCAGTTGGTTTATTGTGATGGATGTACAATCTTGTCAGGCCCAATGGTTTTGTATGCTATCTAGACAGACTTGTTTCAGAGATGCAGTCTAACAAAGTCTTTGCAAGAATTACACTTTTGGGGCAGTTGTCTGAGTCAGGATCTCTCATACATCGTGAATAGATTTGATCCTAATAGCAAGCTGTTGCATAGAATTTAACCTTAAGGTGTTACCTTTGAGGCATATTAAAGGGAAGATAAACCCCAAGAGCAATGTGGATTGAGTGAAAGCAGCAACATTAGTAGAACACATCAGTGAAAGTTTGAAGAAAATCGGACAATCGATGCAAAAGTTATGAATTTTTAAAGTTTTGGTGTTGGAATCGCTGGATGAGGAGACTACTAGAGGTTATGACGTATGAGTGGACAAGAATACCAAGAAAATATAAAGAAAATACTATAAAAATCCATTTTTCATGAAAATTACAAATTCCATCAACTTGATATTGACATATGTTAAGGGTAGCAATTATTCCCCCTGCTTTCTGAAAGCGGTTGGTCCATTGCTCTTTCATAATTCTAGAAAAGTGAATTTTTGTCGAATTTCCTTTATATTTTCTTTGTATTGTTGTCCACTCATACGTCATAACCTCTAGTAGTCTCCTCATCCAGCGGTTCCAACACCAAAACTTAAAAAATTCATAACTTTTGCATCGATTGTCCGATTTTCTTCAAACTTTCACTGATGTGTTCTGCTAATGTTGCTGCTTTCACTCAATCCACATTGCTCTTTGGGGGTATCTTCCCTTTAAGGGCTTTTTACACAAGATTTGTAAATTTTTGCTTTGTCCCGTACCAACGGTGGGGCTAAGGGGGGGGGGGGGGCCTTAGCCCCACCGTTGGTACGGGACTATCCTTAGCCCACTTTCTGTTTACACTCTTTTTTGCCAAAGTGGGCTAGCCCCACCGATAGTCCGGTACTATCTGGCCCTGCAAAATAGCAGGGTTAGCACCGCAATTGCGGTGCCAAGCAAGTGAGTGTAAACAGAACGAGAAAATAATCCGGGGCTAAGCGACGGAGACGAAGTCCGACCCCCACTGACCAATCAGAAACGAGCGTGCGTGTACGTGTACAGTGCACAGCGTAATCATGAATATTCATGTGGTTTGGAAAGTCCAGGGCTAAGAAATACAAGTGTAAAAAGGTCAGTTTTCTCCTTAGCCCCGGACAATAGATAGTACGGGACTAATTGGCCAGTGTAAAAAGCTGAAAAAATTGGTACGGGACTAACGATAGTCCTGGGTCAGAGAAAGTCCGGGGTTAAGAAACACAAGTGTAAAAAGGGCTTTAGTGACTTTGTAGATTATTACTTTGGTGACTTACAATTTTAATGTTGATTTGATTATCATTGTTGTATCATCTGGTTGATACAGATGATGATGTGTAGAGTTTAAGACTTATTCCCAGCATTTGACCTGAAACAATTTTGAGTGCTGCAAGGTGCAAATCCAGTAAAATTGTTGGTAAACGGTACCACGTATCAGGTACACCCAAGAAAAGGGCAGGAGGTGCCGACTCTCAGCAGTTCACCCCAGGTGACCATCAATAGCAAGTAAATGTTATCAAACGGTCACGTGGTGCCATACAGGGAAAAACAGAAGTAAAGTGGGATTGATGGATTATATGTCTGTTTCCTTAGACAAACCAATGCATCCCCATTTACCCCACCCCCATCAATACCAACCATTCAGTCAAACGAGAATCGGCAACTGCTATCTGTGGGACAAGAATTCTGAGCATTCCTGTTATGCAGTGGGCTCGTAATTGTTCCATTAATTTCTGCGCCCCCCTTTAATGAGTAACTAGTCCAATGGAGCATCAAGGAAGTACATACAGTAGAGGAGTGGTGTGGGGAATAGGACATTGGGTGGGAGTGACGTTGATTTCACTGGTAAAGATGACGGCCTGTCCATCCCATCCATTCCATCAGGGTCCTGCCCCGGGGGCCCCCCCAGTGATGAGACGTGTGTTTGAGGGATATGTCAGCAGCGGGAGGTAACAGTAGGCTACGCTGAAATGATGTCTGGGGAAAGGAGTGGGCGTGAGGGGGGCTATTTAGGCACTCACAGTTTGATGGACTGTGTTTTGCTCTCAGCCTGGCTCTGACCTTTTGAAATACGTGGAATGAAGCCTCATAGACTCCTAATTCACTAATTCTTTATTTCACTCTGTTATTGCTTCTCATTAATTGATCTGTTTGTCCATTGTCTGTCCAGTCTTTTTTTACACCCCAATTTATATTCATATCTCTGTGTTTATATTTCAATCTTTCTAGTTTATCCACATGTCGTTGCTATTCATATCTACAAGCAGCTATAAATGCATTGGCCTTGCGCAAGTCTAGCATTGGCTGTTTAGATAAAAACAAATTTCCAGACCCAATTAAAAAAATAGAAAGATAAAACAAAGGGGGGAAAAGCAGGAAGGTCACCCATTTGAGATTGGCAATCAAACTTCATATAAGCTAAAATGCCTCTTTCCTCACTAGTTCCAATTTCATGAAATACAAACTTGCTTGGTTTTGTTTTTGTTTTGTTTTTGTTTATTTGTGTGTGTGTTGTTGTTGTTGTTGTTGTTTTTTTTTTTGGGGGGGGGGGGGAGGGTATGAACACAGGCATACAGTACACCACTGTACATAAGGTACTCATTCATACACAAGCACACACACACAGAGCTAATCTATCTAACTTTATCATTCTGTACTTCATGTTCTACATACATGCACAAAATATTTACAAGTCTGTACACAAGGCGGGAAGGGATGGCATCACAAATATACACCATGCATGTCTACATACCACATGTACATAAAAAAAAAAAAAAAAAAAAAAAACCATACACACACACGCATCTAGACATTCCTTCCAGTCATAGAATTTCACTTGTAGCTCAAGTATTCTGTGCATGTTGCAGAGGTTCAACAATGCACAGAGCCTTCCTAATATTGTCTGCAGCCTTCTCGTGACGGGAAACCGTCAGACCCTGAGATGGCTTAATTAAGGAGTTCCATTTCTCAGACATTGATTGAAAGTGATGTGGAAGAATAAGGGCCGCTAAAGTGTAAACAGTTTAAACAAAGGCCTCAATGCTATATTATTAATAGCGGTCGGCTTTCAGTAGAACCCTTGGGCAGATACAATGTACAGGCAAAACAGAAGGTATGTCATTGAAATGGGTCTCGAGAAATTAGGGGGATTAGTTTTAATATTTTATGAGCAACCTGAGAGCAAAACAGAAAGCTTCAGTGTCTTTGTTATCCTACCATATCTAGTAAGAACTGATGAATACAAATTTTAATCAGATATGCAGGTTTCAAAAAGATACAAAATACGCCAAGGAATAATCACATTACCTGCATCTTCCAAAGGAAGTATCCATAAAATCGGAATATGTTCCAAAACTTTCCTATTAAGTAAATGTGTTTTCTGCTTGGCAAATTTAAGTATATATGCATGTATTCCTAGCTGCATTACAATTATGTGATCTACAAAAAGTATGCATCTTTAGTTTCGTTTTCAAATTGAATCAAACCCCTTCAAACCAAAGAGCCAGTTTCTCGAAGTGATTTTTGATTTATGGCTATTTTCACCCACATGACCAGTAAACTTTTTGTCAAATTTTGCGCATACATTTAGACCTTACAGAATGAAGTAAAATGATTGCTCTAAAGTAGAAAACATATTGGGTTCTTGCCTTCACAAAAAAAAGCAACAAGTAATGCATTCACACTTGGGTATTCCACATCTTTAAAAAAAAAAAAAATGGATAAGAAGAACTGAATAAGATAGTGAATCATGGGGGCCCTTTGTTGAAAACATCCAAAAATGTGAATGCATCATTAAACCAGCATATCGTTGCTGGGGTGACATGACCTCGTATATCTACGAAATGTCAAATGTTCAGGAGAGCAAAAAAACATGGCAGCCAAAGCACAGTAACAAACGGGATTACCTTTCCTTCGACATGCTGTAGTGGCTTCATTTTTGGGGAAAGACAGCTGGGATTTAGACAGGACATCACTTAACTGATTATCTAACCATTAATCCCCCAAAAAGTCATTTTCACCAATAATTGAGATACAAGGTCTTGTCACCCCAGCGACGATATACCAGTTGCAGTTGTAGATATCAGCTTCTTGTCACTGTCCATAGGCTATGATAGAGGATGCCAGACATCTTTTTCTGTTGTTATCATTGGGAAATCTTTGTAAACCATGGATAGTAATATATAATATTAGTATTGCCCCCCCCCCCAATAACACAACCGCATCACATATCAACTTTTGAAAGGGATAATACTCTTTGCAACTGATTGACAAATTGCCCTACATCGACGTTCATTCATTTTTTCCATCTCCAAGAGAACTTGTAAATGTAATTTTTTCACATAAAATATAACTACAGTTGAACCTCTCTTATCCGGCCTCCCTTTATCCGGATCTCTCTATTATACGGACGCAATCTCGCCGTGATTTTTTTAAATAATTACGGGAGGAAAGGGGGATTCCCAACTCCTTGAGAACTCCTACACACACACACATGAATTACATATTACTTCCAACATGATTAACATACATTACATCAAATTTCCTTCCAAATTGCTTACCTTCAGACATTTTAACATCCCCAAACATCCCCAAATCATCGCAAGAACATGGACAGATTATGCGCTCGAGTCCTCTCATATCGCATTGCCACATATAGGTCCATACACAGCCGTCGATATGACTAGATAGACACGCATTGTTTCGAGTCATTGGCTGAGCAACGAATGATATTGAACACTCAAAAATTGTTCACACACAGTACACACACAAAGAGAGAGAGGGAGAGAGAGTGTGGGGAAGAGAGCAACCCAATCGCAATGCGCTATCAGTTTTTACCTTGGGCCCGGTACGGTATTAGGTAATGTAACTGTCTGTTACTGAGTGTAACAATGAAAAGGTTGCAGTATACACATTACTACACTTTGTACATGTGGTACTACAATGGGCTACATCAGTACATGTGTATGTATATGTACATGTATTTAAAGCATTGAGCCCCCCGTGTCCGGCCAAATCCCTTATCCGGATGAGCCCGGACTTGTCCAGATACGAGAGGTTCAACTGTACATATATGTCAACATGACAAAATATGATAAGTGAAATTTATGGATATGCAAATGTGGGGTAAAAAAAAAGTAAAGCACAAAGAGCATTCTGAAGTTAAGAAAATGCAGGAGATAATGGGGAGGAATGACGATGTTTGGAATATCAGACCCCAATTTTAGTGTGTCGTAGTTTGGAAGCATTATTTTTCTTCTCTTTAGGGAGACATTGAGAAATCACAACCATTTTGTTCCAGCATGTTAATTAAGTATGCATTAAGTATAGAATCCAGATGGGCATTGGAAGGTGGTATAATGCTCTTGTATATATTGCCCCAACTTGAACTGAAGTTAAATAATTCTATTGATAGCTTTGCCACTTGCATGACAATCGGGAAGATGGTATTGTCATGTTCGCATGTTTATTATTTGATTGTTTGTTTGTTCATTTACATGAAATTCCCTTTCTTAAATGTTCATATTTAACCCATTGAGGACGAGTCCTGAGTATACTCTGGCAAGTGTCTATGAGAAATGCTTGTAGTAAGATCAGTCTGTCCTCAATGGGTTAATATCCATATTTTGAGATAGTTAGAATTTGCGTATTCAATGTCAGTCTTTTTGTTCGTTTGTTTATTTAACAGCAAGCCATGCCTATATATGTGTTTTGTGAGACTTCCAAATAAGACTGTTGTGATATTCTCCAGGATACCTAGCTTGATAGATTGTTTATTACTGATAATTTTCTCATGAATAGAGTTGAGGCCAAGCACTCTTCATACACCTCATTTCATGAGGAAATAAGTAAAGGCAGACAATCCCATTTTTTTTTCTCTCTGATATTTTCTGCAGCTGCAAGTGTTTTGTTGTTCAGTAAACATTGGTATTCACAAGTAACCTTTTGCTAGTCACATCTTTCATTTGTGCATCCTTTCATTCATTACAATATTTTATGATCAATTTTACATAGCAAAAAGAGAATACTGATAAAAAAAAGTAATCATTTTCTTTGGCTGAAAGAAAATCAGAGTCAAATTTTGAACTTGTTGCCTCAGGATTTTGAATGATTAGATTATCCATTGCATTAACAAATGCTTGTATGCATCCATATTGATACTGAAATTGCAATAGGCTGCTCTGTGGCGACGTAAATATTTCTTTTCCACATATATCATGGTTTAAATGAGACAAAATTGGATTGTACTGAAAGCAAGCAGTAAGTATCATAGGGATGTTTCATTTAAACAGAAAATATGCTCTGGCGGCATTTTAATCAATCTGAATTCATTCAGACTGACAAATGCACCATGACAGAGAGAGAGAAATCTAGCAATGTCGTCAGCAAGCTCATAGGCACTCACTTAAATTACCATTACTTGTAATTAGCATTCCCTCAGATCACTGTGCGGTAGGTTAGCTTCAGATCCCGCAGCATGGACTGTTAGTCAATTTTCGTCTAATTTGATCTGTTGATGTTGTGTGAGCAAAGGGTCCCGTGTCAAGGATTACTGAATGAAAAGAAAGAGAGGGGAGAATCCCGTGTGTGTATACACCAGGCATACATCATTTATTTCCTGCCCGGCATCTAGACGTCATTGGCTGATGTACAGGTCGCTTCGCTACTAATACCAGGGGTTCTGCAATATTGGATCCCTTTCTGGTGAATTTCCTGAACTAGCTGAAGCCTTCCGCTAATTCCCCACTAATTAAAATAGAGACAGGTAAAAGTGGAACCTTTGTCCAACCACTGCTAAATTATGCAAGCTTTACATTGGAGCTTACAAGGAAGAATTAATTTTTCTGGCTTATTTCTTTGGTATATAGTTCTTCTTATTCTGACAGACTACAGTGTAGTATATTAGACTACAGTTTGTTTTGTTTTCTCTTGTTTTGTTTGTGTGTGTGTGTGTGTGTGTGTGTTTCAAGACAAAGGGTAGCACAGTATGTTGTACAAGTTATAGGGAAATTCTACTGTACGTCCATGCAACAAAACATGAACAGAAATCAAGTTACTAGTAATTGTGAAGTATCCCCCTCCTGTATAGTCAGCAAATGCCCTGTATAGTCAGCAAATGCGCTGTATACACTCACACACTCATGTAACATACAGTGTACAATGCACACACAGACACACATGTACACTGTATACTGGCATACTAGAATACAGCATTATATGTGACTGCAGTAATATTATTTCTATTATGCAAATGTGAAACAGTGAAATCATTTGCATTGCATTGTGTGCATTGTATGTTTGTGTCTGTGTGTGCAAAGATAGGGTGAAATATTTTATTAATTATACCTTACATACCCCCCCCCCTTGCTTTCTCTCTCTTCATATTTACACTATAACTCAGCAATACCCTACCTTCATTCTTCCTAGAATTGAGATAGTGGTTGCTGCCTGCTGAGTGTTTAACTTCTCATAAGATTGTCATTTCTTTCTCTCTCTCTCCCCTCCCTTGTCTGTTCTTTCTACTCATTTCTCTACTTAGATCTATCTGATTATCTATATCAATTTGATTTCCATATAACCCTCATGCACTATGCCTGCACTTTACCAAGAATTGAAGAATATTGCATGCGGCCTGCTGAGTGTGTAACTTTTTATATCACTTTCTCTACTCCGTTTCTCTCCCTCTCTCTCTCTCTCTCTCTCTTCTTGTCTCTCCCCCTCTCCCTCCCCTCTTTCTGACAGACTAAGTTCGTTTTCACGCGTACCAAGATGGCATGATTTCAATTACAATGGTAATGAGACATCACTATACATGTAATGTTCATTCAAATCGTCGCCGGTCACACAAACCGACGAATCCCTCAGGTTTGCGTAAGAATGACAATTCGAGAAAATCGCGTTTGAAGTTAACCCATATTTGACTTATGGTTGCTACACTTTCATGTCTATAATTTCCAATTATTTTTGTAGTACATCAGACTTCAATTCTTGCTCTAACTTGTGAAGTTTTTATCGAATTGTATTGTTAACAAATAAGCGGGAAATCGTCAAAGAGCTGCATGCACATATTTTCGGTCAGCAAAGAACGTTGTCATTTTCCATGTGTGTCCATATGTACATGTACATTGAGCGTTGTCATTGTCAACACATGTATTACATAGTACGCGCACTGTGCGCGCGGTCAATGAACTGTTGAATCTCAAAAACTACACGCAAGTCAATGCGCACTGATTCGTCGGTTCGGTGACCGCGCGTACTAGTACGCGCGGTCACCGAACCGTCGAATTGCCTGATTGTTTAACACACGCGTCTATGGGGAAAACAAATAATTTTCACAAATGGAATTACATACTTCTACAAAAGTGATAACTACATAAAAATTACACCGAATTACACACTGAGAATTTCAGAATATGTAGTATGGAATGTCTACTATCGAAATGATTGAAAATCTCAAAATCAAAAATTTGACCCAAAATCGAGTGATTCGTCGGTTCGTGTGACCGGCGACGAAATGACCCATTTTGACTGTGTGTATTCAGACGGGAATTGTGGTGGTGAATAATTTGAATCATAATTCCAGTCGTGATTCAAATGATGGTCCGGAGGTGTTTTCCAATTACAATTCGCCTGAGTTATGAAACGAAATAATCCTGTGAACGGACTGATCTCCAATCATGTTTTTGGGACGGAGCTTACAACCACTTCTGCAGCAAATCCACATTCCTCAAATGCTTGCACTACATGCAAGTGTGCGCAGCTTACCACTCGCAAGTGATTGATGAAAATTCGGAAAGAAGCCACACCTCCTGTCCTTGCTCTGAAACTCAGAACAGCAGAATCTGTGAAGCCTTTATTGGTCGTATGTACAGGTGATAACGTTAATCATAATTGTAATCATAAGTGTAAATCCAGCATTGCAATTACGTTTCTCTACCAGTCTGAAAACGACCCAACTGAGAGGGGTATGTAAAGCCACCTGAATCATTGCATTTGTGTTAAAAACCACTCCACCAGTCATACTTCGTGTGTTAAAATATCAACATACATGTACACATGTATATTGGTAGAAAATAGAAGGATATTCCTGGCCATTAATTTGACATTTAACACAGCACAGTGTGTTTGTGTGTGAATTTGCGTATTTTGTTTTGCTTTTTTTTTCTCTGTTTTTATTCTGAGAAGTCTAATAATAGTGGAGGAAACCTTCATGATTTCTGTTTTTTGGTGTGACTGAGGTTTGATTCAAGAGAGGATGTGATGTGATGCATGATAGGCCTATGTGAGACGAACAGTACTGGTTTGAGTGAATGGTACTAGTGCACCATTATGTACTTAATAGTCTATTTGCTTGTCGATTAGTGTGATTGAGATGTTATCTTGAATGTGCCACAAGGAACATTGCTTTAAAGGGACTGTACAGTACTGGTTGAGGTGGGGATTCATGTTTTGAACATTCCTAAGTGAGATAACGAGAAACCTCTTATGAAATATGAAAGAACATGTAGTTTTAAGAAGGATTCAACGTTAATTTGATGGAAATTGGTTTTCAAGTGGCTGAAATATCAAAAAAAGTGATAATAATAAAAGGCGACAGGCCACGCCTTTTATTAGGATCTCTTTGTTTCACCTTGTTTTTGGATATCTCAGCCATTTCAAAACCGATTTTCATCAAATAAACTTTTGATACCCCTTAAAATTGCATGCTCTTTGGCATCTCATTGAGTGGTTTCTGAATATCTCGCCAAACGTTAAAAGCTAAATCCTCACTTCAACTAGAACTGTACACACCCTTTAACAGGGCGTCTGCCTCCTATATTAGTTGAATTTTTGCTGACACTGAAATGGAATGTCCACTTTATTTTGAGAAAAGAATCATCTAGCAACAATCCCCATGTGCTCTTGGGAACTCCTAGACCGAACTCCTAAAATTCTGGTATTATCTTCAATGCATACTCTCACCTGTGAGTATCTAGCTTGTGTCTTTACTTTCAGAACAGACATGATAGAAAATTAGTCATAATTTTGTATGCTATTAGATGATAACCATCAGCTGCTGTTAAAAACTGCAAACATGAATTTGAATCTGTATTGATTTATTTCTGGCCCTCAGTTACTGCACTGATAAACCTGAAGTAGTCTCTGCTGTACAATATACGACTGCTACAATACTTGCTGTTGCTGAAGGTCCAAGATTTTTCAGTGGAGAACACTTTGCAATTAGGAGTCCAAGAAGCTCTAAATTATTAGCCCAAATATTTACCTAACAGTTAGTATTCCTTTAGAAAGGAAGAGAAACAGACAGGGTTGATAATTACAGAGATGGGGAGAGTAAGCTCACAACAACAAAAGCAAAGACCAGAATTCATAAAGGCAGTTTTAATCTAGGCCATGAATTACTCCAGTTTGGATTGAATAAGACATCCAATAATGAATGCATGCTGACACATATGTGTAAGGTACACAATTTGTATGCATATTTCAAGCCTGTTATGATACTAGTCCATTGACGCAAATTAATGCTATGGACTTGATTTACACTAACCTTAGTTTGTGAATTTATGCGCAAAAAAATTCTGTCATTGCCACCGGCAACCTGTTTATATTTTGTAAAAGCAGAAATTTTCCCATGAATGATTTTTTGCGCATGGACGGGCAAGATGAATTTTAGTGTATTTTAATTTCATGGATGGTCACGGCAGTAGAGCAAGCACTTCAAACAACTCACCGCTGCCACGGTGGTTAAGGGCTTTAATGATAAAATAAATAATTCTTATTTTTAAAAAAAATATAATGAAAAATTGTGTGCTTTCATTTACGTGTTAGTTTCATGTTGCACAAAATGCGGGAAAATTAAAAAAAAAAAAAAAAAAAAAAACTCTTAAGCTGGGTGGGAGAAAGCTAATTTTTAAGCAAGAGAAAATGCATCTTAAGCCTGAGACACGCATCTAGAGCAGGGTAGAAATTCAAACTCTAGCGGGAGAGCTAGAAATTTTGTGAAAATGGCCGCAAAGCAGGAGATGTCCTGCGGTAAAAGCGAGAAGGTTGGGAGTCTCTAGATATGTAGTGATTATTCACTATGAGATGTCACACATGGAAGCAGCCATGTTTTACCACATGATACTAAAGTATTTTGGAGGTTGTCTGAAAGAAAACATCACCCTTAGAATCTGAAGAAGGAATAGGGCAGCATATCAATGAAAACTTTTAAAGCAATTACCACTTCCATAAAAGCTTTGACAGATTCTAGATGTTTGTATACATAGTTACATTGCTCAAGCTGTGATACATCCATCCCCACATCTATTCATGAGTGGACCAATATTACTATGAACAAACTTGAAAGAGACTGCAATGTAGTTAACACTAGGCGTGTCTTCATCAGCCCGAAGTTCAAACTAGCGGGACATTTTGCGGTCTTAGAAAATAGCCCGATACAGCGAATGTGCGTCTTCATCAGTTCGAACAGCCTGCTTCGGGAAATTAGTCCGAAAATTGACGCATGTGCACTTTGCAATATTACTCTGCCTAGCTCGCGGTTCGAGAATGGATTTTCCCGCTCAAAATCTCCTATATCACCGTATGTACGATTCTACAACCAGGGAGGTGAGCAGTACAGGAAATTCTCTCCAAAGGGATATTGATAACGCTACTCTTTCTTCTGTCCAGTGAGGCATCTTATATGAAATTAACGAATTGCAGTGTTTAAACAAATCCAAAATACACACAATCTGCAAGAATCTTCAGCTAAGGTAGAGTGGACCAGAAGAAGAAGTTACAAAAACAAACAAACAGATTGCATGCACAGCACTGAGTTTTAATAGGGAGGTGAGAGAAATCACCTCCCTGGTTTTTAAAGATGTCAACAACAGTAGGCCTATAGTACACACATGTGATCCGTGAATACACCGTGCGTGTAATGTACTATACACAATCACTAGCTTGTACATGCGCTTTCCATTGCCAGCTGGCGAACCAGAAGCGTGGAGGGATCGAGAAAATTTCGGGCTGATGGAGACGCACCCAAATTAGCGCGCTATTTCACGAATTAGCGCTCTAGTTGACGAATTAGACCAAGATTTTGGGGGAAATTTTCCCGATCAAATAGCGCGCTATCTGCGTCTTCACTACACAGATAGCGTGCTATTTTGACATCGGACTAGTTTGGTAACCGCAAGATAGCGCGCTATTTTGAAACTTCGGGCTGATGAAGACACGCCTACTGATGCATTTCAATACCCATCCAGGAGTTTCCCCATTTCTTGTTTTTGTATTCAAGATGTGAATAATACTCACAGTATTTGCAGAGATTTTATCATTTGAACTTCATCTACAAGCAATAAGTTTGAGATATATTTCCGTCATTTTTTATGGCTTCTTTCTTATTTGTTTTAGATAATCATGATATGCACAGGGAAAGTTGAAGTATTTTTGTACCAGTCTACCTTGAACTATTGGCAGTCTTTATTGCGATGAGTCATCCATAAAGGGACCCCATGCAGGGTCCAATCTGACTTTCACTGAAGGCATGCTTCGTAGATCAGTTCACCTGACTTGAAGGGCATTACTTCTTTTCAATTATTAAGGAATTTATCAATTTATCATTCTTGGCAAAGAGATTGGTTTGAATATTGTTGTATTCATGTATATAGGCCTATATCAACTGTGATTTAAAAGAAAAATTCCTGCTCAGTATTATGAGAAGGGTTGTTCAGTAAATGCATTCATTACAGTGCTGAGATTGTTTTGTTTAATTTCTTCCTTTTTCAGTTTTGATATGTATGTTTGTGCCAACTACCATCCAGTTCATTTTCTTTTTATAATCCCATTATACTTCTAGTTGACAAAATGCTATGCATAGAATTAACGAAACAACATCCAATATTTCAGCAAAACAAATCGTAATCAGCAATATGCAACCACACAATTTTCTGATGGCTAAAAAGATATGAGCACCTGTGAGATGCTCACATCTTTTTAGCCATCAGAAAATTGTATGGTTGCATATTGCTGATTATGATTTGCTTTGCTGAAATAAGTCACTGCAACTGCAGGGATCCAAAGAGTCCATGTAGAAATTATTCCAGATAGAGAGTTTACTTGTTTTGCTATGAAGGAAAAAGTCATCTTCTGTTAAGAATTTATGTCAGTTTATGCTAGAGAATCAGAGGACTTCAAAACTCATTACAACCTGCCATGATATTCTGCAATACCAGGAATATTTGCCACGCATCCATGGGATTAAAGGGATAGACCTGTAATGGATTAAGGAAATTTGTCCTAACGCTCATTAGATGGTTTCTGTGGTCTCTGTTCAAGCAAATGCATTGTAGGTCATTAACAAGTTATGACATTTTTCTTCTCACAATACAAATTTTTTGAAATGCACATAAACCTACAGAGATGCTTAATTTGTTCTTGCCATTGCTTTAAAAACCATTTCAAGAAATGGCAGGCCACTGATACGGATAGGGTTTTCCTGTAGGAAATGGTGCATGGTATCTATTACTGTAAAACATATATTGGCGGCATTAAATTTTCGCGAATTGGAGCCGACAGCCTTTTCTGCAGCATGAAATTTTTTGCAAATTGCCACTGGCATTTGATGCATATAGTGTAGACAAGAACTTTTGCATGCGTTTTGATTTCAGCGAATGTTGGCGCTCGCGAAATTCGCGAAATTAAAATGCACGCCAACATTCCTCATTTTAAAGTATATACAAGTGTATCTTTGTTGGCAATAGGACTGTACATAATTATAGTGCTATCTGCATGAATGGTTACTTTGTATAGTTTGCTGATAAAGTTCATTCAAATTCTATGCTTTACTTTCTAAGTTTGTTTGTTTTGTTTTGTTTTTAGCTCACCCAAACTGAATTGCTCAAGTAAAGTATTGTGATTATTCAGAATGGGGGCCCCATTTCATTAAAAAAAGTTGATATGTTAGCAACTCTTGCTGGAATGGCAATTGTCATGGTAACAACAAGAATCCAGCTTCCTGTTGGTTGTTGCTATGGGAAGTTGCCATTCCAACAAGAGTTGCTATTCTAACATCTTTTATAAAATGTGGCCCAGGTGTCCATCTCAAGTAAATGTTTTTGCATTGGCATCTTCTTCCTGAAAAGTGAAGGCTGGATTGTAGTTTGTGCAGAATAATGACGATGGCATGCCATAGGGTGCTTCTTGTGGTGAACCTTCAAATACCCCAAATTCGTAATCAGAATTTGCAGTTTTTAGGATCGTAAGGCCAAGTCACTCCTGTAGTGGAATACTGCAGTATTTCAAAATGTGAACACAAAAAAATAAAACTGAAAAAATTAGACTTGTGGAAATGTGAATGGACAGGACGTAAGACATTGGAGATAGCGGTTAATGAGCAAAACATATTCGGGGGTCTTGAGTCATGTGGTGCTGATGTCATCAGAGCCAAGTTTAGGCCCAGAAATCATCTACCTGTTAGCCGAACTTTACA
The DNA here is from genome assembly GCF_964275005.1 of Diadema setosum. Classification (NCBI taxonomy): domain Eukaryota; kingdom Metazoa; phylum Echinodermata; class Echinoidea; order Diadematoida; family Diadematidae; genus Diadema; species Diadema setosum. The sequence goes on from NC_092694.1 coordinate 18,010,419, forward strand.
AACATTGTCTGAAGTCAGCTGCATGCTTAACCTCAAATGTATTGGTTGGTTGCCAATCACATGACATCATAATGGTTGCTATGGAAATCATGCACACTTTATGAGACTCTTCCTGTGAGGAACTGCAGTATTTACAGTCTACATACATGTAATACTGCCTACATATGCACAAAATAGAATCAAAACTGTGCTGTAATTGAGAGAGAGAGATATATGTATAAAACTTGATTTCATCTGTTGTCAATTAGGCTTAAAAAAAAAAACAGTCCTTGTGATAAAACAAGGCTAATGATGATGATCCTAATTGCAACAGTAATGAGATTGCTTGTTGCACTATTTATTGACACTAACAGTTTTCATAAATATCATTAATGATAACTGTATCTGTAACATTACTACTTGATACAAAAGACTCATTCATATATGGCATAGTTGCCCTACAGTGGTATCCCATGCAGTGCTTATTAAGTACATGTATAATATGCTATAATGCCTTGAACAGCCTGAACATTAAAATCAAGGTCAAATCATAGATAAAGTGGATTATCCGAACAGAGAATACCTAGTGTGGGACATTCTCTGTATATTTATCATAATATGTGATTTATGAATGTGTTTGTGATTATTCAAAAACTCTGAAAAAACAGCTATTCGCTGAAACATGATAATTTAGAGTAGATGTAGGAAGGCAGTCAAACTAGAAAGCAGACAAAGGATGTTCGTCCATATTTTTCATGTCTATTTACCCTTTGAAATTCACAATATATCACCACTTTCCCAATCAATTTTACTTAAGCTATTTTTACGTTTGACAACACAAATATGTTGACATTTAGAGGTACCATTATTTCAACGTAGACTGATTTTTTTTTTTCTTTATCTAGTCTTAATTTTTCTTCCATTTGAACATTTTCACCCTTTCAAGCTGTTTGTATCAATGTGTTTGTATGCTTTTTGTGAGTATATGGTGTATGTGCCAGTGTGAGTGTGTGTCTATCTGTCTGTGTCTGTGTGTCCGTGCAAAAATTATTACCTTTTCAAGAGTTGCCATATGTTTTCTTCCATCAAATTGGAAATACAAGAAGGTTCACTTTGTATTCCACACTCTTTGAGAGAGTAGCCTCGGACAGCAGGCAATGCATGCAGATGGCCCATCTGCAGTGTCTATACTGATACCGATCCATGCTGATACAGATAGGATTGAATCCCTCATCATCGTGAGAAATGCGTGAGAGAGTTGACCCTTGCTGACTCTGTGCAATTATACGGCCATTTCCCTTCTCGGCTGATGCAAAGTCATGATCTTTAAAGCTCTAGGCTGCCGGAAATCATGCCAGTAGAAGTGTACCACCACCAGGCCGGGGCACCTGGCTTAATGAGAGTGTAATGACAAATGGCTGATAGACCTCAATCAGACTGCCTTATATCAGGGCAATTCATTCTCTCGGATCACCCAGCTGCCAGGGGTGAATGTCTTCATCATTGGTGTCTCGGTGGTGTTATCCTTCTTGCGGCTTTGCTAGAACGTGTAGCATCCTCTTTTCGGCTGGAATGGTTTTGTAAGAATTTCCTTTCTTGACAATGTGATACAAAAACCTTTTTTTTTCCCCCTCTGCAGCACTGTTGTAAAAAATGATGATGTTATTGAAGTGAAAGTGCTTCAATTACCCGTAAATATTGAGGGGTAGTGATTTCTTGGACAAGGGACTTCATTATTTGATTGTTAGCACAGAAGGTGATATGTACCAGTTCTGAGTCCAAGTTGAAATGATGAAATATGATTATATTTGTGATTATAAGGCCTTCTTTATCCTTGGTAGCCTCTTCAGTGTTACCACAGCACTGCAAGAGGGCCGTGCCATCGTTATTACGCTATATAGTGTTGTAAGGTACCCATTTTTGTGCCTGGGTCAAGAGGGACATGGTGCTTGGTGGGTAAAAACATCTTGTCTATGGACGTAAGCACTTGACAGGATTCAAACTTGGGACCTCTGACTGAAAGTCAAGAGTCTTATACCAGCACACAATGCCATAGAGCCCCCTATCACAGTACCACGTTGTTTTTACATTTTGTTCCCTTCTGAATTTCTTTTGTGTATCACATACACAGCGAAAGCCAACATAGGCATCACTTTTTCATCGTCTTCCTCGTTGTCGAGTCTGTGTCATCAACAATTTGGTCTACTCTTTATAACTTTCAAAAGCTTTGAGCTATGACCACCAAACTCAAACCACAGGTACATAACCTATAAAAAAAAATGTAAATATGGGTGAAGTCCAACAGGTCAGAGATCAAAAGGTCAGTCATCTTTGAATTCCCTGATAAGCACTGTACTCTGCAGTATTGTGGTCAGAGGTATACTCTCAATAACTTTCAACAGATTTGAGCTATGACCACTAATAAACTCACACCTCAGATTTTGGTCAAATTAAAATATTTGATTTGTGAAGTTAAACAAGGTCTAGGGTCAAAGGTCAATGAAGTATACTGAAAAAAAAACACTATAATCACAAGTTGCAATATGCAAGCAAGACATTGTTTGGCATTTACCTTCTTCTGGTCTTTTCCACACTGCACTGAAGCTTACATAAACAGGAGAATCTCACTGAGAATACATGATTTTATATCTATTCAATTCTTCTGCACTCTTCAGGTCATGGAAGATGAATCACTTCAGATTGATTTATTCCTAATTCACATATTAAAGCCCCAGGCATCTTGCAATAAATTTGCCTGTGGATTTCCATGCGGTTTTAATGCATCGTGCTCGGTGGCTACAAGATCTGGCGAATGTGTGTCAAATCGTACACCTCAAGGGTTGTGCCATTTTTGTACAGGGGCAGATGAGAGTTCGTCCAGACAGACGATGTGTGGTGATTGTATGGAATTCATGCAATATTGGAAGGCCTGTCAAGATTGGAAATTTTCATTAACAAATTGTGTGGCTTAGCTTTATTTCTTTACTTCCTGCTCATTGGCTTTTTGTTGTTGTTGTTGTTGTTGTTATTAGTGTTATTATTATTATTATTATTATTATTATTATTATTATTATTATTATTATTATTATTATTATTATTATTATTATTGTTATTATTATTATTATTATTATTATTATTATTATTATTATTATTATCATTATTATTATTATTATTCTTATTGTTGTTGTTGTTGTTGTTGTTGTTGTTGTTGTTGTTGTTGTTGTTGTTGTTGTTGTTGTTGTTGTTGTTGTTGTTATTGTTGTTGCTGCTGCTGCTGTTGCTGTTGTTGAAAAGTATATGCCTACTAGTATACTTGCCAAAGTGGATAACAAAACCTTTTTCACCAAAACATCAAAACCAAGACAGATTGTAGTAATGACTCGTGGGATATCGTGTGAGATGACACTCCTGTATAAGCATTTTTCAATATCACATTACTCGTCCAATTTGCTGCCTTGATTTGCCTGCTTTCATTCAAAACAGCAGCCTTACCAGGATAAATGTTGCCTCACTTTGAGTGCTCTCTCTCGGTCCTAACCATTACTTTGTCTGTGTAAGGTGCTACTCTAAAGACAATGATTAATTATTTCTGTTTTTGTGTCTCAAGTGGTCTTGAGTTGTGACTTACAAGCTCCTCTTTCTACCTCATTCTTTCCTCCCATGCTGTGATCACTGTATTCTCAAACCGTCCTTTCCTTATAGTCAGTCAACAAGTAGCAGGTGAAGATATGTCTGTATGCATTGATTATGTACCTGCAAAAGCAAACTACACACACACATACACACAAAGTAGGTTTTGTTTGCATTAGATGCGTTCACAGTTGTGTTTCTTGCTTCCTATACCAAGCATACAGTGTACATGTACCTCTAATCTTCCTAAATGCTAAAAATAATTGAAAGGAAAGGTACTGTTGATAGATAGATATATATATATATATATATAGATAGATAGATAGATAGATAGATAGATAGATAGATAGATAGGTAGGTAGGTATGTATGTAGGTATTAAAATAGATAGATAGATAGATAGATAGATAGATAGATAGATAGATAGATAGATAGATAGATAGATAAGATAGATAGATAGATAGATAGATGGATAAGATAGATAGATAGATAAGATAGATAGATAGATAGATAGATAAGATAGATAAGATAGATAGATAGATAGATAGATAGATAGATAGATAGATAGATAAGATAAGATAAGATAGATAGATAGATAGATAGATAGATAGATAGATAGATAGGTAGATAGATAGATAAGATAGATAGATACATAAATAGATAGATAAGATAGATAGATAGATAGATAGATAGATAAGATAGATAGATAAATAGATAAGATAGATAGATAGATAGATAGATAAGATAGATAGATAGATAGATAGATAAGTTAGATAGATAGATAGATAGATAGATAGATAGATAGATAGATAAGATAGATAGATAGATAGATTCACATTATAATGTTCAGCTGTCAGCTTCAAATCTCTTTAATGTCATTTCCACATGATGTATCAACTGGTACCAGGGTTTTATAACGATTTTCATCCTTTGTGCTGTAAGCTCCTGAGTAATTATGTTGGTTGCTGTCGATACCAGCTTTTTGTATTGTGTGGGACACATATTTCTTGGTACAGCTTTCTTGGTAGAATTTTAGACAGGCCATTAACCTCTTGTGTATCTGCCTTTTGAAATCAACCTGGCAGCACTTAAGGTTCTCTTTAACTCAGTTATAAATGGGTTTGTGTGTTGAGTACAGTGGACATGCTTCAGTAAATCTCATGAAATACTCCTTCACTTTCAGCTCTTTCCCCGAAATATCTAGATTGAGGCTGTTATGCTAGTGGTGCAGACATAGAAAGTGTACGTGAGTGTACCATTGAAGCAAACTACAATAGCGCAGTTAGTGAGCGAAGACGCACTTGATAGTGAGCAAAGTCTTTTTATCAAGGAGATCAGTCAGAAGGCGGTTGGGGGTCTAACAACTCAAAAGCTTGGCGTACAAGTTGTAGGTCTGTTCACACAGTGAGTTATGGCAACTTGACTTTCACTTGTATATTGCAATGCTGAGTGAGATGAAAGGTATCTACCGTAGTATGATTTTATTGCAGTTCAGATATTATTTGTATGTTTCTGTTTGTGTGTGTGTGTGTTTGTGTATGTTTGTATGTATAATATGTGAGTGTGTTGTTGTTTTTCAAGTTCTTCAAGTAGGAACTCTAGTGCATATTATGCACAGATGAAAGACAGAGTCAGGACCAACGAGGGAGGGGGGGGGGAAGTATTTATATTTTTCACGTGTTGCTTCTATTTGTGGTGCGAAAGCACTAGCAGATGAGATGATGGATTGTATGAACACAGTTACTATAAAGCTCTGCATCCTGAGGATCTTCTGTCCTGAAGCAAAAGCTCCTCACGATTTTCGATGCCCGATTATTTAGAAGCGATGAGCATCACACACGCATAAAATGAAAATGCATAAACAGGAGAATGTTGCACATGAAAATATATTACATAACTTGATACAAATTCCATAATTGCCGTAATCACTTCGTCGTGTGCCCAGGAGAATGATGTGAACGCACGCGATTCAAGGAATCCATACCCAGGAAAATGACAATTTGTTGGTTTCTTTTTTTTTTCAGAAATCATTGCCATGCTATAGATATATCATTGGCATGTATTCATAAATTAAATCTGACACTATGAACACAAATACTCCTTTAATAGCCTATTAATAATAATAGAGAGACTCTTATGAAGCGCTCATTCTACCTTAAAAGATACTCACATAGGTCTCCTTTAATCAACATGTTCATTTGCTGAAAGAGCCATTGCTTCAAAATTCTTGTCTGAATGCCTGTCTGGGTGTATATATGGACACCAGACTGTCATCAAAATTCTGGCATAGATAACATATCAATTCCTATTTGCTGGGGCTGTCACTCACAGCCAAAGAAATGAGTTCACTCTCCATCTGTGAGATGACCTTCATTTGACCTCTGAAGCCAAAGTACAGTCATTGTGGGAGAGGAAAATATGGCAATGGTTAAAAGTGTAAATTTCTTGTGTTCATAGTAACACAAACCAGTAAAAGTTGGAACAACCAAAGAGAAACAAATTATGGGAAAATTTGACACCAAAACAAACAAAGGACAATGTACACCTACAACAAATCTAAAGTTTGGACATGAAGAAGGCATGAAACTATGTGTGTGTGCATGGAGGTATGAAAGCAAGGATATTTGGAGGAAAGCATGTGGTATCTTGACATGATTGTTGAGTTTAAAGTTCAATCCACATTACATTAAATTGACACAGTTGAAAAATGTTAAAGTTTGCTATGTTTTGATACCATTTAGGTAATTCTATATGGAGTGCACCAGTTGTTCATTGTGATAATACTGGTGGTTTCTGAAATGCCAGAAAGGGATTTCGGCATTATGGACATTTCTATGTATATACATCCATTTGTATTCGCGTGCGAGTTTTAGCAGCTTATTTCATTCAGCCTTTTTTGAGAAAGATATGTCATTTAAACCTCCAAAATTTACCCATAGGTTACCGAAAATACATTGGAATATGGTAATCAGTCCCACATATAGAAGTCTTTGTTATTTGCTCATGTCAGAAATTTTGTTAGCTGTTCTCTGCTTTCTGTGTCTATCCTTGCAAAAGAAGCTCAAGTTTTGGTATTCAAACTCTCCTAATGAATTGTACACAAATTTTCAATAATCTCCTAAAGTTGTTAACCTAAAATTAGTTAAGACTTAGAAGTTAAACATCCTTTGCATCAAATTGTTGGAGCCTTGTAATGATCCAGCAGCAATATATTTAAGGGGAAAGGAACAGCAACACGTAAATCATCAACAGAAAACATGATTGTAATTTTATTTATTTATATAATTTTTTTTTAGTACAGCCCTTCTGAGGTAATAATGTCACAGCCTTTTCCAAGTCTGTGTGTGGGTATTGACCAAAATTACTATTTTGATACTGAATTTATAAAAAATGTAAAACTTGAAAATTTCTATAACTTGTAAATTTAATTCCAATTTTGGGGGAAAAAAGAAAAAAAAAAAAGCCGGGGCGTAGAACTATGTCATTCTATTTGATTAGCCTCTATGTATTAAAGTCAAGTTGAATGTGATATTGTATTGTACTTTCAAGCTCTATCTCTGCATGGGAGAGAGAGAAAAAAAAATCTTATGAGAATATTATTTTGACCTTGGGAGAGAGACCCAGATACTCCAAAAAATAAACCAGACAAAGTGTGTTGAATTTTGAAGCAAGTGGGTTGTGATTGTTCTATTATGCGTAAATGTGGTAAATCTGGGTGCGTGGGCTTGTTGTACATGAATGTGGCACCTGAGAGCCAAACCGTGGATGAATTATGGTCCAGGGCGGGGAGACACTCTACTAAGCGTGTCAAGTCTGCCACTTTGACCTCAACTTGCTTTCGCTCTGACGCGCTAAATCACGTCAGAAAGAAAACATTTCCTGACATTCCACACACGGACACTTCCTCTGCATGAAGCAGGACTGGCACAGGTGTCTGCTGCCCTCAGTGTCAATGGGAGATTAGTCTGACTTCACCAGGAAGGCAGGGGTTCTTTTCCCACCACCTGTATGGATACCGCCTCAAACGACCTCAGTGGGGTCAAAGTCAGGTCGATCTTGTGAGATTCACGCATGCAGTTTGGCCTTACTCAAACCAGTGTGATTTTGGTTGTGATTTTTTTTTTTAACTGGTGTGATTTTTAGTGCAATTTATTTTTTGTATGAGAACCATTCATTATTCTTAATGCTGTATCCTCTTGTAAAATGTCAAATGTTTAATGAATTGGTTAAATAAAACTTGAACTTGAACTTGAACTAGAACAAGAGCACACAAAAAAGCATGATTTGAATTGCAATATGAATGACGCTAAATAAACCTAATTGTCTTTCACAGAGAGATCAAACAGAGCTGGGTAATGGGTCATTGTGTCTTTTTTTTTTTCCTTTTCTTTCTTTTTTTTTTTTTTTGCATTTAAAGGATTGTTTGTTTTTGCCTGTGCTGAGAAATATCTAAAAGCACTCAAAGGGAAGATATTAGAATTTCTTGTGGGATTTCACATCAAACTTATCGTTTTGCCAGTGTATAGTTCCTGTAGATTTGTGTCACTAATCTGCCATGCAGCCTGGCTTTACCCCTAAGACTCCTCTTGACTCACTATGAAGATACACGATTTTCTGTCATGGAGTTCACTGCCTACATGTACTAACTATGCTGTCAACTTTAAGTGATGACTCTCAGTGAAAATCTACAATGATATTACAAAGAATGTGTGTTGTTTGGAATGTGTTATAAAGACTCCTCACATTCCAGTGTAGTCTGTTTCTTTATGTTATTTTTTGATGGATCTCTTGCATTACTCGATAGTATTATTTCCAGATTAAGGCATTCCATACATATATACTGTATTGTAAACCCAGGCGTTATTCTCCCCTTATAAAACAAACAAAAAAGTTTATTAGAATATATAACTGCTGAAGCCACAGTAAACTAAAGTTTACCCAAGCCTTATTTAGCAGTACCCTTTTCAGATTTAGATACCGACGACAGTCTCAGTATTTGATATGGAATATTCATGCAGTATGGCATTGACTGCTTGGCATTTGAGTTGGGATTGAGGATGGGATTGATCAAGATCTGGTAGGGCATGTGGATGTAAGAAAAGAACAGACGAGAGTGAAAGAGGGAGAGATGGAAAGAAATGTGCAGCCATCTTTATAAACCGGCTCCACCTGTTCCAACCATTGCAGCCATTACTCTTGTCATAGAGATAAAAAGGATCTCAGTCATTTTAGAGTGTGCCCTGTCTTCATTTGGCTGCTTATTCCCAACCGGGCCCAGCAGGGTTGCTGCTGCATGGACTGCTGCACGAAACACTGGACTTATTCTCCCGCGCACCTACGCGATCTCCACATAGAGTCTGAGTTGATTGAATGACAAAATGTAGAGATGATTGCCAAAGATGGCAATTGAATCGTTGCGTGGTGGTATTTAGAAGTAGGTCAGATCATAAATTTAATTTAGGGATGGGTTTATTCAATGCAGACAGCATTGACATACCCTTGCGAGGGATGAATTTGAAGATGTAACGAAAGGTCAAGAGAGTCAATATGAAACCTTCACTTGATAACCATCAGTGTATAAGGGTTTCTACTCCTAATCTTTTATATATGTTTGTATATATCTCTAAACTTTGTATTCATATGAAAATGTTGTACACATACACAAACTTACACTCTGGCATGACTAATTGTTCCAGATATTAGCGATGGGTGAATACATCAACTAAAGATGTATGATTCATTAATTGCAAAACCAGTATAACAAAGTTGAAAATGTATTAACTTGCACATTGAAAATTTGGTTTTTAGCTATTGCGATCATTCTTCATCCGGCGTCCGCCGTCAGTGATGCGTCGTACGTCATGTGTAAACTTTTTATATTTTCATCTTCTTGAAAACCTCACGACCAATTTTCACCAAACTTGGCAGGTAGCACACCAAGGGGGATTGGATCTCAGATTGTTCAAATGGGCACCATGCCCCAACAGGTGCCCCCCCCCCCCGAAAAAAAAAAAATAAAAATAAGTAAATAAATGAATAAATAAATAAATAAATAAATAAATAAATACATGAATACATAAATTAATTAATTAATAAAGAAATAAAGAAATAAAAATGAAATAAAAAATTAAGAAAGTGATAAAAAATTAAGGAGTCTATAAAAATCTTCTTCTCTAGAACCAGAAGTGAAAGAGCTAAGATTTATACTATGAGTTAGTACATTGGTCTCTGTCATTTTAAGTTTCTTCATAGCAGAATCATATATTCAGATATTCAGAATGAGATATTCAGAAACTACTCTATGAGATGTCTAAGAGCATGCAATTCTAAGGGGAATCAAAAGTTTATTTGATGAAAATTGGTTTTGAAATCGCTGAGATATCAAAAAACAAGGTGAAACAAAGAGATCCTAATAAAAGGCGTGGCCTGTTGCCTTTTATTTACTTTTTTTGATATCTCAGCCAATTGAAAACCAATTTTCATCAAATAAACGTTGAATCCTTTTTAGAATTAAATGCTCTTTCATATTTCGTAACAGGTTTCTCATTACCTCACTTAGGAATGTTATTAACCTGAATCCTCACCACAATCAGTACTGTACAGTCCCTTTAAGGCTTTATTGCAAAAACTGTTATATGGTAGGATGTTTTTTTTATACAACTGAGGTACACATATGCATAAAAAGTGATGTTTTGAATATTTTTTAAAACACTGTTCCCAAAGGTAAACAGGACCTTTAACTTGGAGTCAACATGCAGTGCAGTTATGTTATGGGAGACAATACTTTTGTGAGCTTATAATTTGCAAATGTCAGTCAACTTCCAGAAATAAACACTGTGTGTACACAGTATACAGTAATTTTCTTCATACAGGAGTTGGAAACTTTACACTGGAAGATAAGATGGAGAAGTTTCAGTTCTGCATTAGAAATCTCAACAATTTGTATACTGGGTTTATACAAGGGAGTAAACCTGACTGAAGAAATTGCCAAAGTCTGCATTAACCACATTTTGTTGTCCTTTCATGACCTCTGACTTTAATGGGGTAACACAATGACACACCACATTACTATGTCTTCTGCTTCGTAGTGGACTTCAGTCTCAAAATCAGAACTGAAGTCTCCATTTTACTGCAAAATAAAATCAAGAGTAGTCCTTGAAGAATAAATTTAACTTCCCGTGGCGCTGTCTGATAATTAGTCTTGAGGAATGCTATTACTGAGTATGATGAAAAGAAACTTGAATGGATTCCATGACGTCTTGGTAAAGGGACGTCATTATCATGTTAGCTGCGTCAAAGTCATTGTATGTCATCACTTAACCTTCATTGTATATAAATCATCTCTTTCTTCTCCAGAATTGCAGTCAGCTTCTTGCCATTCTTGCTGGAAGCCGTACAAGCTCCATCTCTTGGACCGACTTGGTAGACTGGATGCCGAGTCTAGTGGTAGATTAACCCTTGGTAACAGACGTTCACTGAGGAAGAGTAATATCCAGGCCATCAGTCACAGGGAGCGGAGCAGAAAGTCATCCAGAGAGATAGACCAAACCTTCGGCCAAGAGAGGACTGGCTAGGACAGATCTGGGTGGACCAAGGCAGGACTGAGCCACCACCATGGGGAAACAGAACAGCAAGCTGAGGCCGGAGATGCTGACTGACTTGAGGGAGAACACAGAGTTCAATGAGCATGAACTGCAAGAATGGTACAAGGGCTTTCTCAAAGGTGAGTCGGCACAGTTTGTAGGATAACATTCCTCCTATAAAAGTTGCCGGCCCAGTTGCTAAGTGCTTGTAGTAACATATCGTCTACATACGTTGTACATTGTGGCTAATTAGAAGATCCTTGGAACCTATAACCCTTCCCAACACACTCCCTCTCACCCTATCCCTCAAATCACCTGATTTTTCTACCACACCCCTCTGAAAACCACACTTCAAACCAACCCCCTTCCCATCACTTTCCCTCTGACCCTCGCCCCTCCCACCACACCCCTCAAACTAACCGTCAAACTATCCATCAAGCCAACACCCTTCCCACCATACCACTCTCAAATCACCATCCCACCCACCACACCACCTCTGAAAGCACCCCTGAAACCACCACCCTTCCTTCACACCCCTCTCACCCTACCCCTCACAAACTATCCTTCAAATTGCCACCCTCACACCAAACCCGGTCTCGACCCCTCCCCCCTTAAACTACCGCCCTTCCTACCACACCCCCTCTGACCCTACCCCTCAAACCAACCTTCAAACCACTGCCCTTCCCACAACACTCCCTTCAAACCAGCCTTGAAACCACAACACCCCCTCTCACCCCACCAGTCTCTGCTCCACCCCTCTCACCTCACCTCACCTCACCTTCTTCCACTACCTCTCTCCCGTATCATCCCCCCCCCCCCCCCCCGGCTATTTACTTGTTAGTGATAATGTTAAAGTAAAGATTAGGGTTAGGTTTAGGGTTAGGATTGGGTTAGGGGAAGGGGAAGGTTCCAGGGTAATTGCCCTAGACCCCTCTCTCCACCATGCCTCTCTCCAACCCCTGTCCACTCACACTCCACCTGTTTTACACCTTACCTATCTCAAACCAACCCCTCTCTGCTCCTACTGATGATTCCAATAAATCCGAAAGAGTATTGTTTAGCTTAACCCGTTGAGCACGAGTCCCGAGTATAATCTGGCAAGTGTCTATGGGAAATGTTGTAGCAAAATCAGTCCGTCCTCAATGAGTCAAGTTCAGAAGTGATCCCTATTTGTATATTCTCTTTGTAGAATGATTCAACTGTTATCAAAGAGGTCAGCACATTTGTATTAGGCAAGTGTGGATGTAATATTTCTTCTTGTTTTTATCCATTTTTGAGATAGTCTTGTCTTTTCTAAGAATCAGTACATACATTAATATGTATCATACAAGATTCTTTTTTCCCCCCTGTGATTAAGGTAGAAATTATATTTGCCTTGCAAGGGGGTTAAAATACATCATCCCTCCTAACAAATGCCCTCTTTAACCCCCCCCCCCCCCCATCTCTCTCTGTATAATGGTATTAGTGGAAATTATGGCCATCTATGAAGAGACTAGATCAGTGTGGCCATATTAGAGATCGGTCAATGGCTCAATTTCTTGCAGTGGTAATGGCCCCACTCCATTACGTGACTATTATGACAAATTTTCTAACCTGAGCAGTTTGTTCTTTCTGCATAACCACCAGAGATAGATCTACTGATGTTTTTATTATCAATTTTATTATGACTTGCCTTAATGAAGCATTGTTTACATAATGGTCTTTGAGGATCAGGCTGTATGGAATATTGAGCACGTGACCCCAGTACCAGGACAAATTGCCCAGAAATAAAAGAATCCAGTGGGTTTTGAATGTAAAACCTTCACAAGCCATGCTGGATGGTGAGACCAGTTACTACCTAGCCCAGTTGCCTTTTAGTACAGCTCAGAGGAATGACATTTTTAAGGGGGTGGTGTGAGCTATGTCCCTGACTATTCAACAGATCCTTACCTGAACTCTTGTAGCATCAGGGAATGGTTTGTTCTGCAGGACTTCTATTCACCCATGGTACCAAATTCACCATGAATAATTTAGAGATTTAAACATTTCTGTTCGATGTTAGCTGCTGGTTGAGGGTCTCTTGATAATAACTTGTGAACTGGAAGCCAAGTACTGTAAGAGTGGAAATTTTCGCGGTGTTGAAATTTTCGTGCATTTCACGCGACCAGAAACTACTGCGAAAATAAATGCATGCGAATATTTTTGCTAGCCATATGTTCCTGTGTGTGATGTCTTGATTCCGCGCAATTGAAAACATGCGAAACTCTTCTTACCCGACCAAGCGCGTAAAATTAGTCGCGCGAAAATATCCACTTTCACAGTAGTCGGAGAAGTTAGAAGGCATTTAAGTTATTACAGCTGCACTTTGCCAGTGAATGGTCTATTTCTGTATCTCTGTTCCTGTATGTTTTATGTTTCTCTTTCTTTCTCTCTCTCTCTCTCTCTTTCTTGCTTTTTCTTCCCTTCTTAGTTTGTCTGTTTGTGTGTTTCCCCATCCCTTTGTTCAGGATTATCTTTTTTTTTTAATCACTCTGTCCTTTTTCTTAATTCTAATATCTTACTTTTCTCTCTCCGTGTTATATCTCTTGGTACGTTCTGTATCTACCCCACACTGCCCCAACCCCCGTCCACCCTTCCGCTGTACCTCTATCACCAAAGCGTCACCATGATCTGTCAGTCCCCCACAAATCAATCATTCCATTCTTTGCCAGAGGCAGGCATCGTGGATGCATCATTGTCAAAAAATATTGGCAACTGAGCTCTAGATACGGTCTGCCTTCATAGAGTCTTGTGTAGCTGCCTACCTCTTGTACTCAGCAGTGTTCAGGATTTGTATCCTACTTGATGAGCACCCAAAGAGGGTGATAGAGCTTGTATATAACATATCTTTTTCAAACCCAGTGATGATTATATAGGCAATCAAAATTACTATTACTAAGTAAACTATTAAATCGTGAAACTTTCGAGATGCACATGATACTCCTGTAAAGAATTCCTAGCCTACGATATACACGTTCATACTGTACATACTTTTTTTGGAGGGGGGGAGGTAGTCTTATACACTGATATATTGTCCTCCCCTGCCTACGAAATCTCGCCTGCATTTGAATTGTTTGATGTCACCAATTACTCATGAACCCAAAACCAAGGAAGGCAGGTGTTTTAGTCTTTTCCCCTCTTTTGAAATGCTGGTGTGTCGCTGTGGCCAGTAAATACCAGACAGACGTGTAAGCAATTACCAGTACATATTACTGTCATTTCATATTCGGCAATTATCAAGCATGATTCAAAGCATCTACATGCCAATTATCTCACTGTCCTCGCATTTGCAGCCTTCACAGAGCTATAATTGCTCACATGTGGTAAGTTGTGAGGCTCCACTTGTGACATTGCTTGTTCACAGATTCTCACGGCTTAATGAGGCATTTGTGAAAGTGAAGTATGAAGGATAATTGTTGGTAAAAAGGTCATACTTTAAAAAAACAAAAAACAAAAACAAAACAAAAAAACTAGGCTGTGTGTCATATGAGAAGTGCATGTATGTGGTGTAATTCCAACTCCAGGTGGAGATGAAAAAGTCAACCACATGTTCAGAAAAGTGAATGCAAGGTGTTAGAGAAATGCATGCATAAAAGATACCATGCAGAATGCATAGTATTATCCGTGTCATATCTGCACAGACACTTCATATTGAGTGATTTGCGATATTGAGCTCAAGGTATTGATGTTTCTGGCCAATGTGTGAGTTATCTCTCTTTTCCCCCCTCCCTCTGCCCCCTTTGTCAATTTCATTTTTTTTTTTTCAGGGGGTTTTCACAATGTTGAGTATACACTACTTGTCAGACATGATTAGGCAATTTTTGGCCAAAGTTTGGATAGTTTTGAAGGCTACCATGGATGCTTCAGGCAGAAGTATGCAATGAATCAGAATGCAGTGAAAAATTCTGCCTTTTCATTTGTTTTCTGGTGTTTAATTTTTCCTTTTTTTATGTGTTTATTATGTATCACAGATTGTCCCAGTGGTCACTTAACAGTGGAAGAATTCAAAAAGATATATGGCAACTTCTTCCCTTACGGCGACGCCTCTAAATTCGCCGAACACGTTTTCCGCACGTTCGACTCGAATGGCGACGGCACGATCGATTTCCGCGAGTTTATCTGTGCACTGAGTGTGACGTCGCGAGGGAAGCTGGAGGAGAAGCTAAAGTGGGCCTTCAGTATGTACGACCTGGATGGAAATGGCTTCATTTCTCGCAGTGAGATGCTGGAGATTGTCCAGGTAACTAGGCTAGAGGGCACTTTACACATACCGTAGGACCAGAAATATTTGCAGGGTGAAACTTTTGCAAATCAACACTGTATCGTGTGGACAAGAACTTTCACCAATCATGGCTCCACAAAATATGCAAAAGTTTTATGCGCCCAAAAATGTCTGATTTTACAGTACTTCCATTTATTTTGACATTTAGTCATAACCCTCAAAAACAGAACTAGGCCCTGTTGCATCAAAAGATGCAATTAGATATAGTCAGAAAATCAGACATACAACAAGTATCAACCAATCAGAATTGAGACTTTAAAGATTTATGGTTGATTTCCTGACATATGTTTGATCTCAACTTTTATGCAACAGGGCCCTGAACCACAGCATGAATAAGACAAGACTTTCTAGTGGGTAAGAGTGAGACGGTCTCTCAAGATTGCTGCTTTGAAGCAATAGGGCTCGGGTGGTTCCAACTGACTGAGAGTTAGTTTCAAGCACCCATGCTGATCTGCAGAAAAATGAAGGCAGTGGATATCTGTATTGCTAATGAAGGAATAATAAAGCATAGGTCATATTTTTCCACTCCCAAGTAAATAATGCATAGAGGAATATTTCTGCAAAAATAGGCTAGAAGAATAAAAAGTAGATACAGTCAAACCTGCCTTAGCGGCCATCTGTCTATGGCGACCACCTGTCTATAGCGGCCACTGAAAAATCCTCCCAAGAGAAAAGCCCTGTTAAAGACCCTGTGTATAGCGGCCACCTGTCTAACGCGGCCAGCGGCCACAAATTTTGTTTCCCGCGGTAGATTTTAACCTGGCTATAGCGGCCCAAAACCCAATGGAGCCATAGCTGAGCGGATAATTCAGCATGTTTTCCTGGTTGTAGCTATGTGGGCGACGTTCATTGATCGCCACCGCTGCATTCATCCCTCATTCAATCATAATAATGCACTAGTGTTAAGCTTGCTTCATGATAGTACACAGTACTATTGTGCAACAATTTCATATACACTGGCATGGTGAAATGCATGAAACAAACGTGTGCATATGTACACACATACATGTACATGTAAGAATACAACGATGATACGTGTACATGTAAGCAAATCACACAAAGTTGGATTACCTGTCTATAGCAGCCACCTGTCTATGGCGGCCACTTTTTCCGTCTCCCTTGGGTGGCTGCTATAGACAGGTTTGACTAGGTACATATTTGACTGGCTGTCAAGTTTGGTTTGACTGTAACTGTAATTGCTCGTCAGATTTGTGTGAATGTATGGATACTCTTGATGACTTTCCCTCTACAATATCAGTCTTCATCCCAAAGATATGGAAATATTGTTATTTGTGCAGCTTGGACGCATCAATAATCTCATACATCTCCATCTCCCTCTCACCCTCTCCCTCTTCCTTCTCTCTCTCTCTCTCTCTCTATCTATCAATCTCTCAATCTGTCTATCTATCTATCTATCTCTTTATCTACCTATCTGTCTGTCTATCTATCTACCTATCTACCTCTATGTCTATCTATCTATCTATCTATCTATTTATCTATCTATCTATCTACCTATCTGTCTGTCTATCTATCTATTTCTCTCTGTTATCCTATTCTCTCCATTCCTCCCTTACCCCCTCCAAAAAAATATATTTGTATATATACCAGGCTATCTACAAGATGGTTGGTACAGTGATGAAGATGCCCGAAGACGAGTCTACCCCAGAGAAGAGGACAGATAAAATCTTCCGGCAGATGGATGAGAACTCGGACGGCAAGCTGTCCCTGGCGGAGTTCATCAAGGGGGCGAAGCAAGACCCCTCGATAGTGCGACTGCTGCAGTGCGACCCCAGCGGGAGCGCCGTCACGAAGTGAAACCGATTTCTACCTGTAGATGTAACCTGGAGAGCCAGAGATTTCAGCAACACACGTTTACACCCAACACATGCATACACATATACACACATACAAGCAAGTGATGTGAGATCATGTAAGAAAAACAATAATAGATACAAAACTGTGTGCAAGAGGTATCATCACCTTATAAAGCCATGATGTAAAGTTCAAGGACTATCTATGTAGATAATATGCTCTTCTCGAGAAGTTTGACTTCCAGTCACGACGTGATGGAATGGTGTATGTACATGTCTGTTTCCCCGTTATTTTGGAGGTTGACGTGAGACCAGACTTGGAAGGCAGTGGTATATTCCGTATGACTTTCCCCCCAGACACCATAAAGTGATAGTCCGCTGAGGTCAACATTGCTGTGCTAATATGGATTGCCTCCACCTGGACAGGGGTGTGAGAGTACCGGTAAATGTTATCGAAATAAGATTGCTAGTTTCTTGGCATGAATGGCATTTGAAAAAGTCTTCTTTGAGGTACTGCAGAAATACTGTAGAGAGGATTAAATGTTTAAGAAACAAAAGTTATATTTTACAGGAGGGATGGGGATGACTTACTGCAAGTCTTTTTTAAGGGTTACAGTCACAGTTGTTGGTTTTCCTGGGGGCATTTTTCTAGATTTATATTTCATAATCACTACAGTCTATGTCAAGTTGGCCAATTATGCGGTCTTGCATACTGAACTTTTATTGGTATGTCAGAAAAAAACAAACAATAATTTTGGCTGCCATTTCAGACAAAACAGTATAAAGAAATCAGATTGTCTGTGTCTTTCCTAGCCTGGAACTCAAGAGGAGGGACAGAAGTACAGTTACAGTTTAGTTTCATTCCAAAATTTAAAATACAAACATTAAAGCTATTAAGCCTGTAAATATGAAAGAGCCAATGACCAATTAGAGCTAATGATTATTATGAAGGGAGTAAAATATCAGCTGTTTTTAGTTCCGTCTGTCCCACACTCTTTCTTTCTTTTTTTTTTTTCTTCTTTCAGTGATGCAAACCAAACATTAGGAATCACACACTAAAAGGAAAACAAGCAGTGTGTAATACCACATTTGAGGGCTGACTGTTTAGGCCTTAAGACATGGAACAGGTCAAACTATATCCTGCAGTTTAAGCAAGATTTTAGCATGTTGTCAAGTGTAACACAGGGTGGAAGATGACTTACGCCAGACCTTTTGTGTAAAACACACAGTACAGTGTACACTAGTGTGGAGTGTAGTCAACTTTATGCACTAATCACACTTTCGTGTGTAATTTTGTGCTGTGTTACACTGGCATTGGACACTGATTGCACAGAAGCTTCCCCATGAAGTGTTATGATGAGTTTGATTGTAGTATCCAGACAGCGCTAGCACCTTTCCATTGTTTTGTGACCCAGGCTATAGATTGATTTTTCTTCTTTTATTTTTAGCCTTTCTCTCATACTTGATTTTTTTTTTGGGAAGAAATGCAGTTTTTGTGTGTTTCCCAGTAATTCATTGCAGAGCGTGAGTAAACACAAGCATATTTTTATGTTGTCCTTTCTTTCCAGAAAATTAAAATTACCGACACTTGCCTTGCTTGTTTCTTTCTCATGTGTTGCCAATTTGAGGATGAAGCCATTTCAGGACGTTGCTGCCTTGCTGAGTTGTAGTTGTAGATGTAGTTAGAATAATTATGTAATGTTGATATACTGGTTGGAGGTGTATTAAATATCAGCCATTCTATGGGAGATTTGACACTAATGGGACTGGAAGCTTCTTGGTTTCCAGCCGCCACCGTGTTGATGACTGTTTCCAGCAGCTGTACATAGACAGAAGCAGTTTGAGTGAATCCATGGATTGATGTGTACTGTTCTTTGATCATTTGTGTATTCTTCATATTGAGAAGATTTTCCAGTGGATGTTGACCGCCTTTCTCAAGCGTTAGAAGCAAACTCTCCGTTTGTTTGTCTCTGTAAGTTTATCGTGATCGTCACTGCAGTCGTATGTCATCGTCGTCATCAGTATCGTTGTCATCATCATGTTGTACTTTTTGTTACCATCAGACTGCCCTTAATAACAGGTTATTTGCTATTTTGTCGTGAGGATTCTATTGTTGTTTGTTTCAATGTTTCTGAATGAAAATGTCGTCCCGCCCCCTCCTTTTTTTTTTTATTGTTAATCTCTGTAATTTTGCACATTTTAAATCTTTACTTGATCAAGTGAGCCATCCCCATATTAGTTCCACAATGTGTCTCCAAGCAAGATTAATGACCAAGCCTATATATTCCAGGTCCAATCACCGAGTGACCAAATTTGTATCTTCTTTTAAATTTCGTGGTACTGCCACCCTGTGATATTCTTTCTACTTTTTTTTTTCTACTGCATCTATCTGTTTTTTCAGTGCAGAGGTTATTGTCATGTTGGTCTTTATGGAAGTATTGATGATATGACAGTGATATCAGTAATTCCAGCATAAAGAAAGACATGTTTAACATTGGTAGGTCAATTAATTTAACTGTGTATCCACTGCACCCGGAATTGTTATATGCAGAGCAGTGCATATAAATGGCATGCGAACTAACCTTGTAGTGTGCAAAGAGAGAATACATGTACCACCCTTGCAGTCCGGAGTATAAAAGTAACTTTGTAGTCCTGTCTCCATGATAGAGTGAATTCTGTCTAATGAGGTGTACTCAGTTCCATCCACAGTGATGCCATCATCAAGTTGAAGGAAACCCTGCTGGTTGGAAACCAAATGCATCTCTTCACATATGGCCCAAAATGATTTGTCTGAAATATTCATCCAATTAATTTTTTTTTTCTCCCATTAGTTTTCCGGAAGTATACCTTGGCTGTTATGCATTGAGGTGTCAAATAGAAATGTATACCAAATTTGATACTGTACCAAATATGTACACACTGATGGCATACAATTCTTTTTCTGGCATTTTCATTTACATGAGTGCGTTTGTAGATAGAATCTGATTTAACACAGACATTCTTCATGGAAAGGTGTTTCGAGGCACAATTCTCTCTTGCTCAGTCTTGTAGCTAGACGAGCTTTTATCACCAGATACATATGTACAGTCACACAAAAGAAAGGCACTAAAATCCTAGCGTAAAAAACAAAAGTTTAGTAGGACATTTGAAAGGACTTTGATTTGCTTTTTCATTTATTTTCTCTTTGAAAGATGCAGGCATCTTTCTGTCTGGCTTCTCCAAAAAAGAAAAAAGGTACAAGAACACTCTTGAATTTTATTGTGGTATAAATTATCAGAAGTGTTGTATCTCAGTTAGCTTCATGTGATCTGTTAGAATATAGAGTGGCTGAAAGAACATGCATGCTTCTAATATTGTGATGTATATATCTAACTTCAATGTTCATGGTTGAATTGTTCTTGAGTATGTAGTGTACCAAGCCTCATATTTTCAAAACATGTCTTGTTTGTCTTGTTTTGTTTTTTTAGGGTTGTTTTTTAACCTTCATCATTATAAACCAGATCTTTGCCAACATGTTGTAAGTTTGCATGCATTGCAATACTTCGTTATCATAGCTGTCACTGCGGCTCATGAAATTGTCCCTTCAAAGAAAAGAGAAAAAGAAGCAAGTGAATTAAAGATTTACTATAATTGTTACACAAATCTACTGATTAAAAGTGCAGTGATTATATGTAGATGAGTTAAACTGAAAGCCTTGTTCTGCTTTTGCTTTGATATTTTCTTTCGTAATTAATCTTCTATAGATTTGTTTTCATCTTTCAAATAAGTTATTGAGTAAAAAGCTGACATTCTAAATACATTACAGAATCTTTCTCGTAGGAAAAAAAAAAGAGAGAGAAGAAAAAAATGGTATTATTTGAAATGATGACTAATATTCATTCCAAATGTTAGTAATTAAGGTGATATGAAAGCCAGAAATTTCAGTGAGTTTCTCCAAAAGCTTCCTCACAGAAATATCCTGTGCTTACTGCAGTACTCCAGCATGATTAATGGCTGTAGAATGCTGTTTGACATTCCGTATGACCATAAAAAAGAGAAGAGGATTTCATTGTCTCTCTCATCCACATTTCTTCTACGTGTGACCAATATTGAAAAACCACAGATCATGAACTGTTAATCGGACAAAGTTTGAAAAAGAAATGTTCCTGGTACCATGTTTAGCAGTAAAACTATGCACTTTGGATATATTGCCCAAAGCCCTGGCAATAATATGAATGTCACTATCCGTCATTCTTTGGTACTTTACTCTTTTCATATAATTCCTCGTTATACTTCTGTTTCCCCCCTCAAATTCCATGTCATGGATGCTACCGTTGTATGTTTCAGTGGAACTGTTGAAACAAGTGTTAAGTTGATTAACTGTTTCTTTCCTTAATGTATATCTGAATCAAAGAAAGTCCTCGTGACAGTTTGTATGTAATGTGAGCATGTGTGTGGTGTGTCTGTGTGTGTTTAATTACCTGCAAAGTGCAATGTGGCTCCGCATCTTTCTGTATCCTACCCAGACTACCACAAGTTCTACACAGATTGCTAGGAAAAAAAACAAAAAGCGAAAACAAGCAAACATTACCAATTTGAACCACAAGAGGGCAGGATTCCTATTTCTACCCCTACCCCATCTTTGCTGTAACCTTGAATTAAAACAAGAAGCATTGTGGGTCAGTCAGTGAGCAATTATACTACATGTACTTGAGATCTATTAATGTAACATTTTGTTATAATTACATAGATATGAATACTCTATCCATTCATCAAAAATTTTCCACAGTAACAAAAGGTTTTTTCAAAGTATATTCTTTCTCTCTCTCTGAATGCACCAGACAAAAGTATGTGTTCTTGTAATTGTTTTTTCTTTTCCCTCTTAATTTACTTTTAGACAAATGTTTAAAAGGATGCAAAAGAGAAGTTGATACCCCTGGTATGGTTACAAAATGAGTATTTTGATAACAGTTTTTGTTATAATTTTCTAGCTGACTTCAGTTAGATTTCATTTGAAGGCTTCAGAAACAGACATGCTTTATTTTGAGAATAGGCCTTCTGGAAAGTGATGGGTGCAGGTCTGAGAGATGTGACTTGAAGCACAATGAATAAAGGGATAAATGAATGCATAAATTAATTAAGAAATCAATACGGTACTAACTAAATGGATAAATGAATATTAATGAATAATATGACTAGAATGATGGTTCCTAATTAGGAATGAAAGCTGGAAAAGGTATCAAATGCAAGTCGGGCTAAGAGTGAAAATTGTTTGAGTTTTTCAGGATTCATTCACTGGATCCTGTCATCTAGGCCTTGCCTTCAGCCAGTTAATGTATTTCTCTTTATCTGTATTTTTTTTGGATGTAGAGAGTAAGAATGCCTAGTTTGCCTTTAGAACATCAAGTTTATTCTTTGTCTCTTGATTAAGGTTGTATAGTCTGACTTGCTGCATTAGTCACAAATAATAGAAACAATAGTCTCTGGATGGTGAAAATGTGTGTCTTATGAGTTTCTAATTCAAACTTTATATTTTTTTCTTCCTTATTTGCATCATATTGGACTGAGTGTATTTGATAAAAGTAAATTAAAAAAGAATAATTCTCGCAATTCTAGACTTAAAAGGAGGGGGAAAAAAATGTGGCAATGAAGAAGGCATACAATGGAGAAGAATGTTGAGCCTTTGGGTATATGGCTTTCCCCAGCATGTTTCATAGACCTGTAGCAAGGAAGAGATGTGACCCCAATTGACATTGTAGTGGGTTCAAGAATTTTCCATGAGTACACTGAAAGTGTGCATCTTCACAGAGTTAGGCCTCTTGCTTAAACACAGAATGATATAGACACATTTCTTGTCCTACCCTTGCCACCTCTATCCTTCCCTGTCATGTATATTGTGGGAGTGTGTGGAATAAAGGAATCTTCAGGTGAGTATCCAAGATCGTGACCAGTTTCAGATGGGCGTACCGAGTTTGGCACTTTACTGTTCCAGTACCGAGTCTTCATTGTAGTTCGTAGTATTATTTATTGTTTCTTTGTTCAGATGATGTAAGATTGCCCTTTCAGAGTGAAAAAAAAAACAATGAAACAAAATGGGCCCAGAAATACACAGAACAAACTTATGTCTTTCTGCAGGATGCCCAATCAAAGTGTGCACAGTAGATGGAGATACAATGACACTTTTGCTCTTGTGTGCAATGCAACAGGAATGCAATTCCCCCAAGTTGACTGTTATGGTCGGTGAACTGAGAGCCCCATTATGGAAAGTAGTTCATGTTGATTTGATTGGCTTGTGTTGGAAAGTTTCCACGCATTTAGTAGGTCCTACTAGGTAGGCTCACACAATTTGTTCTCATACTAGTCGGATAGTACCACCCTGTAGTATTAGACCCAGCAGTCCTCTATGTCCAACAATACCTGTCTGTATTCGCTGCTCCACAGGCTATGTTTGCAGATGAATAAAGTTATGTGTTACTGGGATGTATTGTGTCGGAATGTGCAAAGAAAGACGATGGATGAATCGATGGTGCATTTCAGCACCAGCTTTGCCTCATGGTATGCAAAAGCAAAAGTCTTGTGTATGTATCTTGTGGTGAAACAATTTGCCCAAAAATACATTTCTGAAGAAATGCATTCTACTACTGTTATACATGGTTTATAATGAGAGGTATGAGTGAGAAATCTTTCTGTAAATACTCTGTGTATATTTTCTTTTTTTCATAGCTGTTGATACGAGCAATGTGCATTAGCTGAAAGCAAATACAAAGTAGCTAGCCTTGTATGTGAGTCCCAAAAGTGGGTTTGGGATAAGAGAGAGTAATTGTAGATAGGAGAATTACCTGAAGAGGAGTCCATTAGCATAGAAATTGTGCATATTCAATACTCTAATGATTGTAGTCCTGTGGAAGTCATCTGGAAGGGGATATTTTGTTGAATTTTTTTCTCCTAATTTTGTAACTGGTTAATCTTTACTGAACCAATGTGTATTGTCTGTTATGCAAAGAGTTTATTACTGTTGGTATTTATGTCATGTTATCTTTTTTTCTAAAAATTAAGTAGTCTCTGTTGGGTTTATTCTTACAATGGTTTTGTGTGAGAAAATACAAAAAGATATCAATATAATGCAAATATATATATATACATATATCTATAGAAAGCTTTCATGTACATTGGCTGAAATTGGTCAAAGTTTACATAATGAATGGAATGAGATGTGAATTTGTCATACATACTGCAAAGAGTCATCCATAAACATGAGAACTGGTTTCTTTATCATTTTTGCCAAGCATTCCAATGTTATGAAAAAAGAGAGTGAAATTTTTGACCAGATCTCTGTCTCCTCACCCCGTCAATCCTTCCCTCATGAAGAGGAGGATGTTGGGGACAATATGTGCAGGAAATATCAGACTTGAGTTCCTTCACATACTTCAGTTTGCCTGGAGTGGGTGTGTATTGAAATGGCGCTGATTAGCCTTGACTGAAAGCTGGTAGGAACAACAGTGATGCTTATGGAGGGCGAGGAACAAAAATGTTGTAATAAGCGCAGATGATTTTTATCCTGTCAAGAGGTATTCTGGATTTATTTATTCATTTTTCTTTTTCTTTTTGGCATGGGAAGATTCTTTGAGTATCTATTGTGACCTGAAAAAATTTGCAGTTTGAAATCTTGAGATCTAATAACGTGAGTCATTGAAATAAATGGACATCAAAGTGAAATGTCACTGGTGTAGATTTTTTTCTGAAAGGCTTTCATAGTAATTTCTCTTTCTTGGCTAGACATAGCATTACTCACTGTTCCAGGCTTGAGAGATCAGATTTTCATTTGAATCTCCTCCCTTAAGTGCATTTAAAAAGAAGATAAATAGTTGAAATGAAACAAGGGAGATGAGACAATATTTAGACACTAGAGCGCATGAAGAAATCTAAGTTTGAATGTAATTTTTTTCTTTGTGTTATGGAGGTAGCCTCATATCACGACTTCTCTCCCTTTTTCTTGTGATATCAATGCATTATTCCAAACTGACAACAACAAAAATGATAATAAAGGCATTTTATCAAGTTATTTACAGTTACTACCATGCAGAATTACAGTGGACATTTTATCATAGTGGCACATTTACAAACTTGAGGAGTTGGTGTAGGTAGAAGATTGTGGGTAACATTTAAAGTCTGAAGGGCGTTACCATCTCTTTTTGTATACTGTATATTGCCTGTCTTGTATAAACTTTGAAGAAGATTAAATTGATTATATGTAATCTCTCTATCTCTTCAGCTTTCTCTGTCATTGTTACTCTGTCTGTGTCATGAATTGTTATTTAACAAAAATGAATATGAATAAACCAAGTATGAATTATTCATAACTTATGTACTCGTCTTTCCATTTTGGGCATTTTTTATTCATTTATTTATCTATCTATATTTATTCATTTATTTATTCATCTAATATTTTTTAAGGGAGCGTTGGTGCCCTGTTCATAGTTCTGAAAAGTGAGCAATGCTGAAGTGACTTAACAGAGCAACAGACTCACACCCCTGTAAAGTATATTTTTGTTTATGGAAATACAGAAAGATTTTATTTGCACAGAGAGGCTACTCTCTGATAAATCAATTTCCAGTATGTGTAAAATTAGATTAAAAACGAAAATGCAGGCTATTGACACAAGATGTACAATACATGAATTATGTATTCCCCTTGATACAAAAAGGCTGAAATGAGAGTCATTCGCTTTCTCCAATTCTCCTCCCCCCCCCCCCCTTGTCGAATCCATATATGGGTGTTAACAGTATTAAGAGCAGGGATAAAGCTGATAAAGCTGACTTGCCAATTTTTGGTGATTCTGAAGAAAGCTTCTTGAAGATGAGAATGAAACCCAAATACACATGTACGTATGTCACATTGAGTGAATGCAGCAACATTTTTAGTAAAAATGTTTGAGGAAAAATGGATAGTCTGTTGAAAAGTCCTGAATCTTGTTAATGATCAAAGGTTAAGGTAGTTGAGAACAACAGCCAAAAAATCTCTTACTTTGAATTTGAGGGGTTTTCTTATATGCTTCCCTAGACAAACTTCCCAATCAAATATTAATGTGTATATGAGATTATATCTATATAATTTTATTGTTTTCAACAAATGCGCTCGTGCGTTGAAGTATTGAAACATCATTATTCAAAATAATTTTTTGCCGTTCAAATTAACTAACATGGCAACTGACGTGGCAAATTTAGCATTCTAATACAGTGCGCACATATTTTTGGTAATGGCTATTCAACTTCATGTCAACCTGTCGCTAGGTTATTCCCAATATTCATATTCACATTTAGGAAAGCAAGTTTGTGATATAAAAGGAGCATTCAAATCAAATCCTTGTAATGTCCATTAAAAAAAAGTACATAACTTGTACTGCGTTTCAAATTGAATTAAGTAGGCCTACTTCTATGATATAATGTGGATCAGACATGATAATGAAAACAAAAATGTGTAAAATGAAGATTACCAAAGCAATGCAACAATCATAATGAAAATAAAAATGTAAAATTGGAATAATAGGCATGATGATTATGATGATCGTGATTAAAAAAAGTGCTTAAAGGTGTAAGTTGAATATCACTAAATCAACATAAAATATTCAGCTAAAAGAAGATGTTCAGGTTAAAATAAAAATTATCATTATGGCGAGAATAAACAACAAAAAGACACATTCACTGATTAAATGGACACACTCAGCCTTGCTTATACCTATGTGTATTACAAAATAGAATGCTCAGTTGTGAAAGTCGATCTTTCAAAAAATGAAATTGAAAGTCCTTTTAAGTGTTAACTCAGTCCATCACCCTTAATTGAAGGTACAAATTTAGAAATTCATGTCCAATGATTACATCCAAAATCGAACATCTGATCATTCATCGAGTACCGAAAAATGAATTTCAAAGCTATAAGATTTTTTTTTTAATCAAAGTTACTTCGCTACTTTAAACATGCAAATTTGAATGCACATAATATGTAAATGGATGCACTTTTACGAAATACAGTGTAATATATTGACAAGGATAACTTCAATAAGGCCTATTGATGATAAGTGCGGTGGCACACCTTTTTCCAGTCGTTCTTGAAGGTCCTCTTTACCTTTGGCTACAGTGATTAAAAAAAAAAAAAAATCAATATATGACAGTTAATACATATTGTGTAGGTCTGTTGTACCACAAAATATCCTATCATATACAATTTTTGCGAAAAAGCCTAAAATATAAGGAGATATTTGTATTTTTCTCAATAAACCGCATCTGACAGTTTAGTCTGGAATCATTTTTATTATAACTATTGTTAACATTTTGTATATTTAACAATACTTAACATCGATTTTACCGATTCAAATTTTTACAGTGGTTGTTTCTATCCCAACTCACATTTTAGAACTATATTTTTAAAGCACTAATGCTGGCTTTTTGTTTCATCTGCAAATGGTAAATCATGCCTTTAATGAACGAATGAAATCAGATGAACGGTATGGTGGATATTTCAGTGGAGAATCAAACATGAAAAAACAAATTTATGGAATTCTGGGTCTGTTTTAGCTGGAGAATGATACAGCGTGCTAGTCAGATCCACACAAGCAACTTTTGGAAGAGGAAATGGTGGCCAGTAACCTCATAACCATCTCACTGGTATGTGCACACACACGCACACACGCACACACACACACACGCACACACACATATGCACACACACACACACACACACTCACGCACAAATAATAATGTTTCACCATTAACAAAAAAAAAAAAGTCATTGCTGTTGTGAGGAAAATTGTGAGGTAATTTCACATATCGTGACTTCCTCTGCTTTACGTTTCTGGTTGCTCCCGGTATCGTATTTTTCGTTGGGATATGCAAAATTCTAAACTTAAAAAAAAAAAAGGTTGTTGATGTAATGAGTCCAATTTTGTTTATATCGTACAGATGCATTTGGTTTCCGATGTGCTTTCATTTATAATAGAAACAAATACAAACATGTCAAAGAATTACACTATATAACTGAAGAATCTTATTGCTGTCTTAGTTACTTCCAATTTTATAAGATGTTGTTGTTGTTGTTCTTTTGAATTGTGGAGCTCTCTACCGGGTGAGCAATTACTAGTACATGTATAAGATCTTCTGCTATTCTGCTATTATGATAGTACTCTTTACATTGTTGTTGACGTTGTTGCATCCATTCGTCTAGCTTCAATTTTGTCGTAGAGGGGGCTATGCAACTACTAGTACAGTACCAGTGCCGTAGCCGTTTATACTGCACCGACTACCGCTGTACTTCTTTGTTTACCCTTTGTAACGAATAACTCGGTTACTAGTATAACGCAGGTAATGGAAAACGTGGTGGAATTCAATTGGTAAGTTTTTGCGAACAGTCTGCGCGTGGCCTATGTGATCTCTTTCAGGGTAACTGCTTCATGTTTAGAGGATGACTTCTGAGAGAAAGAGAAGGGCGATACAAACGAGACGATGGAAGTGTCACATTAATCAAACGGCCCACCTCCCCCCCCCCCCACACACACACACCAGAGGCGGATCCAGGATTCCGTAAAGGGGAGGCGCCTTTACAAAATTAAAGGGGGCGCGCTCTCCCCCCCCCCATTTTTCTTTTTATTTCTTTAGTTTTAACCCCCCCCCCACCCCCCCCCCCAAAAAAAAAAAAAAAAATGAAGAAGGGACGCGCATTCGGTGCTCCCCCTCTGGATCCGCCACTGCACACCACCACCACCACCACAACAACCTTCGTAAGTTTACGCATATAATGTGAGTAACCGGATTATTTATATGGCTATTTTTTGTCCGAATTTTCTCAAATTGTTTTGGACATGGAGTGGAATAACTGACGTCGTTGATCAAAACGTAGTTGTTGTTTTTTATTGTAAAATGTGCGTTAATTGCATGATCTGACGATGGCCTTATCAGGACCAATCATTTTATAGAAAATATTAACCCCCCCCCCCTCCTCCCTATGCACGTGGATTGAATGAATGCAGCAATATCGGTACAACACATCAGTGAAATTTGAGGATCTATTCAAAAGGATGGAATTTCGAAACTTTCATACTGCCATCGCTCGCTACCATAGGCGCCGGAAGTGGGGGGGGGGGGGGCGGCCGCCCCCCCCCCTCCCCAATCCAAAAAGTGGGGGGGGGGGCAAAACGCATTTTTGCCCCCCCCCCCCCCCAAAAAAAAAAAAAATGATAATAATAAAAATAAATGAATAAACAAAGAAAATAAAATAAATATGTACATATATGAATAAAAGGGGAATAATATGGCTACAAACGGCAGCTTTTGGACTGTAAAATGTCAAAATTTTCAAGCTCGCTCGCTTCGCTCGCTCGCATCCAGCAGTTGAGCCCGGTGCGCCTACCCCTTAATTTCTAAAGCGAAAAATATAGCTACGACGGCAGTTGTTGGACTCTAGAATGTCAAAATTTTCGCTCGCTCGCATCCAGCAGTTGAGCCCGGTGCGCCTACCCCTTAATTTCTAAAGCGAAAAATATAGCTACGACGGCAGTTGTTGAACTCTAGAATGTCAAAATTTTCAAGCTCGCTCGCTTCGCTCGCTCGCATTGAATCGTTATGCCATTCTCCTAATGTTGCTGAAAGTAATTGCCAGTAGTTGCGCCCGATGCCCCCACCCCTTAATTTCCAAAGCGAAAGATAGATATAGCTACAAACGGGAGTTTTAGGACTGTAAAATGTCAAAATTTTCAAGCTCACTCGCTTCGCTCGCTCGCATTGAATCGTTATGCCACTCTCCTAATGTTGCTGCCAGTAATTGCCAGCAGTTGCGCCCGATGCCTCCCTTAATTTCCAAAGCGAAAGGTATAGTTACAAACGGGAGTTTCGGGACTGTAACATGTCAAAATTTTCAAGCTCGCTCGCTTCGCTCGCTTGCGTTGAGTCGTTATGCCACTCTCCTAACGTTGCTGCCAGTAATTGCCAGCAGTTGCGCCCGATGCCCCCCCCCCCCCTTAACTTCCAAAGCGAAAGATATAGCTACAAACGGGAGTTTTGGGACTGTAACACGTCAAAATTTTCAAGCTCGCTCGTTTCGCTCGCTCGCATTGAATCTTTATGCTACTCTCCTAACGTTGCTGCCAGTAATTGCCAGCAGTTGCGCCCGATGCCCCCCCCCCCCCTTAATTTCCAAAGCGAAAGATATAGCTACAAACGGGAGTTTTGGGACTGTAAAATGTCAAAATTCTCAAGCTCGCTCGCTTTGCTCACTCGCATTGAATCGTTATGCCATTCTCCTAATGTTGCTGCCAGTAATTGCCAGCAGTTGCGCCCGATGCGCCGCCCCATTAATTTCCAAAGTGAAAGATATAGCTACAAACCGCAGTTTTGGGACTGTAGAATGTCAAAATTTTCAAGCTTGCTCGCTTCGCTCGCTCGCATTGAATCGTTATGCAATTCTCCTAATGTTGCTGCCAATAATTGCCAGCAGTTGCGCCCGATACGCCCCCATTTATTTCCAAAGCGAAATATATTATAGCTACAATTAAAAAAAATATGACAGTATATAATTTGTCGTCGTTTCACACCGTCATTCCATAATCCATGTTAGGAAAACTTACAATGTTCCTCAATGACTGCGTTGTTGAATGTATCACATTCTGTAATGTATTGTAGTCCCATTATTGCTTACGCACACACGCACAAGCATATACAGACCGTCAAAATTACTTTATGGTTCCCCCATGTTTCGACCCACAGTACGCCACTTTACATATATATGTATATATATATATATATATATATATATATATATATATATATATATAATAGATATGTGTGCTTGTGTGTGTGTGTGTGTGTGTATTGTGTAACATATGCATGGTCTAATCTTGAGCCCCCTACAATGTTTGCCCCCCCCCCCCCCCAATCCAAAACTGCTTCCGGCGCGCCTGAAGACTACAACAGTTCCTGACGTCATTGCAGAACAACAATGCAAAGAGAATTCGTTAAAAACCATTCTTCATGGAAAGCACATATTCCTGTGACTTTTTCTTTTACTGACATAATAATGTTTAGGAAATTTTTCCCCTGCTTTCTGAAAGAGGTAAGTCAGTTGCTCTTTCTTTCATTTTGGGTGTATATAGGAAAGTTAAATTTTGAGGAATTATTCTCTGATGTGTTCTAAAGGTTACCGCATTCGCTCAATCCACATGCATATTTGCGGAGACTTCCCCTTTAAGAAAGCACATACAATGTCATGTCCAAAGGTAAATGCAGGGCTGCTATTACGAGTGATGCCCAAATCTCAAGTTTGGTTTGTCGAGGAAAGGAAATCATAACATTTAGTCAGGATCAGTATATTATGATTATTATTAAGCTTACGTTCGGACGGTGAATAAGAATACGTTCTATATGCGGCGCCCCATAGAACTTATCCTCGAGGTTAGGTATCCTCAAAGTTAAGGGTCAGCGGCTGAATTTAACTACGGAATTCATGTGAATGTATGATCACTCATGTAATCAAGGGGGTAAGCCTATACACTGTACCTCCATAGTGTAATGGATGTAATGATATTCGATATCGTAAGTCTATTTCTTTTTCTTTTGCATGTTGTGTATTTTGTGCGCCCACATATCTCGCCATCCGTTGCTGTTTCAGCATATATGTTATACACGTACCACTCTTGTATGTGTAGTTTTACACACGTATTCAATCACACACACACACACACACACACACACACACACACACACACACACACAATCAATGTACATATAAATGTCTAACATGCAGCGTCGCGACATGATTTAAAGCCAATGGATAATTTTGATGAATACACACTGTATGGAAGTTTCAAGGTTATTGATACGGAATGTATTTATAGTAGCTGAAATCATACAAACTACTGCATTATTTAGCGACAAGAATCACATTCGACTTATGCCGTTTACTCCTCCCTTGTCAAAATACAAACTGAACGTGTTCGTGCGTTTTACCGTTTTAACCATGCTACATTGTATGGGTTAAAACATTGATTATGCTGATGACAAAAAGAGGATAGCTTTGGATCCACTGCCCACTATAGAACTGGTATCTTTGAATGTATGAGTACCCGCATAGGAAGGAGTTCACAATTGTAAAGATAAAATTGAAAACTGCTTCGAGCTGCTTTGTGTGTCTTGTTTCTTCTTTTCTCACCATCCCTTCTCATTTGTTCTCCTATTCTCTCTTCTATACTCTCTTATATCTTCTTCTCTCCCATCATTCTTTTTTGTTTGTCTTCTTTCCACTATCTTTTCTTCACAGCTCCTAATCTTTCCTCTCTTTCTTCTCCTTCCTGCGGATTTTGCATCATATCACCATCATGGAAGAAATAACAAATCAAGTGAAGTCAATTCAAAACATCCGTGCTGAGAAATATTCTCCATTGATGACTAATAATGTAGATAATATCGTGTGGAGGTGAAACATCACGCAAACATGATGGAAAATGCAAATTGGTCAGCGAGTCATTGTTTTTGCGTCATTTATGTTTCCATGCATCTGTTTATTCATTGTGACAAGATGTACACGTTGTCAGTGAAATAACAACAGAGTTATACCAAGTTGGGAACCTACCTATCTACTTTCGTCTAGAATCAGTCCGAGAAACTTTTATAGGCATAATTTACCATTTGCAGAAGATGAAACAAAAACCGAACATTCATGATTCAAAATAGTTCTAAAATGTGAGTTATGGATAGAAACAACCAATGTAAAAATTTGAACCAGTAGAGTCAATGTTAAAGGCATAATTTACCATTTGCAGATGAAACAAAAACCCAACATTAGTGCTTTAAAATAGTTCTATAATGAGAGTTAGGGATAGAAACAACCACTGTAAAAATTTGAATCCGTATAATCGATGTTAAGTATTGTTAAATACACAAAATGTGAACAATAGTTATAATAAGAATGCTTTCAGACTAAACCGTATACAGTTATGGTTTATTGAGAAAAATGCTGATATCTCCTCATATTTTAGGCTTTATTGCAAAAATTCTATGTGGTAGGATGTTTTGTGATACAACAGACCTACACATATGCATCAAATGTGATATCTTGAACATTTCTGAAATCACTGCTCCCAAAGGTAAACTGGACCTTTAAAGGGATGGTACAGTATTGGTGGAGATGAAAATTGGGCTTTAACTATTTGCGAGATACCAAGAAAACACTTAATGAAATAGTACAGAGCATACCATTTTAAGAGGAATCTAAAGTTTATTTGATGAAAATCGGGTTTGGAATAGCTGAAACATCCAAAAACAGAGCAAAACAAAACGATCGTAATAAAATGTGGGTCCCACACTTTATTAGGATCGCTCTGTTTTGGATATCTCAGCCATTTCAAGATCAATTTTCATCAAATAAATGTTGAAATCCCCATGGAATTACATGCTCTTTCATATTTCATAAGAGATTTTACACTATCTCACCAAGAAATGATAAAAACCTGAAGTTAAGTCTCAACCAAAACTATACAATCCCTTTAAGTATTGCTAATTATACAATTTGTGAACAATAGCTATAATAAGAATGTTTCCAGACTAAACCGTAATACAGTTTTAGTTTGATAAAAAATAATAATGACATCTCCTTATGTTTGGGCTTTATTGCAAAAATTTTATATGGTATAGTTTTGTGATGCAACTGACCTACACATATGCATTAAAAGTGATATCTTGAAAAATTTTTGAATCACTGCTCCCTGAGGTAAACAGGACCTTTAATGAATGTTGCGACATCTGTGTCAATCTTTTCAAGTAAAACGCCGAGTCTCTTTCGTAAAGGCATCAGCTATTACTTCAGTTTTCAAGCATGATATCTATCCACTAATCTCACAAAACTAACATGCAATCTAAAGCTATGTAAATGCAGTATTGAAGTTTGATACCGACAAAGACTAATACTCACAAAAACAAGACGGACTTAACTAAAATTCAAAGAATTAAAATCGTTCCTGTTCCGGTGTCGAGTATAGAGGGTTGGTGGCACTGTTTCACACTGTTTCCAGCTTATCAAAACAGAAATGTAATAGTAATAATAATAGTCACCTAAATAAATAAATAATTGAATAAAACATATATAAAAAAAAATGGTATATCTGAGTTTGCGTTAAGGAAAAAATAAAAAAGGTATGCAAAGTATTAAATGATTATTAAGTCATTCAAAACAGAGAAAGTAAAACCAGTCAATGACAGGATTTCCACTCATTCAGAATTTCCCATAGTCATATTAATTTTGACGCATGGAGAGTATTAGATATTTCCCAGCCATTTGGACATCATTCTACAAATTATCAGGCAGCAAAGTGACGTTATGTGAAGGTTAAGCCACCACAATGCCAAACAGTGTCTCGACTATTTTGATTTGTTTGAGCAATCTACCACATAGGTAACTTGCAGACGATGTGTTCAACATTTCTGCTCTCCCCGCAAGGAACGACATTCCAATTTTTCTCGAGAGTTTCACGCTTCACAGCCACGCAGTTATCGCCCCCAGCATTGGTCCCGTTGGAGCTGCCGACTGACCAGTCGGTGTAATCAAATTTCGTGCCGTCGCTCCAGGTGAAGTTGCCTTCGTCGCGAAAGTCTTTTAACCCTATCCACATCTTTTTATCTGCCTGTGGTACAATGTGGTAAGAGTTTTAAAAAGGAGCTGTGTCAGTTATGGAGAGAACGGGATTCATGATGGATGTCACCAAAAGAAAAATAGAGGGGGGTTTTGTATAACATGATTTATGCGCATGTGTTCATTTTAACGGGGATCAAAACTGGCAAAGACCTATTGACCATGAAGGAATGAACATCGATACTTGATATGAATAAAAACTGGTCGTAACGGTTTCCCTATAATGCCAATTTGAACTACTGTTCATTCATTCATTTCCATTTCAAATCATAATGGGCCTACTTACAAAATTCAAAATACAATTATCATGTTACAATGTATAGGGCCTATATATCTTGAATGGAGGGATCACAAAATTGAAAACACACAATGAGGCTTATTGGAAATGATCCCTCAACCCTAAAAGGGCAGGGCTTTTTGGCTATGCTCAGTCCGGGGGAGGGGGGGGGGTGGATTCCGCCGCCCCCCCCCCCCCCCCGAGATCTCGGCCATCGGTGGTGCGATCACGTTGAAATTTTGCATGCGCGAGACCCACGTCATAATCTACAAGATTGTGTCATAAGATTTTTTTTTTGAAACAATCAATTTCTAATTTTGATTAAGTAATTATGCAAATTAGGCTCAAGATCATATTTTAGCCTACAAAAGCATTGAGAGTCTAATTTTTGATCTGTAAATCTGTTTTAACATATCACACAATTGTACATCACAAAAACTTCCAAAACTAATTTCAATTCTTATGTATTTTATTGTTTTTAGAATTTCTTATGTATTTCTATGTTTTTCAACTTTTGTTTTTTTCTTTGTTTTTTCATTGGAAATTGTCACTGACCACTTTTCTACCATAATAATTAGCACAAAATTAATCAATGAAAGTGATTAATTGTAAAAAAAAAAAAATCAGGTTTTTATGACTTTCATGACAGAGCACTGTTTTCCATAGGAAATGCACACAAAATCACAAAATTGTGCCCGTTTTGGGGCGACATTCCATTACAAATATGGGCGTGGCTTCGCTAAAGTATGCCGGACGTTGCAAAGTTGGTCTCACAAGTTGCGCGAGACTTGAACAAATAAAGTCAAGAAGCCTCGCGACGAGGCCTTCTCGCGTTACAGAATAATGATAGCGAGAAACGTCGAGGGGGGGGGGGGGGGGGCGGATTCCGCCCCCTGCCCTTTTAGGGTTAAACAAAGAACCATTACACATTTCAGGTTCATCAATATCAATTATGTTTAATTCGGAATTTTGATTTTTGCCTATTTTTCATAAGACTAAATTGAGTTGGGGCTCTTCGTAAATGCTATCTATTCTTGATAAGGATGATCAATGTCTACAAACATTACTTTTGCTGTGGTAATACACTGAAAGTATATAAGGAACAAACAAAGGAGTTATATACTTGGCAAACGCCGAAATACCTTATCTAGCAGAAGGCCTGCATATCCACCGCATAATATCCGCCTGGTCCTATTCATTCCTTTGTAATTGCCGACAGTATAGTAATGTATCAATAATGTGTGCATGTATTACCTGATACTCTGAGCTTGTTATGAAGAGCTGGTCGACGAAATCCTGTTCCTCTCGTGAATGGATGGACACGAGATGGCCAAAAGCCCCCTGTCCTGACCCGCTGGGAGGTACACTGAAACTTCGACAAAACAGCTCGCTATTATACCACTGGTTGAGTCTGTTGAAATATCTGACAATGGAAGAAATGGGAAGCTGATATTGTTACGTGAATCATTTTCTCATAAATATGGTTAGTGACCTTTATATCAATGCCATGTATTGTCAAAGACTTAAGGGTGAATTTAAAGAAAAATTCAATCTTGCAAATGAAAATACAAATAATTTTCCTTCCTCCTTATCTCACCTTTTAGCGATGACCTAGAGATTTATGCTTAAAGCAGGAAGAGCAATAAAAGAGATATAAACGTGACAATTAAAAGTAAACTTTGTCATCACCATGACAAGCACCAATGAAACCCACTTTGTCAGGAATGAATGGAGATGAAATCAAATGAAAGTCGTTTATACTATGTTTCGCCAATGAAAAAAAAAAAAAAAAAACTTTCTGATACAGTGGACTCGCGTTGTAACGAACTAGTCCTCGGGACCGGCAGTTTTCTTTCGTTATAACCGAACAAATAAACAATAAGGATACACAGAGTGCATAATGTTGCCGCCTGAATTTTTACTTCGTTGTAACCTGAATTTCGATATAAGCGTGTTCATTATAACGAGAGTGCACTGTACGCAAGTGAAGGGAGAGATGTTGAGCCGTAATGGGAGTAACCGCTACAACAAAATCAAGGTACCTATCCTATCCATTATGTGCATCATTTTCACAATGTTTAAGATCTAAATTTTCTGTCTGTAAATCTAATCTGGCAGCCTGGAGATTCAACTCCATGTGGCGACACTAAAGCATTTCAGCACACGGCTTAATGTTGACATCCTGGTACGACCAAGGAATACTCTTACCTACCTGATACGGCTAATAAATATCCCCCAGTCGTGCCAGCATAATATCATCTTCATAGGAGAAACCTACTGCCGGCGAAGGTTGTTTTCGGTTCCATAATTATTACTTTGTCATTTGTCTGTCTCTGTCTGTCTGTCTGTCTGTCTGTCTATCTATTTGTGTACAAGATAACTTGAAAACGGATGAAAGAATTATGACGTCAATTACAGAATAAGTTTAGGGGTCATGAGATGAAAGGTCAAAGGTCATATAGGGGTCATAAAGGTTATAATCTAAGCTTAATCTCCTAAGAAAACTCAAGAACTGATGAAATTTGCGAGATGGTTTTTAATGAAGTAAGAAAGAGACAGATTTCAAAGTAGGGAGGTGAGACAAAAGAAAATTGCAGGGCAGTACCTGTAGCAGTTGCCTTTGAAGCCGGTCCAGAGTGGTGGGCATCGAGAGCCAGCAGCCACCTCGGTCGCTTCGGCCACCGTTCCCAAGAGAAGAAGGGTAAGAGCAGCGACTGCGTACATTGTTGATATAGCAGTCATTCGGAATCACTGGAAGTGGTATTAACAAGCTTGCTTCGTACCTCCTTGGAGAACATGAAAAATTCCTGAAGTCAGCCCTGCTATATAAAGACACTCTCTGACATTTGATCGCATTGGTTAGTAAAATACAACTACACAATGATTTCACTTTTTCTGTTCTTATCTTGGAAATGGCTCAAGATATTTTCATGAAATTAGTCTCCCCTTATTGACTGACAATGACTCTCTTGGAAATTGTGGGATCATGAGTCAAAGATCTCTGATAGTCTTAGCACTTCACAAGATTCTCCAGCCATGCACGCCTCCTCGGCTTCACTGTTTTCTGTTTTTTACATTTGTTTTCTTGTCTTCTTTTTCTCATTACCTTGCAGTCAAGATGCATTTTGTTTTCTGAGCATTCGGAATCACTGACTCTCTTTGGAATTGTGGGGTCATGAGTCAAAGGTCTCTGATAGCACTGGCGGAGCCAAGAGGGGCGGTCGCCCCCCCCCCCCCCCCCAAAAAAAAAAAAAAAAAAAAAAAAAAAGATTTGGACCGGGGATTTGGGACGCGGAAAAAAAAAAAAATGCGTGTATACTGTATGCATGTGCATGAAGCGGACCTTTTCTCAAGTAAGATCATAATTTTTTTTTCAATATTTCACTCAAAGTGTACACCAAATCGTTGAAGTTCAATTCAAAAAGGGCAATATCTCTTGTGCTTGGGAGGGGGCATGCCCCTCTCAAACCTCCTCTCTCTGTGCCCCTTTCCCTACCCTTCGTACACTTTTTAGATTTACAAAAAATTCTGAATAATTCTGAGTGCACAAGACTTATGACTCATATTCCGAAAACTCAAAGTTCCTTCATGTACAAGGGAATATCTCCTTTTAATCAACCTTTTCCTCCGTCACTTCCCCAGATGAGTTGTATTTTTTTAATGATTTCCTAAACATTCCATCAAATATGCGTATACGAGATATCTCAATTTCAACTTTAAAAAGGCAAAAGCTCCATCGTACGGGAAGGGTGATGATAACACTCGCCCAGGCCTTCTCCCTGCTCGCCTGCCCCCTCCCATGCATACAAGTAGTCTGTTGCTATAGGCCTACTTTGAACATAAACAGTTCCAAATATGCAACAAAACGCCTGCCCCCTCCCATGCATACAAGTAGACTGTTGCTATACTTTGAACATAAACAGTTTTCCAAATATGCAACAAAACGTTTAACTGCAATCGGATAATCATGCAGAATTTCCTTCCACAGACTTGCTACACTTCTCTTCTGATTGACAAATTTCCAGATATTCCAACAAAAGTGTGCGCCAGATGAATGCGCCAGATTGAATTTCAGTTCTAAAACTGAAAAAATAAAAAATAAAAAAATCCCCTGGTATCTTGCCACCCTTCCATTACTTAATACCCACTTTGGGGAATGACAATTTCCGAATTTTCCACATAAAGTGTGCTCCAGATCGCTTTATTTCAATTCTAAAAACGCAAAGCTCCTTCGAGTCCCTCCCACACCCTCCCCCTAAAAGACCTCAGTAGACTTTGTCAAATTTACACAGAGATAATGTACATTCCGAATAAGAGCTAAATGTTCCGTGATTTTAACATTTCCCTGAAAAAGTATATTGAACCAAAAGTTTGCACCAGATCGCTGCAATTCAGGTCTGAAAATGCAAAATCACCTTCGTGTGGGAGGAAAAATGACCCTTATCTACACCCTCCTGTGCTTCCTTTTTCTGTTTGAATTGCTTAACAGACAGCGTTCATGATAGTCATTGTAAGAATTAATACAAGACGTTTATATAAATGATACTATTTTACATAGACAAATTGTTCAATGATAATCTACATCAAAATATATTGCTACCTTAAACATGTGGGACTGTTACAAGTCCATGAAACACGCAAAAACATGCATTAAATTGCACCATTTGCAACATTAAAATGCAAAAAGCTCTCACAGTGGGTGGGGATACACCCCTCTATAGGCCCTCACACCCCCCCCCCCCTCCTTGTTCCGCTCGCTCGGGCTCAGTCGCGTTAATGATATTCAGTGTAAGAATTAACAACAAGAAGTTTTTGATGCCATATTATAGGCAAAATGTTTAATAATAATCTACATCACAATATAACAAGTGGGATTGTTTCAAGTCGACAAAACACGCAAAAACATGCATCAAATTGCACCATTTAAGACACACAAATGCAAAAAGTGTTCCCCAATGGGAGGGGGGACACCCCTTCGACCTCCCCCCCCCCCCCTCGCTCCGCTCGCTCGGGCTCAGTCGCGTTAATGATATTCAGTGTAAGAATTAATGACAAGAAGTTTATCTAAATGATGCCGTTTTATAGGCAAATTGTTCAACAATATAATCTACATCACAATATAACAAATGGGACTGTTTCAAGTCCATAAAAACATTCATGAAATTGCACCATTTACAACATCAAAATGCAAAAAAAAAAAAAAAAATCACTATTGGAGGGGGTGTCCGAACGCTACCCCCCCCCCCCCCCCCCTCACTCTGCTCGCTCGGGCTCGGTCCCTACGCTCCCTCGCAGATTAACCGCCCCCACCCAAGATCAAATCCTGGCTACGCCGCGCCGTTGTCTAATAGGCTTAGCTCTTCACAAGAGTTTCCAGCTATCCACGCCTCCTCTGCTTCACTATGTTTGTTTGTTTTTTTTACATTTGTTTTCTTGTTTTCTTTTTTCTTTAGTACTTTGCAGTCAAGATGCATTTTGTTTTCTGAGCATTCGGAATCACTGGAAGTGTTATCAGCAAGCTTGCTTCGTACCTCCTTGGAGAACGTGAAGAACTCCTGAAGTCAGCCATGCTATGAAAGACCAATGTGATTGCATGGGTCTTCAAGTAAAATAAAACCACATAATGATTTCACCTTTTCTCTCCTTATCTTGGAAATGGCTCAAGATGTTTTCATGAAATTAGTCCACCCATATTGACTGAAAATGACTCTCTTGGAAATTGTGGAGTCATAAGTCAAAGGTCTCTGATAGACTTATAGCTCTTCACAAGGGTTTCCAGCTATGCACGCCTCCTCGGCTTCACGATGTTTTCTGTTTTTTTGTTTTCAAACCTGTGTTTTCTTGTTTTCTTTTTTCTTTAGTACTTTGCAGTCAAGATGCATTTTGTTTTCTGAGCATTCGGAATCACTGGAAGTGTTATCAGCAAGCTTGCTTCGTACCTCCTTGGAGAACGTGAAGAACTCCTGAAGTCAGCCATGCTATGAAAGACCAATGTGATTGCATGGGTCTTCAAGTAAAATAAAACCACATAATGATTTCACCTTTTCTCTCCTTATCTTGGAAATGGCTCAAGATGTTTTCATGAAATTAGTCCACCCATATTGACTGAAAATGACTCTCTTGGAAATTGTGGAGTCATAGGTCAAAGGTCTCTGATAGACTTATAGCTCTTCACAAGGGTTTCCAGCTATGCACGCCTCCTCGGCTTCACGATGTTTTCTGTTTTTTTGTTTTCAAACCTGTGTTTTCTTGTTTTCTTTTTTCTTTAGTACTTTGCAGTCAAGATGCATTTTGTTTTCTGAGCATTCGGAATCACTGGAAGTGTTATCAGCAAGCTTGCTTCGTACCTCCTTGGAGAACGTGAAGAACTCCTGAAGTCAGCCATGCTATGAAAGACCAATGTGATTGCATGGGTCTTCAAGTAAAATAAAACCACATAATGATTTCACCTTTTCTCTCCTTATCTTGGAAATGGCTCAAGATGTTTTCATGAAATTAGTCCACCCATATTGACTGAAAATGACTCTCTTGGAAATTGTGGAGTCATAGGTCAAAGGTCTCTGATAGACTTATAGCTCTTCACAAGGGTTTCCAGCTATGCACGCCTCCTCGGCTTCACGATGTTTTCTGTTTTTTTGTTTTCAAACCTGTGTTTTCTTGTTTTCTTTGTCTTTATAAACCTTGTAGTCAAGATGCATTTTGTTTTCTGAGCATTCGGAATCACTCGAAGTGGTATCAACAAGCTTGCTTCGTACCTCTTTGGAGAACATGAAGAACTGCTGAAGTCAGTCCTGCTATATATAAAGACACTTTTTCTCTCCTTATCTTGGAATTGGCTCAAGATAATTTCATGAAATTAGTCACCGCATACTTGCCGGCAATGACTTTCTTGGGAATTGTGAGGTCATGGGTCAAAGGTCTCTGAGAGGCATATACATGTATAGTTCTTCACAGTAAGGGTTTCCAGCTATACTACCTCCCCTGCTACATAATACTTTATTTTCAAAGACTTGTTTTCTTTTTCTTTATTAACCTTGCAGTCAAGATGCATTTTTCTTTTCTGAGCAGCAGCAAACCATTTGATTAGCCTAATTCAAAACCCTCTTAGCCAAAGCCATCTGAATTAGCTATATTGACCAATTTGGAAGAAAGAAGGTGTATACATTACCACGTAGGCCGACTGCACAATGATTTTGTAGTGAACGATTTTGGCCATGGCATCCCGGGTCTAGGGAAAAAGTCCTGGGGTACTTCTGTGGTAATTACCACAGGACGGTACCACAGGACAGTACCACAGGAAAGTACCACAGGACAGTACCACAGGAATTGTCCTGTGGTATTTTGGGACGTACCACAGGACGGTACCACAGGAATTCCTGTGGTATTTTGGGACGTACCACAGGGCAATACCACAGGAAAGTACCAAAGGACCGGTACCACAGAACAGTACCACAGGACAGTACCACAGGAATTCCTGTGGTATTTTGGGACGTACCACAGGGCAGTACCACAGGGTAGTACCACAGGACTAGTACCACAGAACAGTACCACAGGAACTGTCCTGTGGTATTTTGGGACAGTACCATAGGACAGTACCACAGGTCAGATTACCACACAGCATTACCACAGGGCAGTACCACACAACATTACCATGGTACCACAGGAGAGTACCACACAGGATAGATCGAAAAAA
This sequence comes from Diadema setosum, assembly GCF_964275005.1. NCBI lineage: Eukaryota > Metazoa > Echinodermata > Echinoidea > Diadematoida > Diadematidae > Diadema > Diadema setosum. The sequence continues at coordinate 18,053,338 of NC_092694.1, forward strand.
AAAAATCTGGGAGAATTTTAGCCACATATCAAGGAATATTCCTGATAGGTGCGTGATGGATTTCAGGACAAACATGGCCCTACTTAATAACCTGTCCTACTCCTCACATATAACCTCAAACGAGAGTCTAATGTCCAAGTGCCATTCTAGTCCTATAATAGATCTATATAGTCATCCTGTTCCTAGGTAGTCATCGACCGTATCAGTACATATATATATATATATATATATATATATATGGCCGGCTATCCGTAAAGCATTAAGGCATGGTTACTAACTAGATTATACTTTATTATCAAGATATCAAATGACACTTTCATAATAATATCTATGATATTGGGAATAACATAACATAATTAGACAATCTTTAAAAAGTTCAAAGTAAGTCCCATCATTAAAACTTTGACTCTTTAAGTCATTTATGTATTTTCTAAATTCTAGAGTGCTTTTTATGAATAGTCATGAGCTATGTAAAAATTTGTACCACAGGAGTACCACAGGAGTACCACAGAAGTCCTTATGAAATTTCTCATGCTTTCCATCAGCACTTTCACGAAATAGGTAATACTGTAGGAGTATAGGACAGGTTAAGTAATGGCAAATCAGTTGCTATAATTCACAGAATAACTCATTTATCAATTAATTGAGGAATATTTTATGTGCTTTTTTGTTTATATTTTTGCTATTTCAGTTGGTTCTGACTTACAATTTTCCTGTGTGGTACTCCTGTGTGGTACTGCTGTTTGATATACTCCTGATGTGATAGTACTCTGGTATAAAATGTTAAGAAAAAAATATCCTTTGGTATTTTTCTGTGGAACTTCCTATTGTATTTGTGTGGTATTGTTGTGTGGTATTGCTATGGGGCACGACTGTGTGATATTACGCGTTTAATTTGCTGTGTGGTACTTCTGTGTGGAACAGTACCATATGATCTTCCTGTGGGATTTTGGGACACATACCACAGGAATATCACAGGATTAGTTCCTGTGGTACTCTCCTGTGGTAATGTCCCAAAATACCACAGGACAGTTCCTGTGGTAATGTCCTGTGCTAAGGTCCTGTGGTACTGTCCTGTGGTACGTCCCAAAATACCACAGGACTTTTCCTGTGGTACTCTCCTTTGGTATACGTTGAAAATTACCACAGGAATTCCTGTGGAACTGTCCTGTGCTACGTCCCAAAATACCACAAGACACGTCGTGTGGTACTATCCTGTGGTACTTTCCTGTGGTACTGTCCTGTGGTACTGCCCTGTGGTACTGCCCTGTGGTACATCCCAAAATACCACAGGACAAATGGTGTGATACAGTCCTGTGGTACTGTCCTGTGGTACTGTCCTGTGGTATGTCCCAAAATACCACAGGACAAGACGTGTGGTACTGTCCTGTGGTACTATCCTGTGGTACGTCCCAAAATACCACAGGACAAGTTGTGTGGTACTGTCCTGTGGTACTTTCCTGCGGTACTATCCTGTACGTGGTACTGCCCTATGGTACTGTCCTGTGGTACGTCCCAAAATACCACAGGACAAGTTGTGTGGTACAGTCCTGTGGTACTATCCTGTGGTACTGCCCTGTGGTACGTCCCATAATACCACAGGACAATTCATGTGGTACTGTCCTGTGGTACTGTCCTGTGGTACGTCCCAAAATACCACAGGACAAGTCATGTGGTACTGTCCTGTGGTACGTCCCAAAATGCCACAGGACAAGTCGTGTGGTACTGTCCTGTGGTACTTTCCTGCGGTACTATCCTGTACGTGGTACTGCCCTATGGTACTGTCCTGTGGTACGTCCCAAAATACCACAGGACAAGTCGTGTGGTACTATCCTGTGGTACGTCCCAATATACCACAGGACAAGTCGTGTGGTACTGTCCTGTGGTACTATCCTGTGGTACTTTCCTGTGGTACTATCCTGTGGTACTGCCCTGTGGTACGTCCCATAATACCACAGGACAATTCATGTGGTACTGCCCTATGGTACTGTCCTGTGGTACGTCCCAAAATACCACAGGACAAGTCGTGTGGTACAGTCCTGTGGTACTTTCCTGCGGTACTATCCTGTACGTGGTACTGCCCTATGGTACTGTCCTGTGGACGTCCCAAAATACCACAGGACAAGTCGTGTGGTACTATCCTGTGGTACGTCCCAATATACCACAGGACAAGTCGTGTGGTACTGTCCTGTGGTACTATCCTGTGGTACTTTCCTGTGGTACTATCCTGTGGTACTGCCCTGTGGTACGTCCCATAATACCACAGGACAATTCATGTGGTACTGTCCTGTGGTACTGTCCTGTGGTACGTCCCAAAATACCACAGGACAAGTCGTGTGGCACTGTCCTGTGGTACGTCCCAAGATACCACAGGACAAGTCGTGTGGTACTGTCCTGTGGTACTGTCCTGTGGTACTGTCCTGTGGTACGTCCCAAAATACCATAGGACAATTCGTGTGGTACAGTCCTGTGGTACTATCCTGTGGTACTGTCCTGTAGTACGTCCCAAAATACCACAGGACAATTCATGTGGTACTGTCCTGTGGTACTGTCCTGTGGTACTGTCCTGTGGTACGTCCCAAAATACCACAGGACAAGTCGTGTGGTACTGTCCTGTGGTACGTCCCAAATTACCACAGGACAAGTCGTGTAGTACTGTCCTGTGGTACTTTCCTGCGGTACTATCCTGTACGTGGTACTGCCCTATGGTACTGTCCTGTGGCACGTCCCAAAATACCACAGGACAAGTCGTGTGGTACTATCCTGTGGTACGTCCCAATAATCCACAGGACAAGTCGTGTGGAACTGTCCTGTGGTACTATCCTGTGGTACGTCCCAAAATACCACAGGACAAGTCGTGTGGTACTGTCCTGCAGTACTATCCTGTGGTACTTTCCTGTGGTACTATCCTGTGGTACTGCCCTGTGGCACTGTCTTGTGGTACGTCCCAAAATACCACAGGAAAATTCGTGTGGTACTGTCTTGTGGTACTGTCCTGTGGTACTTTCCTGTGGTAATGTCCTGTGGTACTGCCCTGTGGTACATCCCAAAATACCACAGGGCAATTCCTGTCATACTGTCCTGTGGTACGTCACAAATTACCATAGGACAATTCGTGTGGTACTGTCCTGTGGTATTGCCCTGTGGTAACTACGTCCCAAAATACCATAGGACAAGTCGTGTGGTACTGTCCTGAGGTATAAGACCCAATTTAGCACAGGGATTCCTGTGGTACTGTCCTGTGGTACTTCCCATAATACGTCCACAGGACAATTCGTAGGTTAATGTCTTGTGGTACTGTCCTGTGGTAATATCAATAAATACCACAGGACAGTTTCCGTGGTAATGTCCTGTGGTACTCTCCTGTGGTACTATCTTGTGGTACGTCCCGAAATACCACAGGACATTAGACATGTTATACTTTTCTGTGGTACTGTCCTGCGGTACTATCCTGTACCACATCAGTGCCATGTGCTGACATATGCTTGTGTTGTATATGTGTGGTACTGACAAGTACCACAGAGAGTACCACATGAGCCTGTAAAACAGTACCACACAGTTCCTGTGGTAACATTTGTTTATGTGGTACATTGTGTGGTACTGACAAGTGCTACAGGGAGTACCCTACAAGCCTGTGGTACAGTACCACACAGTTCCTGTGGTCTGGTAACATTACGAGTGTGTGGTACATTGTGTGGTACCGACAAGTACCACAGGGAGTACCACAGGACTTTTTTGTTAGGGATTGTTCAAATGCACAATTTTCCTATAATTTGAAAACAACTCAAAGGATTGTCATGAAAATGGATTTTAATTACCAGTTAGTAATTATTTGACGAAGAATTGGTCATGGGGCCAAAGGGCGAGGGTCAAAGTTCAAATAAAAATTTTCAAATCCCCGTGACAACCCGTTGAAAACTATAGTCCCGAGTATAATACGCGGCAGGTGTCTGTGGGAAATTTGTGTTTTAATCAGCCTGTCCTAAAACTCAACGGTTGAAACAACGTAAGCCACTGCTCACTTGTGAAAATCGATCCTTCAAAAATGATTCTGAAAGTCCTTTTTAGTGTTAACCCACCCCATCGCACTTTATTGAAGGTACAAATTAGGAAATTCATGCCCAATGTTTACATCCAAAATCGAACATCTTACCTTTCATTGAGTGCTTAAAAACGAATTTCAAAGCAATAAGATTTTCGATCAAAGTCACTACACGGCTTCAAACAAACAAATTTGAATGTACGTAAAATGAAAATGGATGCGTTTTTACGAAATTGACAGGAAAATCTTTTAATGCGTGTTGATGATAAGTGAAGTGGCACACTTTTTCCAGTCGTTCTTAACAAACGAGTAAATCAGATGAACGGAATGGTTGATATTTCATTGGAGAATCAAACATGACGCAAGAGATTTGTTGAATTCCGTCTGTTTTAGCTGGAGAATGAATAAAGCAGCGTGCTATAGTCAAATACAAACAAGCAACTTATAGAAGACGAGGAAATGGTGGCTAATAACCTCACAAACATCACACTGGTATGTGCACACGCACGCACACACACACACACACACACACACACACACACACAAATAATAATGTTTCACCATTAACAAAAAAGTCATTGCTGTTGTGAGGAAAATTGTGAGGTAATTTCACATATCACATATCATGACCTCCTCTGCTTTGCGTTTCTGGTTGCTCCCGGTATCGTATTTTTCGTAGGATTGTGCAAAATTTGATTTTTAGTTTAAATCCTATTTTGTTGTTGATGTATAGTGAGTCCAATTTTGGTAGCCTAAATATCGTACTTGGTTTCCAATGTGCTTTCATTTATCGTAGAAATCGATACAAACATAATTACACGATATAACTGAAGAATCTGTCTTAATTACTTCCAAATGTATGTTAGACCTTCTGTTATACCTGCTATTATGATCGTACTGTTTACATTCTTCTTGACGTGACATTCAGTCGACGATCATCACCGAAAGCTGTCGCGTTCCTTCAACTTAGTTTTTTTTTTTTTTTTTTTTTTTTTTTTTTTTTTTTTTTTTTGTAGAGGGGGCTATACAACTACTAGTACCAATGCCGTATAGGGCTCACACCAGTAAACAAAATGGAATGTCCCTGACCATGCTGACCGCTACTAAAATAAATGAAGAAAAAAATTAAATCAAAAATCAGAAATGCAGTATAGCAAAAAAACAAAAACAAACTGAATATCTGCAGATATTGAATATGAATTCCTCTACAAATTGCATTTTGGTTGGAAGATGAGAGTCTTTCTCATGGAATTTGAAGAGACTATATTTCATTAGGTGCATGTAAAAAAGCTATGTTTTTTTAGGTGATTTAGCAGCACAATTTGTGTGTGTGTGTGTGTGTGTGTGTGTGTGTGTGTGTAATAAGGCAGATACGGATGGCAAGATATATTGTGGGCGCATAAGATACACAACATGCAAAAGAAAAAGAAATAGAAAATATTATTACACCCATTACACCATGGAGGTTAAAGCTTCCTCCCGTGATTACATGAATGATCTAAACATTCACAAGTATTCCGCAACACTTAAATTCAGCCGCTGACCCTTACAGTCAGACCGCAACGCCCTGAAAAGCCTTTGCATTTATCGTTCGCGTATGCATGGACCTCACGGACATGAATACGTAATGAGCTGGGAAACCACATTTTTGGAGTGTCTGTAAATCTAAACGACATAAGCAATCTACATGATTTATACATCGATAAAAAGCTGAAGAGTTGTATTTTGATAAAATTTGGCCACTTTAAAGGTTATGACATATTAAATATACTTAACAAGGAATTTATAGAACATAAAATTTGCATATTTTTCACTTTTTTGGGGTAGTGCACTAGACCAATGAAAATAATAAACGTGGACCAAAATGGAAGAGGTATGAAATGAAAGGGAATATATCATTCCATGAAAATATAATAATTTCATATGAACTGATTCTATGAACGGGTCAGGTTGTAGAATAAATCATTGCGTTGTACAGTTAATTTTTGACGAGATTTCAGTTTGCTGCGGCCAGCGGATTGAGGGTGAATTTGGGGGTCAACTGGCAACTATCGTATAACAAACAAATTTTGTAATTTTTTGAAAGTATATGTCTTAACAAACTTACCAGTAAAATTTACCCGGAATTTCTGCGTCGGAACATGCTCAAATGACGTCATCAATATGGCCACTCCCAACAACCCCCCCCCCAAAAAAAAAAAATCAATGGGAATTTTAGGATATCTCAAGTTTTCATTATACAACTGACATTATAATCATCAGATAAGTTGCCAGTGTATGTATTTCTTATTTCCTGCCTTTCTTCAAACAAAATTGGGCCCATTTGTGACCTCTTTTCAAAAAATCTGAGCCCAAATTAGGTCATTTCTATGGCAACTTTATGCTGAAAACATTTGTTTTTCTCAAACAAAAAATACAACACCCTCTCAACGATAAACGCCATTCTAAATTTATATAAGTATGTAAATTTAATTGACTAGAGTTAAGACCTAACCTGTGAGAGACCATAGCTACCATGGTTACACTCAAATTTTCCTGTAGCCATTATAACACAGCTGTCCAGATATCACAATTTTCATTATTAGTGGTGTATTATGTATATTCCATCTCAGTAGCTGGATTTTTTTTTCATTTTGCATTTTGCACAATCATAAGATAATCTGACATTTTGTTCAAGCCAATTAGGCATAGAACATAGATTAAGTCAATTTCTCATAAGATGAGACCCTCCTCCACCTCAGCCCCCACTCCCAATAAAAATGATTAGTTCATGGCTGTTCCTTTCTTACAGTCCTGTAGGGTGTTTCACCAAACTTCTCATCGGTTTCAGTTTCACTTCACTGGTTTCAGTCTCGCTATCTCGCTTTTTTGATTATGTTTCAGTCACGAGGACTTGCTAAGTGAAACTGAAAACACTAATTAACACTGATCTCACTGAAATCAATGTTGGTGAAACGAGTCTTGCATGGATTTCTGTACGATACCAAAGCAAGCTCATTATACTCGATGGACTACTACAACAAATACTGTACTTCTGAAAGAAATGAAGCACTGTTTATAACAGAAACTGGATACACATTTTGTCATAGATCACATTAGTCCAGTCAAAATAGGGTTTCACCCACTATACTAATGGCAGCAGGAAATTCCACTTAAGTGCTACTCGTTATGGGCTCCTAAACACCTTACTCAAAGTCCCAAGAAATCCAGTGGGGAATAGTGGCTAAATTTCCATAATATGCAAATTAGCACTCATTATGATAAAAATACAGTGTTTCTATGAAAACTATACTTCTAGGTTTTAGATTGGAACACCGAAAGTGTTGAAACCTATGTTTACAATGTCAGTTAGTGCGATGCAAACATTCGCCATGACATGTACATAGTCTGGGCCTCATTTGCATAATATGCATATTAGCTCCCTTAGGCCTAATGATAAAAATACAGTGTTTCCATGAAAACAATGCTTCTAGGATTGAGACTGGAACACCGAAAGTGTTGAAATCTATGTTTACGATGTCAGTTAGTGCGATGCAACCATTTCCATGTACATAATCTGGGCCTCATTTGCATAGTATGCAAATTAGCTCCCATAATGATAAAAATACAGTGTTTCCATGAAAACAATGCTTCTAGGTTTCAGGTTGAAACACCGAAAATGTTGAAACCTATGTTTGCAATGTGAGTTAGTGCGATGCAAACATTTTCACGTATATAATCTGGGCCTCTTGCATAATATGCAAAGGGTTCCGAGCCAACGGAATATTCTTATGCATCAAAGTGCCCGATATGAGCATATCAAGAGTGTTCAAATATGATATTTCAGTTTCTCTTCACCAAAAACAAACTTTACAGCCTTAGTAAACTAGCATGAATGATATCACAAAATTAGAGTTTGTTATCAGACAGATAATGATAGCTTAAAAGTACGAAATTAAACAAGTGTCAACATCTATAATTCGTCTAATTTTGTAATGAATGAACTCTATTTGGAGGGTGGTTTGCTAGAATCTTGATGATTCATCTCTTGCATCCTTGAGGGTTTTGAGATATTGAAGAAGGCACAGTCAAAGGAAACCCTGTAGGTAGTGCCCAAAGTCACCCCAGTCGATCACATTATCCCCACGACCATTTACACAACATGCATCAACCAACGCGATTTCCGTTGTTTTAAGCGTACGAGATTTTATTTTTAAGTCGTTTGGCCGTCTAGCAAAGACTCTTTTATTTTGTACTCTCCGTTCCATCCACAGTGATGCCATCATTAAGTGGAATGAAACCCTGCTGGTTGGAAACCAAATGTATCCCTTCACATAAGGGCCAAAATGATTTGTCTCTCAAGTCTGAAATATTCATTCAATTAATTTTTTTTTCTCCCAATAGTTTTCCGGAAGTATACCTAGGCTGTTATGCATTGAGGTGTCAAATAGAAATGTGTACCAAATTTGATACTGTACCAAATGTGTACACACTGTTGGCATACATTTCTTTCTCTGACATTTTCATTTACATGAGCTTTTGTGACAAAAGTGCTTATGTAGATAGAATCTGATTTGACACAGACTTATTCCATGGAAAGGTGTTTAGAGGCACAATTCTCTTGCTCAGTGCTTGTAACTAGACTTGAGCTTTTATCACCAGATACATATGTACAGTCACACACACAAAAAAGGCACTAAATTCCTAGTGTAGAAACACAAGTTTAATAGGTCATATGAAAGGACTTTGATTTGCTTTTTCATTTTATTTTCTTTTTGAAAGATGCAGGCATCTTTCTGTCTGGCTTCTGTGAAGAAAAAAAAAGGTACAAGAACACTCTTGAATTTTATCATGGTATAAATTATCAAAAGTGTTGTATCTCAGTTAGCTTCATGTCTGTTAGACTGTAAAGGGACTGAAAGAACAAGCATGCTAATTGTGATATATTGTGATGCATATATCATACTTCAATGTTCATGGTTGAATTGTTCTTGAGTATGTAGTGTACCAAGCCACCTATTTGCAAAGGAAATGCTGTCAGTCTTCTTTGTTTTCTTTTGCTTTTTAGGATTTTTTAACCTCCTTCATTATAAACCAGATCTTTGCCAACATGTTGTAAGTGTGCATGCATTGTAATACTTCATTATCATAGCTGTCACTGCGGCTCATGAAAATGTCCCTTCAAAGAAAAGAGAAAAAGAGAAGCTAATGAATAAAAGTTTTGCTATCATAATTATAGCACAAATCTGCTGATTAAAAGTGCAGTGATTATTTGCAGATGTGGTTAAACTGACAGCCTTGTTCTGATTGCAGGAAGTTTTTGCTTTGGTATTTTCTTTTTTCATCTTCAAATATTCATTAAGTTATTTAGTGAAAAGCTGACATTCTAAATACATTACAGAATTTTTCTCCTGAAAAAATGATATTATTTGAAATGATGACTAATATTCATTCCAAATATTAGTAATTAAGGTGATATGAAAGCCAGAAATTTCAGTGAGATTTTCCAAAGGCGTCCTCACAGAAATCTCCTGTGCTTACTGCAGTACTCCAGCATGATGAATGGCTGTAGAATACTGTTTGACATTCCGTATGACCTAAAATAGAGAACTGGATTTCAATGTCTCTATCATCCACATTTCTTCTGCATGTGACCAATATTGAAAAGCCACAGATCATGAACTGTTAATCGTACAAAGTTTGAAAAAGAAGTGTTCCTGATACCACCATAATAGCAGTAAAACTATGCACTTCAGATGTTTTGCCCAAGGCCCTGGCAATAATTTGAATGTCACTATCCTTCATTCTTTGGTACTTTACTCTTTTAATATATATATTTCCTTGGTATACTTCTGTTCCCCTCCCCCTCAAATTCCATGTCATGGATGCTACTGTTGTTGTATGTTGCAGTGGAACTGTTGGAACAGGTGTTAAGTTGATCAACTGTTTCTTTCCTTAATGTATATCTGAGTCAAAGAAAATCCCTGTGACAGTTTGTATGTAATGTGAGCATGTGTGTGGTGTGTCTGTGTGTGTTTAATTACCTGCAAAGTGCAATGTGGCTCCTCATCTTTCTGTATCCTACCTAGACTACCACAAGTTCTACACAGATTGCTCGGGAAAAAAAAACACACAAAAAAAAAACCAAAATGCGAAAACAAACAAACATTTAATACCTGTCCAATTTGAACCACAAGAGGGCAGGATTCATATTTCTCCCCCATCTTTGCTGTAACTTTGGATTAAAACAAGAAGAATTCTGGGTCAATTAGTGTGCGATTATACTACATGTACTTGAAATCTATTGATGTAACACTTTGTTATAATTACTTAGATAGGAATACTCTATCCATTGATCAAAAAATTTCCACAGCAACGAAAGGCTTTGCTAAGTATCTTTTTTTTTTTAATATCTAAATGCACCAGACAAAATTTTGGTGTTTTTGTTATTTTTTTTCTTACTTTACCTTTAGACATAATATGTGCAGGAAATACCAGACTTGAGTTCCTTCACATACTTCAGTTTGCCTGGAGTGGGTGTGTATTGAAATGGCGCTGATTAGCCTTGACTGAAAGCTGGTGGAAACAAGCACCCTCTGGATCGGCCACTGCACACCACCATCACCACCACTTCAACCTTCGTAAGTTTACGCATATGATGTGAGTCACCGGATAATATGGCTATTTTCTCTCTGAATTTTCTCAAATTGTTTTGGACTTGGAGTGGAATAACTGACGTCGTTGATCAAAGCGTATATAGTTGTTGTTTTTTTATTGTAAAATGTGCGTTAGTTAATGATCTGACGATGGCCTTATTAGGACCAATCATTTTATACAAAATATTAACCCCCCCCCCCATGCACGTGGATTGAATGAATGCAGCAATATCGGTACAACACATCAGTGAAATTTGAGGATCTATTCAAAAGGATGGAATTTCGAAACTTTCATACTGCCATTGCTCGCTGAATAAGAAGACTACAACAGTTCCTGACGTCATTGCAATACAACAATGCAATGAGAATTCGTTAAAAAACCATTCTTCATGGAAAGCACATATTCCTGTGACTTTTTCTTTTACTGACATAATAATGTTTAGGAAATTTTTCCCCCTGCTTTCTGAAAGAGATAAGTCAGTTGCTTTTTCTTTCATTTTGGGTGTATATAGGAAAGTTAAATTTTGAGGAATTATTCTCTGATGTGTTCTATTAAGGTTACCGCATTCGCTCAATCCACATGCATATTTGCGGGGACTTTCCCTTTAAGAAAGCACATACAATGTCATGTCCAAAGGTAAATGCAGGGCTGCTATTACGAGTGATGCCCAAATCTCAAGTTTGGTTTGTCGAGGAAAGGAAATCTTAACAGTCAGGATCAGCATATAATTATTATAAAAGTTACGTTCGGACGGTGAATAAGAATAAGTTCTATATGCGGCGCCCCATAGAACTTATCCTCGAGGTTTTGTATCCTCAAAGTTAAGGGTCCGCGGCTGTTTGACTACAGAATTCATGTGAATGTCCGATCACTCATGACGTAATCAAGGAGGTAAGCCTATACACTGTAGGCCTACCTCCATAGTATAATGGATGTAATTATATGCGATATCGTAAGTCTATTTCTTTTTCTTTTGCATGTTGTGTATTTTGTGCGCCCACAATATATCTCACCATCCGTTGCTGTTTTAGCATATACAGTGACGTACCACTCTTGTATGTGTAGTTTTACACACGTATTCAAATACACACACACACACACACACACACACACACACACACACACTTTTGGGGGGATAATTCTTTATTCGAATTTCACAGAAACAAAACAAAACATCATACAAAGACACACACACACACACACACACACACACACACACACACACACACAATCAATCAATCAATCAATCAATCAATCAATCAATGTGCATATAAATGTCTAACATCCAGCGTCGCGACATGATTTAAAGCCAATGGATCATTTTGATGAATACACACTGTGTGGAAGTTTCAGGGTTATAGATACGGAATGTATAGTAGCTGAAATCATACAAACTAGAGCATTAGCGACAAGAATCACATTCGACTAATGCATTTTACTCCTCCCTTGTCAAAATACAAGCTGAACGTGTTCGTGCGTTTTACCGTTTTAACCATGCTACATTGTATGGATTAAAACATTGATTATGCTGATGACAAAAAGAGGATAGTTTGGGATCCTCTGTTCACTATAGAACTGGTATCTTTGGATGTATGATAACCTGAATAAGAAGGAGTTCACGATTGTAAAGATGAAGTTGAACACTGGTTCGAACTGCTTTGTGTCTCTTGTTTCTTCTTTTCTCATCCCTTCTCATTTGCTTTCTTATTCTCTCTTCTATACTCTCTTATATCTTCTTCTCTCCCATCATTCTTTCTTGTTTGTCTTCTTTCCACTATCTTTTCTTCACAGCTCCTAATCTTTCCTCTCTTTCTTCTCCTTCCTGCGGATTTTGCATCATATCACCATCATGGAAGAAATAACAAATCAAGTGAAGTCAATTCAAAACATCCGTGCTGAGAAATATTCTCCATTGATGACTAATAATGTAGACAATCTCGTGTGGAGGTGAAACACCGCGCAAACATGATGGAAAATACAAATTGGTCAGCGAGTCATTGTTTTTGCGTCATTTTCGTTCCCATGCATCTGTTTATTCATTGTGACAAGATGTACACGTTGTCCGTGAAATAACAACAGAGTTATACCAAGTTGGGAACCTACCTATCTACTTTCGTCTAGAATCAGTCCGAGAAACTTTTATAGCCATAATTTACCATTTGCAGATGATGAAACAAAAACCGAACATTCATGATTCAAAATAGTTCTAAAATGTGAGTTATGGATAGAAACAACCAATGTAAAAATTTGAACCAGTAGAGTCAATGTTAAAGGGATGGTACAGTATTGGTGGAGATGAAAATTGGGCTTTAACTATTTGCGAGATACCAAGAAAACACTTAATGAAATAGTACAGAGCATACCATTTTAAGAGGAATCTAAAGTTTATTTGATGAAAATCGGGTTTGGAATAGCTGAAACATCCAAAAACAAAGCAAAACAAAACGATCGTAATAAAATGTGGGTCCCACACTTTATTAGGATCGCTCTGTTTTAGATATCTCAGCCATTTCAAAATCAATTTTCATCAAATAAATGTTGAAATCCCCATGGAATTACATGCTCTTTCATATTTCCTAAGAGATTTTACACTATCTCACCAAGAAATGATAAAAACCTGAAGTTAAGTCTCAACCAAAACTATACAATCCCTTTAAGTATTGCTAATTATACAAATTGTGAACAATAGCTATAATAAGAATGTTTCCAGACTAAACCGTAATACAGTTTTAGTTTGATAAAAAATAATAATGACATCTCCTTATGTTTGGGCTTTATTGCAAAAATTTTATATGGTATAGTTTTGTGATGCAACTGACCTACACATATGCATTAAAAGTGATATCTTGAAAAATTTTTGAATCACTGCTCCCTGAGGTAAACAGGACCTTTAATGAATGTTGCGACATCTATGTCAATCTTTTCAAGTAAAACGCCGAGTCCCCCTCTTTCGTAAAGGCATCAGCTATTACTTCAGTTTTCAAGCATGATATCTATCCACTAATCTCACAAAACTAACATGCAATCTAAAGCTATATAAATGCAGTATTGAAGTTTGATACCGACAAAGACTAATACTCACAAAAACAAGACGGACTTAACTAAAATTCAAAGAATTAAAATCGTTCCTGTTCCGGTGTCGAGTATAGAGGGTTGGTGGCACTATTTCACACTGTTTCCAGCTTATCAAAACAGAAATGTAATAGTAATAATAATAGTCACCTAAATAAATAAATAATTGACTAAAACATATATAAACAAAAAATGGTATATCTGAGTTTGCGTTAAGGAAAAAATAAAAAAGGTATGCAAAGTATTAAATGATTATTAAGTCATTCAAAACAGAGAAAGTAAAACCAGTCAATGACAGGATTTCCACTCATTCAGAATTTCCCATAGTCATATTAATTTTGACGCATGGAGAGTATTAGATATTTCCCAGCCATTTGGACATCATTCTACAAATTATCAGGCAGCAAAGTGACGTTATGTGAAGGTTAAGCCACCACAATGCCAAACAGTGTCTCGACTATTTTGATTTGTTTGAGCAATCTACCACATAGGTAACTTGCAGACGATGTGTTCAACATTTCTGCTCTCCCCGCAAGGAACGACATTCCAATTTTTCTCGAGAGTTCCACGCTTCACAGCCACGCAGTTATCGCCCCCAGCATTGGTCCCATCGGAGCTGCCGACTGACCAGTCGGTGTAATCAAATTTCGTGCCGTCGCTCCAGGTGAAGTTGCCTTCGTCGCGAAAGTCTTTTAACCCTATCCACATATTTTTATCTGCCTGTGGTACAATGTGGTAAGAGATTTAAAAAGGAGCTGTGTCAGTTATGGAGAGAACGGGATTCATGATGGATGTCACCAAAAGAAAAATAGAGGGGGGTTTTGTATAACATGATTTATGCGCATGTGTTCATTTTAACGGGAATCAAAACTGGCAAAGACCTATTGACCATGAAGGAATGAACATCGATACTTGATATGAATAAAAACTGGTCGTAACGGTTTCCCTATAATGCCAATTTGAACTACTGTTCATTCATTCATTCATTCATTCATTCATTCATTCATTCATTTCCATTTGAAATCATAATAGGCCTACTTACAAAATTCAAAATACAATTGTCATGTTACAATGTATAGGGCCTATATATCTTGAATGGAGGGATCACAAAATTGAAAACACACAATGAGGCTTATTGGAAATGATCCCTCAACCCTAAAAGGGCAGGGCTTTTTGGCTATGCTCAGTCCGGGGGAGGGGGGGGGGGTGGATTCCGCCGCCCCCCCCCCCCCCCCCGAGATCTCGGCCATCGGTGGTGCGATCACGTTGAAATTTTGCATGCGCGAGACCCACGTCATAATAAACAAGATTGTGTCATAAGATTTTTTTTTTTGAAACAATCAATTTCTAATTTTGATTAAGTAATTATGCAAATTAGGCTCAAGATCATATTTTAGCCTACAAAAGCATTGAGAGTCTAATTTTTGATCTGTAAATCTGTTTTAACATATCACACAATTGTACATCACAAAAACTTCCAAAACTAATTTCAATTCTTATGTATTTTATTGTTTTTAGAATTTCTTATGTATTTCTATGTTTTTCAACTTTTGTTTTTTTCTTTGTTTTTTCATTGGAAATTGTCACTGACCACTTTTCTACCATAATAATTAGCACAAAATTAATCAATGAAAGTGATTAATTGTAAAAAAAAAAAATCAGGTTTTTATGACTTTCATGACAGAGCACTGTTTTCCATAGGAAATGCACACAAAATCACAAAATTGTGCCCGTTTTGGGGCGACATTCCATTACAAATATGGGCGTGGCTTCGCTAAAGTATGCCGGACGTTGCAAAGTTGGTCTCACAAGTTGCGCGAGACTTGAACAAATAAAGTCAAGAAGCCTCGCGACGAGGCCTTCTCGCGTTACAGAATAATGATAGCGAGAAACGTCGAGGGGGGGGGGGGGGGGCGGATTCCGCCCCCTGCCCTTTTAGGGTTAAACAAAGAACCATTACACATTTCAGGTTCATCAATATCAATTATGTTTAATTCGGAATTTTGATTTTTGCCTATTTTTCATAAGACTAAATTGAGTTGGGGCTCTTCGTAAATGCTATCTATTCTTGATAAGGATGATCAATGTCTACAAACATTACTTTTGCTGTGGTAATACACTGAAAGTATATAAGGAACAAACAAAGGAGTTACTTGGCAAACGCCGAAATACCTTATCTAGCAGAAGGCCTGCATATCCACCGCATAATATCCGCCTGGTCCTATTCATTCCTTTGTAATTGCCGACAGTATAGTAATGTATCAATAATGTGTGCATGTATTACCTGATACTCTGAGCTTGTTCTGAAGAGCTGGCAGACGAAATCCTGTTCCTCTCGTGAATGGATGGACACGAGATGGCCAAAAGCCCCCTGTCCTGACCCGCTGGGAGGTACACTGAAACTTCGACAAAACAGCTCGCTATTATACCACTGGTTGAGTCTGTTGAAATATCTGACAATGGAAGAAATGGGAAGCTGATATTGTTACGTGAATCATTTTCTCATAAAATGGTTAGTGACCTTTATATCAATCCCATGTATTGTCAAAGACTTAAGGGTGAATTTAAAGAAAAATTCAATCTTGCAAATGAAAATACAAATAATTTTCCTTCCTCCTTATCTCACCTTTTAGCGATGACCTAGAGATTTATGCTTAAAGCAGGAAGAGCAATAAAAGAGATTTAAACGTGACAATTAAAAGTAAACTTTGTCATCACCATGACAAGCACCAATGAAACCCACTTTGTCAGGAATGAATGGAGATGAAATCAAATGAAAGTCGTTTATACTATGTTTCGCCAATGAAAAAAAAAAAAAAAAAAAAAAACTTTCTGATACAGTGGACTCGCGTTGTAACGAACTAGTCCTCGGGACCGGCAGTTTTCTTTCGTTATAACCGAACAAATAAACAATAAGGATACACAGAGTGCATAATGTTGCCGCCTGAATTTTTACTTCGTTGTAACCTGAATTTCGATATAAGCGTGTTCATTATAACGAGAGTGCACTGTACGCAAGTGAATTAAGGGAGAGATGTTGAGCCGTAATGGGAGTAACCGCTACAACAAAATCAAGGTACCTATCCTATCCATTATGTGCATCATTTTCACAATGTTTAAGACCTAAATTTTCTGTCTGTAAATCTAATCTGGCAGCCTGGAGATTCAACTCCATGTTGCGACACTAAAGCATTTCAGCACACGGCTTAATGTTGACATCCTGGTACGACCAAGGAATACTCTTACCTACCTGATACGGCTAATAAATATCCCCCAGTCGTGCCAGCATAATATCATCTTCATAGGTGAAACCTACTGCCGGCGAAGATTGTTTTCGGTTCCATAATTATTACTTTGTCATTTGTCTGTCTCTGTCTGTCTGTCTGTCTGTCTGTCTATCTATTTGTGTACAAGATAACTTGAGAACGGATGAAAGAATTATGACGTCAATTACAGAATAAGTTTAGGGGTCATGAGATGAAAGGTCAAAGGTCATATAGGGGTCATAAAGGTTATAATCTAAGCTTAATCTCCTAAGAAAACTCAAGAACTGATGAAATTTGCGAGATGGTTTTTAATGAAGTAAGAAAGAGACAGATTTCAAAGTAGGGGGTGAGACGAAAGAAAATTGCAGGGCAGTACCTGTAGCAGTTGCCTTTGAAGCCGGTCCAGAGTGGTGGGCATCGAGAGCCAGCAGCCACCTCGGTCGCTTCGGCCACCGTTCCCAAGAGAAGAAGGGTAAGAGCAGCGACTGCGTACATTGTTGATATAGCAGTCATTCGGAATCACTGGAAGTGGTATTAACAAGCTTGCTTCGTACCTCCTTGGAGAACATGAAAAATTCCTGAAGTCAGCCCTGCTATATAAAGACACTCTCTGACATTTGATCGCATTGGTTAGTAAAATACAACTACACAATGATTTCACTTTTTCTGTCCTTATCTTGGAAATGGGTCAAGATATTTTCATGAAATTAGTCTCCCCTTAAAAACAATGCTCTCTTGGAAATTGTGGGATCATGAGTCAAAGATCTCTGATAGTCTTAGCACTTCACAAGATTCTCCAGCCATGCACGCCTCCTCGGCTTCACTGTTTTCTGTTTTTTACATTTTGTTTTCTTGTCTTCTTTTTCTCATTACCTTGCAGTCAAGATGCATTTTGTTTTCTGAGCATTCGGAATCACTGACTCTCTTTGGAATTGTGGGGTCATGAGTCAAAGGTCTCTGATAGCACTGGCGTAGCCAAGAGGGGCGGTCGCCCTCCCCCCCCCCCCCCCCAAAAAAAAAAAAAAAAAAGAAAGAAAAGATTTGGACCGGGGATTTGGGACGCGGGAAAAAAAATGCGTGTATACTGTATGCATGTGCATGAAGCGGACCTTTTATCAAGTAAGATCATAATTTTTTCGATATTTCACTCAAAGTGTACACCAAATCGTTGAAGTTCAATTCAAAAAGGGCAATATCTCTTGTGCTTGGGAGGGGGTATGCCCCTCTCAAACCTCCTCTCTCTGTGCCCCTTTCCCTACCCTTCGTACACTTTTTAGATTTACAAAAAAAATTCTGAATAATTCTGAGTGCACAAGACTTATGACTCATATTCCGAAAACTCAAAGTTCCTTCATGTACAAGGGGAATATCTCCTTTTAATCAACCTTTTCCTCCGTCACTTCCCCAGATGAGTTGTATTTTTTTAATGATTTCTTAAACATTCCATTAAATATGCGTATACGAGATATCTCAATTTCAACTTTAAAAAGGCAAAAGCTCCATCGTACGGAAAGGGTGATGATAACACTCGCCCAGGCCTTCTCCCTGCTCGCCTGCCCCCTCCCATGCATACAAGTAGTCTGTTGCTATAGGCCTACTTTGAACATAAACAGTTCCAAATATGCAACAAAACGCCTGCCCCCTCCCATGCATACAAGTAGACTGTTGCTATACTTTGAACATAAACAGTTTTCCAAATATGCAACAAAACGTTTAACTGCAATCGGATAATCATGCAGAATTTCCTTCCACAGACTTGCTACACTTCTCTTCTGATTGACAAATTTCCAGATATTCCAACAAAAGTGTGCGCCAGATGAATGCGCCAGATTTAATTTCAGTTCTAAAACTGAAAAAATAAAAAATAAAAAAATCCCCTGGTATCTTGCCACCCTTCCATTACTTAATACCCACTTTGGGGAATGACAATTTCCGAATTTTCCACATAAAGTGTGCTCCAGATCGCTTTATTTCAATTCTAAAAACGCAAAGCTCCTTCGAGTCCCTCCCACACCCTCCCCGTAAAAGACCTCAGTAGACTTTGTCAAATTTACACAGAGATAATGTACATTCCGAATAAGAGCTAAATTCCGTGATTTTAACATTTCCCTGAAAAAGTATATTGAACCAAAAGTTTGCACCAGATCGCTGCAATTCAGGTCTGAAAATGCAAAATCACCTTCGTGTGGGAGGAAAAATGGCCCTTATCTACACCCTCGTGTGCTTCCTTTTTCTGTTTGAATTGCTTAACAGACAGCGTTCATGATAGTCATTGTAAGAATTAATACAAGACGTTTATATAAATGATACTATTTTACATAGACAAATTGTTCAATGATAATCTACATCAAAATATATTGCTACCTTAAACATGTGGGACTGTTACAAGTCGATGAAACACGCAAAAACATGCATTAAATTGCACCATTTGCAACATTAAAATGCAAAAAGCTCTCACAGTGGGTGGGGATACACCCCTCTATAGGCCCTCACACTCCCCCCCCCCCCTCCTTGTTTCGCTCGCTCGGGCTCAGTCGCGTTAATGATATTCAGTGTAAGAATTAACAACAAGAAGTTTTTGATGCCATATTATAGGCAAAATGTTTAATAATAATCTACATCACAATATAACAAGTGGGATTGTTTCAAGTCGACAAAACACGCAAAAACATGCATCAAATTGCACCATTTAAGACACACAAATGCAAAAAGTGTTCCCCAATGGGAGGGGGGACACCCCTTCGACCCCCCCCCCCCCCTCGCTCCGCTCGCTCGGGCTCAGTCGCGTTAATGATATTCAGTGTAAGAATTAATGACAAGAAGTTTATCTAAATGATGCCATTTTATAGGCAAATTGTTCAACAATATAATCTACATCACAATATAACAAATGGGACTGTTTCAAGTCCATAAAAACATTCATGAAATTGCACCATTTACAACATCAAAATGCAAAAAAAAAAAAATCACTGTTGGAGGGGGTGTCCGAACGCTACCCCCCCCCCCCCCTCACTCTGCTCGCTCGGGCTCGGTCCCTACGCTCCCTCGCAGATTAACCGCCCCCACCCAAGATCAAATCCTGGCTACGCCGCGCCGTTGTCTAATAGTTAGCTCTTCACAAGAGTTTCCAGCTATCCACGCCTCCTCTGCTTCACTATGTTTGGTTTTTTTTTTTACATTTGTTTTCTTGTTTTCTTTTTCTCATTACCTTGCAGTCAAGATGCATTTTGTTTTCTGAGCATTCGGAATCACTGACTCTCTTTGGAATTGTGGGGTCATGAGTCAAAGGTCTCTGATAGCACTGGCGTAGCCAAGAGGGGCGGTCGCCCTCCCCCCCCCCCCCAAAAAAAAAAAAAAAAAAAAAAAAAGATTTGGACCGGGGATTTGGGACGCGGAAAAAAAAATGCGTGTATACTGTATGCATGTGCATGAAGCGGACCTTTTATCAAGAAAAGGGCTTTTTACACTTGTGTTTCTTAACCCCAGACTTTCTCTGACCCAGGACTATCGTTAGTCCCGTACCAATTTTTTCAGCTTTTTACACTCGCCAATTAGTCCCGTACTATATCTTGTCCGGGGCTAAGGAGAAAACTGACCTTTTTACACTCGTATTTCTTAGCCCCGGACTTTCCAAACCACATGAATATTCATAATTACGCTGTGTACTGTACACGTACACGCACGCTCCGGCAGCACTTGATTACCTCGTTTCTGATTGGTCAGTGAGGGTCGGACTTCGTCTCCGTCGCTTAGCCCAGGATTATTTTTTCGTTCTGTTTACACTCACTTGCTTGGCAAAATTCTGAATAATTCTGAATGCACAAGACTTATGACTCATATTCCGAAAACTCAAAGTTCCTTCATGTACAAGGGGAATATCTCCTTTTAATCAACCTTTTCCTCCGTCACTTCCCCAGATGAGTTGTATTTTTTTTTAATGATTTCTTAAACATTCCATTAAATATGCGTATACGAGATATCTCAATTTCAACTTTAAAAAGGCAAAAGCTCCATCGTACGGGAAGGGTGATGATAACACTCGCCCAGGCCTTCTCCCTGCTCGCCTGCCCCCTCCCATGCATACAAGTAGTCTGTTGCTATAGGCCTACTTTGAACATAAACAGTTCCAAATATGCAACAAAACGCCTGCCCCCTCCCATGCATACAAGTAGACTGTTGCTATACTTTGAACATAAACAGTTTTCCAAATATGCAACAAAACGTTTAACTGCAATCGGATAATCATGCAGAATTTCCTTCCACAGACTTGCTACACTTCTCTTCTGATTGACAAATTTCCAGATATTCCAACAAAAGTGTGCGCCAGATTGAATTTCAGTTCTAAAACTGAAAAAAATAAAAAATAAAAAAATCCCCTGGTATCTTGCCACCCTTCCATCACTTAATACCCACTTTGGGGAATGACAATTTCCGAATTTTCCACATAAAGTGTGCTCCAGATCGCTTTATTTCAATTCTAAAAACGCAAAGCTCCTTCGAGTCCCTCCCACACCCTCCCCCTAAAAGACCTCAGTAGACTTTGTCAAATTTACACAGAGATAATGTACATTCCGAATAAGAGCTAAATTTTAACATTTCCCTGAAAAAGTATATTGAACCAAAGGTTTGCACCAGATCGCTGCAATTCAGGTCTGAAAATGCAAAATCACCTTCGTGTGGGAGGAAAAATGGCCCTTATCTACACCCTCGTGTGCTTCCTTTTTCTGTTTGAATTGCTTAACAGACAGCGTTCATGATAGTCATTGTAAGAATTAATACAAGACGTTTATATAAATGATACTATTTTACATAGACAAATTGTTCAATGATAATCTACATCAAAATATATTGCTACCTTAAACATGTGGGACTGTTACAAGTCGATGAAACACGCAAAAACATGCATTAAATTGCACCATTTGCAACATTAAAATGCAAAAAGCTCTCACAGTGGGTGGGGATACACCCCTCTATAGGCCCTCACACTCCCCCCCCCCCCCCTCCTTGTTTCGCTCGCTCGGGCTCAGTCGCGTTAATGATATTCAGTGTAAGAATTAACAACAAGAAGTTTTTGATGCCATATTATAGGCAAAATGTTTAATAATAATCTACATCACAATATAACAAGTGGGATTGTTTCAAGTCGACAAAACACGCAAAAACATGCATCAAATTGCACCATTTAAGACACACAAATGCAAAAAGTGTTCCCCAATGGGAGGGGGGACACCCCTTCGACCCCCCCCCCCCCTCGCTCCGCTCGCTCGGGCTCAGTCGCGTTAATGATATTCAGTGTAAGAATTAATGACAAGAAGTTTATCTAAATGATGCCATTTTATAGGCAAATTGTTCAACAATATAATCTACATCACAATATAACAAATGGGACTGTTTCAAGTCCATAAAAACATTCATGAAATTGCACCATTTACAACATCAAAATGCAAAAAAAAAATCACTGTTGGAGGGGGTGTCCGAACGCTACCCCCCCCCCCCCCCCCCTCACTCTGCTCGCTCGGGCTCGGTCCCTACGCTCCCTCGCAGATTAACCGCCCCCACCCAAGATCAAATCCTGGCTACGCCGCGCCGTTGTCTAATAGGCTTAGCTCTTCACAAGAGTTTCCAGCTATCCACGCCTCCTCTGCTTCACTATGTTTTTTTTTTTTTACATTTGTTTTCTTGTTTTCTTTTTTCTTTAGTACTTTGCAGTCAAGATGCATTTTGTTTTCTGAGCATTCGGAATCACTGGAAGTGTTATCAGCAAGCTTGCTTCGTACCTCCTTGGAGAACGTGAAGAACTCCTGAAGTCAGCCATGCTATGAAAGACCAATGTGATTGCATGGGTCTTCAAGTAAAATAAAACCACATAATGATTTCACCTTTTCTCTCCTTATCTTGGAAATGGCTCAAGATGTTTTCATGAAATTAGTCCACCCATATTGACTGAAAATGACTCTCTTGGAAATTGTGGAGTCATAGGTCAAAGGTCTCTGATAGACTTATAGCTCTTCACAAGGGTTTCCAGCTATGCACGCCTCCTCGGCTTCACGATGTTTTTTGTTTTTTGTTTTCAAACCTGTGTTTTCTTGTTTTCTTTGTCTTTATAAACCTTGTAGTCAAGATGCATTTTGTTTTCTGAGCATTCGGAATCACTCGAAGTGGTATCAACAAGCTTGCTTCGTACCTCTTTGGAGAACATGAAGAACTGCTGAAGTCAGTCCTGCTATATATAAAGACACTTTTTCTCTCCTTATCTTGGAATTGGCTCAAGATAATTTCATGAAATTAGTCACCGCATACTTGCCGGCAATGACTTTCTTGGGAATTGTGAGGTCATGGGTCAAAGGTCTCTGATAGGCATATACATGTATAGTTCTTCACAGTAAGGGTTTCCAGCTATACTACCTCCCCTGCTACATAATACTTTATTTTCAAAGACTTGTTTTCTTTTTCTTTATTAACCTTGCAGTCAAGATGCATTTTTCTTTTCTGAGCAGCAGCAAACCATTTGATTAGCCTAATTCAAAACCCTCTTAGCCAGGGCCATCTGAATTAGCTATTGAACAATTTGGAAGAAAGAAGGTGTATACATTACCACGTAGGCCGACTGCACAATGATTTTGTAGTGAACGATTTTGGCCATGGCATCCCGGGTCTAGGGAAAAAGTCCATAAATTGAATTGAATAATTGAATTGAATTGCCTCATAACCGTTTGTGGAGTTTCCAAAAGATGGTATTTGTTTTGACTTCTGATCGGCGTTAATCCATGTTCGAGGCTACCTTCGCGCGACATCGAAAATGTCACGTCCGTATTTATGGTCATTGTGTGGGAATTTCGGGACAATGTGCTCAGCGGGAAAGCTGAACCAAAAGAATGCACGTCATGTTGAAACCTAGTTGGTCAATTTCTGTGTGTAATCATTTGTGTGTAATCATACCGTCCCCTCTAGCAAGAGGCAAAACACTCTGTCCCTCGGATAGGACATGAAACGGAGGTCAAGTGTATGAGAGAGAGACACCTCACGAACGTAAAAGATCTCGCTTCATTCATTCATCGCAAAGAGCAGGGTGTTTAACCCGGTGAAGTGGTCCCAGCTCACATCCAACTGGACCCCATGGAAGACCAGCTTAGCGTAGCTGAATATGGGCTATCCAGCCATCTTCTCAGATGGAAATGAACAAACAAATAAACAAACAGACCTAGTATATAATACCATTGATTGTACGTACAGCGTATTATGAGTGCAGCCATCTCCATAACGAAGATCTATGTACTATAATCTATACAACTGTCAATCAAAGTACATGCAGATGGTGAGAATGTATATTTCGTGTGCTGTCCTGTATTATATACAGATGGTCAATGGTCGTTCATGATTAGGACGTTCGAAATATGAATGAATGAATGATGAGTCTGTCAACGTACCCCCCCCCCCCCCCCCCCGGTTAGGTTAATAATTAGGCCATGGCCGAGAGAGGGAGCTACTTCAGTTGGTTATGTTCAGAGACTCTCTCCCTAGAGCAAAAAGAAACAAAATATGTAATCTTGCTGACCAGCCTTTTTAACCACTGTGATACAGCGGTTGTTGGATGCTCGATGCATTCGTAAATGTCTCCCTCAGTGATTAAACTGGCGGGGTTGGCGAGTGAGAGTCGATCTCGTGTACATTGACATGAGAGTTCAGGTGTGCAATATATAAGTAAATCCTCTCCTAAATTTGCTCCAAAATTAAAGCATTGATGGAGCAGTGGACATCACCGAAGTGGTATCATACACAAAATTATAACTAACAATACGACCACAACACAGAGTGGAGTTGACACTGGACAATTGCATCTCCTTTGTAATGTGTGGTAGGAGAGCGGTGATATTATGCGTCCATCCCTCTTTGGAGGTTGAGAAGCAAGATATCCACGGTCAATGTGGGGAGAGGGAATTATTATGGGATAGGCCTACGTGCACCAGTTGCATCACAGTGGTCAAAAAGGCTGGTCAGCAAAATTACATCTTTTGTTTCTTTTTTGCTCTCGGGAGAGAGTTTAAAGAGAGTAACACAATGTTCATAACAACTGAAACAGCTCCCTCTCTCAGCCAAGGCCGTATTATTAAACTAACGGGGTATGCTACAGGTCCATGCAATGCACCCTCCTGAATCTTGGTTCTGTTTCAAGTTAAGGCAAAAAACAAAAAACAAACTCCAAACTTGTCTTTTGTTTCCACTCATGAATAAGCCAACACAAAAGAGGAAGGCAACACCAAGAATTCTCTCAATCATGCTGATCATGACAATGTAGTCTACATATTTTACTACCTTTGTTGTGCTCAATATTCATGGACGTGAAATAACCACAGATCAGTGCAGCCCAACAAGGAAGTAGGAAAAATATTCTTTCTTTCCATTTCTGAATAACACTCGTTGAGGAGATAAATCCCAGTACATGTTGCATACAGGCAAGACGAAACATCTAAAGGTGATCATTTTATACTTTAATGGTTGTCGTCACCGACAATGTGTGAGTTTCAAAATCTTATGTCATGGACGTATTCTGCAATCTTGAGGTGTTCAAACATGATGAAAAAGGTTTATAAGAACCACAGAAAAGATGACTTAATTGCTGGCCTTCTCGACCTTTCTGGGACTTAGAAAGAGTGTAAGGCGAGATCCAAGATCTCGTTTTTTACGACCTCTCAGTCGGGTCCGAGAAGACAAGAGGTTGAGAGCTGACAGCTCGCCCTCTTGGAGCCCATGCAGAAACAAGAAAAAGAGATCTCGAATCGAGGCTTCATCCCAGCTTCTAGTCTTCTCGATCTGGAAACGACAACAACAACAACAACAACAAAGAAAAATCGAAAATTACATCGTTTTGTGCTTTCGTATAACACATGCATACTGATGCCATCAAGAACACTAGTATAGCTCAATATTTCATTCGGTTGCATTCTTCCCATTAATGTTAGTGTTTATTTCAGGCGTTTGCCGTCATCCTTAAGAAGTCTGTTCCGATCTTTGTAGTATTCATGTAAGAGTACATTATATATCTATATATTGCGTGAAAATCGTTAGCCTCAAATCGGTCTCATATTCAAGTAATGTGCAGTTCAATGTTTCCAAGCTAGCGTCGCTGGTCAGCGACGGTCCGATCGGCAACGGCCTACTCTCTAAAAAAGATCGAGTGAAATCTTTCACTCTTGAAAGAGTGAATAGAAAAAAGAGTGAATTTAGAGTGAAATTGGAGTAAATTTTGAGTGAAAATGTTCATTTTCACTCATTTTGGAGTGACCTCAGGGATCTCTCGAAGATTTTGGAGTGTTCCTTGAGGTCACTTGAAAAAGAGTGAAAATTAAAATTTTTACTCAAAATTCACTCCAATTTCACTCTAAATTCACTCTTTTTCTGTTATTCACTCCTTCAAGAGTGAATATCTTCACTCGATCTTTTTAAGAGAGAAGATTAGCTATCGGGCAACTTCTTGCCCACGAAAAATAATCTCTTGAAAGACCAATAATTTCTGAAGCCATGTCCTAGAATTTTTTTAAGAAGTCTCTTCTTTATACGGTTTCAAAAGAAATGTGAAACCAGCAAATCCTTATACAGACAGGAATGGTCTAAATGTACTGTAGCTCTTGTTTATTGTAACCGGTGACCGATTGGTCTATTTTGATATACTGTAACCTTTATCTGACCCCATATTGGCAGATTTCAGTAGGCCTCTTTAAAAACAAACAAACAAACAAAGAAACAAAAACTTAAAAAAAACAGTGGAGAAAAAGAGAATCACCCCTCTGGCAACCCTCTGGAATGCTCATTCCATCAACTTGGTAGCAATTATTCCCTCTGCTTTCTGAAAGCGATTAGTCAAGTGCTCTTTCATTATGCTAGAATTGTGATTTTTTTGTGGAATTCATTTATACTTTCCTTTACATTATTGTCCACACTTGACGTCATAACCTCTTGTAGTCCCCTCACCCAGCCGTTTCAACACCAACACTTTAAAAATGCATAACTTTTGCATCTATTGTCCGATTTTCCTCAAATTTTCACTGTGTTCTACTAATATTGCTGCTATCACTCAATCCACATTTCTCATTGAACTTTGATTCCCTTTAATAGTAAAAAACTATATCAGATAACACTGACATTGATATGAGCAATAGCTGAACAGTGTACAATTTTGTTGGGAGTAATTCAAGAATGAAAGCATAATTCAGTTTCATTGAATTCAAGATTTATTTGTAAGTTAAAGTTCAGATTTTGCTCTATTTTCAACCCTCTGTTCAAAACTTTAACTTTGCAAAGGGGTAAACTGGTGTATGTGGGAGCGTGTTGTCAACACCCAGAAAATGGTCCTGAACAATGGCCAGGGTTTTAATGCTCTATTACATATTGGTGAGAAATTCCGCTATTACAGTTAGTCTTCATCCATCCTGAAATGCAGTGTATATAATTATGCAAACACATGAAAACATGTGCTTGCTTTTTAATGTGCATGCATGCACTTTACCCTTTACTATGAATTCAGACTAGTAGTGCCAAGGGCAATTCGTCGTGAATTATTAATAAAGCATTCATGTGCCGTGGAGCAAGAGATCAGAAGTCTAGTCAGCAGATAGATAAGAGCTCTGGAAAGGTGGTATTCATGGTGTTCATGACTATTGTTCAGAGTCATAGTAAGCACACACTCACACACACGTCATTGGTTAGAGGGTTCAAATTTGACCAAAATCTGGGATTAAAAAATTAAGGATCAAAAGTAGGTAGTGTTTTTTTGAACACTTAGTATATGTCTTTATCTATCCTGGCTGGATCTACAAATATTCTGGCAAATCTTTCTTTATTCAGTGCATCGATAACAGGTATTTCTTAAATCTCGTTCTCAATCCGTTCATAAGATGAGACATTGGTAACATGCAGGGGTAATGAGTTCCACAGTTTTGGTCAGTTTATAGTGATTGGGGTAAAGAATGAAAAATGTTTTTAAAATCTATAACAAATCACAAAGAACAACGATGATAACACCGCAGCTTCACCATAAGAATGCTTGAGTGGGGGCCTAAGGAAGTAGAACAAAAGAAGAAAACATGCATTGCATAAACTGATAATCCCGTGGATAAATCACATGGATCTCCTCAGGCTCTGGATCGAATCCTTTGAATGACCCTCTACAAGTTTTCAACTTAGTGGGCGTCATCATAGGTAATTCCGGTAATTTTATAAAATTTACACATGTGAAAATATGGTTAAGCAAGCGGTATAGTAATGGCATTATATTGCTACATTTATAATAAATATGTGAGCCTCTTACTTCCTCAACCTTGTTCAGTAATTCCAGTAGTTTCAGTGTAATTTGTAACTTTGGTTTTTCAGAGCATTGTTTTCTCTGCTGGAGGATTAGAATAAATTCCATAAGTCTCTACATGGAGCTGGCGACGTGACATGACGTAAAATCATAAAAATCTATATGCATTATGCTAAAATGTATGCATAAGTATATCATACAATGATAGTAATGCATCATAATGAGAACAGTGGATGTTAGAGAAAGCCTGGAATATTGTAGAGTGCATATTGAAATAGAAATGGTAATAGATATATTTTGAATCAATAAGGTAAATTTATAACATAATAATGATAATTTCTTCGATAGTTTTTTTTTATTCCTTTTCAATGCATGTAATATGATAACTATAAACCGCAATCTCAATACTCCCTTTTGTTTTCCAGTTTAGATAAACTTTATTGTGCAATATTCAATAAGAAATCTCCTTATATTCTTTTTATTCTATGTATCTTTGACTGTTTTGTACACATTTCGATATATTCAACCTGATGGCTTCATTAAAAATGTCCACAAATCAGCCTATACGGACTGCCATAGATGTTCTTTATGAAATATCCTTTCAATTTATTAAATTCAATACAATTGTTCTGTATAAACAACGAAACACCTTGTTGAACAAGTAGTGTTGGAATTGTCATTAGCCTCATTTTATGATAGTATTATTCAGCGTTACTTCTTGGGGATGCACCGGCTATTATTCGAACAACTTTATTTTGAAGATTAAAATTATTTTGTTTTTGTTGTTGTTGTTGTTGTTGTTTCAAAGGTGCCACCGGCATGTGTTTGAAGCTCATTAAGATCTTTGTTTTTGATTTGAATACAATTAGTATCGTCTGCACACACACAAAAAAAGAAAAGAAAACATTAGGGACGGATTCTCAATGTCGTTCGTGTATAAAATGACGAGTAGGCCTAAAGGTCCTATAGCCAATAGCAAGGGGCTTGGGCTGTGGGACACCACAGGACATGATTTAACCTTAGTTCATTGATAGCGATGTGAGATATAACTATTGAATCAATCAAAAGTAAGATACTTGCATGAATACCATATTGTCTAAATTTTGATAACATAGTACTGTGATTAATCGTATCAAAAGAATTTGATAAAAATATAAAAATGACAATCATATTCTTCTCTTCAAATGCATCCCCAATCTTATTACACACGTCAACCAGTGTCGTTAATGTTGAGTACATACAAGCTAAAAAACTGATGCTTACTCAAAATATCCTTCTTATCTAGAAATATTATCACTCGTTCATAAGTAATCCTTTCAAGTATCTTTGAAAAAAATACGAAAGAGCCGAAACAGGGCGGTAACTACATACTTCATTTTTGTCATTTTTTTTTTATAAAGTAGGGTAACTGTGGTAATTTTAAATTAGTCGGGAAAAAAAATACATATATATATATATATATATATATATATATATATATATATGTGTGTGTGTGTGTGTGTGTGTGTGTGTGTGTGTGTGTGTGTGTGTATTCGTTGACAAATTGTATTTATGACGGAGTGGTTTATATTTTCCCTATAAGCCAGGTACTTTATCACTTTAATTCATTTGTGAGACAGAAATGTTTGCTCCCACTGACAGAGTTGGACAAATATTACTTAATATGAGATTCAGGATCGTGTATTGTTCAAGCTAATTGTAATCCAATTCAAGTAAATTCTCAGTGAAAAACAACATTCTAATCACATCACTTTTTGGCTGGAAATATTCTATGCTCCGAGTTTAAGTATCCTGCAACATCCATGGTCTTTGAATTAAATGTTAGTTGAAAAATAGGTAGATGATCTGGGGGCGTTTCATCAACGAGTTCGTCGGAGGTTTTCACCAACAAATTTGCTATCAGCCAATCAGACGCAAGGATTTCAGTAGCTTTTAACAGTTGTCAGTGTAAATCACTGACAAAAAGTTTCATTAAACGGTCCCCTGAAATGTCAGTATACATATATCACTGGTAGTAGGCATCTCAAGTTGATATGCAAAAACATTATTAAGCAGTGTGGCAGTAAACTGAGTAATTCTAATCATAATAGTGGGTCTTACAATGAACACTGCTCAAAGGCATGAAATAGTCGCTTAGCAAAGATCTACAAGATTCCGAGCATCTATTGCTTTTGTCATTAGATATCAGTAGTTCCACATAAACCCCCATACGATTTATTTTCAGTCACTGGATCACATGACAGTAAACGAAAACATCCATAAAAAGAGAGGAATTTAAATTTGGAGGTTTGCAAACAATTTAACAAAGACAACGCTTCCTTCTTATTTCATTTCTACTTTCAAAAAAATGAATCACACACATTCAAATCAAGCGGCAAGTCAAGTCTTGAGCACCACCATTACATGTGACCAGGTTTCGGAAAGCTCATTTGCATCAAGAGGTTCAAAAAGGTAGATAGTGCATCAAAGTTTGTTGACAAACTCCTAAAATTAAAATATATATGCGAAACACTGAGAACGAAATCTCAGCAGTAAATGTCTTTGAATTTGCAAACAAAATCCTCACATGAATAATAATGAAAAATAATGTTCGGTGTATGATTACAAATATAAACATGTATGTATATATATATATATATATATATATATATATATATATATATATATATATATATTTCGAGACGTTCGAAAATTTATATGAAGAAATAAACCGTTGGGGAATCAGCAGCATGAACTTTGTTGCAGTTTTGTTATTCATGTATATATATATATATATATATATATATATATATATATACATACATAATAATCTTTTTTGTAAGTACAAACATGTATAGATATGCGTTAAGAGTTTTGTTTATTGTGCAAACATTTTCTTTCTTTATTTTTTCTTGCTAAGAGTGCCATCCATCCATAGTAATAGTATTGCACAATATTTCAGCGTTATATATTCTTGCGGTCGGCCACACGTCACTTCCGGTTGACTGGAGTGAAAACAAACAGCTGCATGCGCTAAGCCTGCATATAAATGCGCATACTGCATCAGTGTTGCCAGATGGTGATTTCGAGAACCAAAAAGGGTGAAATTTGGTGATTTTTGAAGTTGTTTGGTGACAAAATTTTAGCCTGGTAACCAAATCAAAATTTGGTGATTTTTGGTAATTTTTTGGTGATTTTGAGACCAATGAAAAATAATCACACTGATTGAAAACGAAAATGCATTTTGCCCAAAGTTTTCCCCTTATTTCCTGTAGAAACATAACATGTGCCCCTTTTTTGTCACTCAACACACGTCCACACAAACACTCTTATATCCCAATTAACACATCGTACACATTTTGCATTTAGTGTGTGTGACTACTGCACAACGTAAATTGCACCAAGACTCGCGGAGAGTGTTTGATAAAGGTTTATTGACATAATTTTGTTTTGAAATTTTAGCCTTACCTACGCTTTTCCAAATTTGGTGATTTTTTATGGCTTTTGGTGATTTTTCACATGCCTTTTGGTGATTTTGCTCTGTTGGGACCTGGCAACGCTGTACTGCATGCTAAGTGCTGTGCATGTGCGACGCGACGCGTATAACTTATGTGCAACTCTACGCAGACATGGGGACTGTTTTTCATTATTCATTTTGTCATTTGTGCCATCATTCATGAGATACATGCATCATGTCTTGCCAGCAATATTCTAATAATCTGGATCCTGTCGATCGATCGGTCCCGGTATTTTGCCAAGTTGAAGGCAGTCGGACTGGACCTGTGCCCGTATGAAATCGCGGCAGGACTCTGGATCAACGACCCGACAAAATGGCCAGATGTGCAGTAGAACCTCTTTGAGTAGGCCCTACCCCGATATCTACGCATACTTAGTACCTTATAGAAACTTCAGGTATGTCTATAGGCCTAATGTTAGTACAGTAGTAGGTTAGGGTAGGGCCTAATTTAGGGTAGGCCTAGGGCCTAATCCTGCCGCCCGCACAGCTACAGTAGTAGGCACCCTACAGCTTGCGCTAGCGCTATGCTCGCGGGGCGCCCCGGCAGAAAACACGTACAGCGTTACCACTCCAGGCTCACGCGACTGTTTGTTTTCACTCCACCGCTATCCATGACCCCGTGACACGCAAAATACCCGGATGTCCGACCATGAGAATACGTTGATATGAATTATGCTCCTTATAGTACATGTATAAAACTTTGCAAATTGATATACTGCCCTACTTCGTAAATTGCATCTTACCAACACAATAACTATTGCGCGTTATATCAATCGTATATAAACACTTCTTATAAGAGGCTTTGTCATCTGCATTTCTAATCCATTAATTCGTTGATAAACAATATTACGGCTCTGAAATAATATTTGGTATACAGTAATGCTTACTAGTCGACCGACCATCGGATAATAGTGTTTCTTATACAGCTATTAATTTACCAATATTGCAACATTGTAACAATGCATTCTGATGCTGCTCTTCTTTTCTCAAATTTCTATGCTCTCCGTCCTGTGATAACGTGTGCGTTTTTCCAAACATTTTCGGATACACCTCTTCCATGAAATAAGGATTACGATTACAACAATTACAGAGGACACATTCCACGAAACTGAAGGCCAGACTGGTATAAATAAACGTTGTCCATTGCTATCCGAGCTTCCTGTTTGTTTCAATGTAGGTTCGGTGAACGATTGTTGTCTGACACTGATCATAGTCTGGGGCGTAGTCGTTCCTTCTGTTGTCTGAGCGTCAGTTGCAAGTACATACGTCGAATTCGGTCTAGCAGGAAATATGAAATCGAGGCAAAGTTCTGGACTTTTCTCACATTGAGGTACAAAAGAACAGCAGTTGATAGAAGATTCAAGATCCATCCAGAAGACCCCTTGAACGTAATCGACTGACAATTCGGGTTGTCTGAGATATGAGGCCTTTCTGTTATTTTGAAAGCAGGCAATAGATCCATGTGGATCCGAATCCACAGCAAGTAGAACAGAGCATTGTACCTCTTTCCAGTCCGGAGAACACGACGACGACACAACCTCACACTCGGCTGGTCCAGGTGGAATGATGACATCAATATGAGCATCTATGACGTCATTGTGCCTTTCACCATCTCTTTCTTCAGCAACAAGAAGTATGTAGACACCTGTGTCTTCCGTCTGCACATTTCTGATAGTGAGAGTCACCGTCAGCTCATCCTTGGTGATGTTTGATGTCACTGCAAACCGATCAATCCGTCCAGATTTCAAACAATGCTGTTCTTCTACTACTCCATTTCGATAGAATCGGCAGTCCAGATGTCTAAAATAACAGTCATATTCATACAATGAATTGCCCGAAAGTAAGGCGTGGAATGATACATCATTGTCGGTTCCCTCGCAGAATCGATACGTCTCAATTGCAGTTGCTTCGTGACCAACAAACACCATGAACGCCAACAGGTATACACCCAACTTGACAAGAGACAGTAGCAAACTGCTTGAAGTTACCGTATCGATTCACTGAAATGACGTTCAGAAAACAATGTTTCCTCCATCTTTGATGCCAAATTATTGACTGAGGTGAAAAGTAATGGTCTGCAATCATGAGGTGAACATACAAGTGCACTGCACCTACTGTTGTGTCTCTATGATCCACTCAAATGTAATGGATGTGTTGTATAGTGGACTGAATAAAATACACGTATTTGGACACAAATTTTGAAAAGAAAAATAGAAAAGGCTTGGTACCCCCCCCCCCCTCCTTTGTTATGCAAGGATGATTGTGGCATGCAGTTGTTCGCTGTACGATTTTCGTAGTCGCTTTATACTGTCCTGTAGTGCGTGGCTGATTCAAATTGCCAAAAGCAGTAATACTGATCATGACAATCTACATGTTTTACTGCCTCTGTTCATTGTGTGCAGTGTTCATGAAGGCGAAACAGGTTCAAGCACAGTGCATCCCATCAAGGAAGTAGAGGTTGTTTCTTCACACTTCGGAGTAACCTACGTAGATTGTGATTAGATAAACCTAACCTATATGAATTTATATCATAGCAATGATGTTGCATATCAAGATAAAACTCTATACTAACGCCAACTAGAGAGGTGCTCGTTTATACTTTCAAAGATTGTCTTGAGTTCACCCACTGTTTGTGAATTTCAAAATTTGATGGCATAGGCATATTCTGCAATTTTGAGGTTTTCCGACACCATGACAAACAACGGTTGAAAAGCCTCCATGAATAACAATGTAACGTACATGGAAATAAGATATGATGCCATCATCGCAGACTGCGAAAGATGATAAGCCGGAGCTCAGTAAAAAATAAAAATAAAAAAATATTCAAAAAATAGTCCTGGTCAGAGGGAATCTCCACCACCCCATGGATCACGGTTACACATGGAAAACAAGTGCCATGTCGTAATAATCTCTCACAAATTACCTGTCTCTTTCCCTCTCAGTCTCAGAAGCAAAAGTTTTCTTACTATAAATGTTATGAAGTTACTAAGTGCCGTGGAGGAGACGAGGTAATTCCTCACCTTCTCGACCTTTCTGGGTCCTAGAAGGAGTGTGACGATCGAGAGATCCAAGATCTGGTTCTTCTTGACGTCTCGGAACCAAGAAGTGAAGGAGGTGAGAGCTCCTTCTCGTAAGCCAGAATCACGAAAACGAGATCTTGGAAACCGGTTTCATGCTAGCTTCTCGTCTTCTCGGCATTAAAAACAAATGAATGAATAATGAAATAGATAAATAAATACAATAAATGCAATAAATATATACATATCTAAACAACTGAATAAATACACAGGTAAATCAATAAACAAACAAAGCTCTCTCTCTCTCTCTCTCTTTCTATATATCATATATATATATATATATATATAGAGAGAGAGAGAGAGAGAGAGGGAGAGATTTAAGAAATGAAATCGAGGAGGCAAAAAAAAGTATCGTTTCCCAGTGCCTCTTAAAAGATTCCGTATCTAGATGCATAATTATGACTGCTCCTCAACTATAATTAGGCCCTACCCTTGCCCGTACCCTTCGACGACACTTCTATGGGCATACCTCCAGTACTGACTGGAGCGCCAATGTGGTCAGGAAAAAGTGAATGATTATTAAGAGCCACAGAAAGCAGAATTCATAGTGTCTTGGCGCGTGGAGTCAAAAACTGTACTAATGATTTGGTCCTGCAGCGACTGCTTGGCAAATTGTTGACATGCAAACAAATTGTTGCCGACCAAAGATAAGCTTTTCAAAGGCCAGTAAGTTCTGGAGCCCAGTCCTAGAATAGAATATATTGGTTGATCAGTCTCTCCTTACCTTTTCAAGGCAAATGCAAAATCAGCAAAAACCTTCGAGTAATGTGGCCTCCTGAAAACCATTGTCAGATTTCAGAAATCCTCTGACTCTGAAAAAAAAATAAAACAAGGCCAAAAAAACAAAACCCCTCTCAATAACCAATTGCCAACTGCCCACCAGTGGTTTCAGAGGTTGTAGAAAGGTATGCGACCGGCCGTCATACACAACCGTCTTGTGTGACCGGGGCCAGATATTATGTTCAATGTATCCCTTTCACTGACTATTTACTTTTCCTAACGCCCTCGTCATTTGCGACGGTAAATCCTATTTACACACACGTTATACACATTCACAATATGGATACACACGCAAGGCTGATTTCAATCAGGCAAACAAATGCAGGCAAATACTTCCTCTTTTGACACTTTTTTCTTCTTTAATATGACCAGTAAATTTTGGGACGACGAATTGTACATTATGGTTTCACGAGCTGCTTGATATTTTTATGTTCTTTATCTCCTTCACTTTCTCTTCCTTCCGCGCCTAGAGCACTCTGCAGAGTGGATTTGGCGCTATATAAATCATATCAATTATCATTATTATTATTAAATAATGCATCTTAAGTATATTCAACTATATGTATTATTTTGTTGGAAAATGACATGATTATAGTCCAAATTTTAGAGAAAAAAATACTTTATAGTATATATCTATTTGTAGCGAAAAGAAAACGAAAACAAAGCATGATACCATTTAATTCTGTTATAATCGAATTCTTACGGTTTATCTATAAACTGAAATGTAAACATTGTTCTTTTTCTTTCAAAACACTTCAACTTTACGACCTTTCTACTTCATAAATCGGAAAGGCTATACTATTTAAAGGCATAATTTACCATTTGCAGATAATACAAAAATCAGCCTTAGTGCTTCAAAATAGTTCCAAAATGTGCGGCAAGGAAAGAAACAACCAATGTAAAAATTTGAGCAAGTATAATCGATGTTAAGTATGGTTAGATATACAAAATGTTTACAACAGTTATAATGAAAAATGTTTCCAGACTAAACCGCTCACAGTTATGGTTTGATGATGATAATCTGCTTGTAATTTAGGCTTTATTGCAAAACTTTTATATGGTATAGGATGTTATGTGATACAACTGACCAATACATATGCATCAAAAGTGATATCTTGAACATTCTTTAAAATCCCTGCTCCAAAGGTAAACAGGACTGTACTTTATGGTTTTACCCTGAATCTTTACAATTCTAAATGTCTTTCTGTCTCCTCCTTTCAACTTTATCCTAATTTTACCCGTATCAACGAACGTTAACCAGATCACGTCACGGCGTGTAATCACGTTCTTAGCACTTTCGTAGAAACAATGTAGATGTATCTAATCTGCGAAGTGAAGAATCGATACTTCGTGTGTGTTTTTTTTTTCATGGCTATAAATAATGAATACTCATGATTTCGAGTATTCAATGTGATTTTATTTTTGTTTTACTAAGCATGTTATCACTTATACAAGAAAATCAGATGCCTGGTACTGAGATCAGTCATGACGTAGAAATAGACAATAAATACTACACAGAATATATAAACCCACCATGACCATGCTTATAGTTTCCATAATATTTGGAATAGAACTACAGTTTTCTAAAATGATTTCAAGCCTTTTATCATGTTTATGATCTGACACATTTTCGTTTATTTCTCTCTGCCTTCATTTCTGTCTCTCAGCTAATATTCAAATTCATTACATTTCTTGGGTTCCTTGCATATTCATTTGGGTTTCGGTCAAACTTGAATTATATTACATTGATATCTTAACCAATCTGGAATATATGAAAATATTTGGAAACTAGCTATTAAAACGGCAGCATTTTTCTCAACGTCATGAAAATTTACTCATACCCAATTGTAACCATTGATTATAAAGATAATCTTTGTATATACCTAATCGTACTCAACCAGTAGTGGCGCGTAGTATACATTTAGGCTGTATTTTATTAAACCAAATACCTACGTTACAAGTATATACCTTAAACGTATACGATAATGTAGCTAGGAAAATATGCATATTTGATTTTTTTTACACCATTGGCCACAGATATATTGATTCATATACCCACTTTTTATCGACATACTATATACAACGACATTCAAACTGAAGGATTCAAGTTTATTTTCAATTCTTTCAAACTTGCATGCACCTTGTATTCTGAACTTAAATGAATTGGGGGGGGGGGTCGCACAACCAACCTCGTTGAACAAACTAGACCTCTTTATCTACAAACCTTCATATTCCCGTCATTCTTCATGCAACCATTCTTATATGAACTAATTAACAAAGAATATTCATTGACAAATCAAAGATAAAATTATGATGAAGTGCTTTACCGTTTTCTACCTATATACATAAAAAGCATTTCATATTATTGTGGCTAAAATCATCTAAATCTATAGTATAATACTATACTATAATAACATCCTTAAAACGAGTTTCAGGATCCTGCATTGTGCTGGATAATTGTGATTTTATTCCAATAAATTCACTGTTTAAAACAACACTCGTCCAATTACAATATTTACGTATGTTTTTGAAGGCATCACTGTTTTGCCTGACAAATATTTTATGTTCCGAGTATTAGCTTCCTGCCAACATCCAATCAAAGAAGTAAAGTTGAAAAATGTGTAGATGATATGAAATATCAGTAGATATAAAACGTATTACTGGTATAGAGGCATCTGAAGTTCTTATTATGTAAAAAACATTATCCAGCAGTGTGGTAGTGGATTTAGTAATCCTGATGAAAGGTGCATAATAATTACTGAGTAAAGAATTTACAAAAATCTGCGTATCTCTTGCTTTGTTATATTACAGTAGATCTATAGGCCTGTAGCCTAAATCAAATCCCCCACGAAATTTATTTTAAGGCGCTATAATAACTGAAGCACAGACCAGGGAATTATTAACATCCACAAAGAGAGAGAGAAAAAAATCACGTTTGGAGGCTTGCAAACAAAAAATATACATATTCTGTAAATATGCACATGACTGATATGCATGTGTTATGCTTTTTGTTATGTATGCATGTATAATGTATTTTTTGTGTACAATGTACAATGTTTTCCAGCTAAGCATATAGTACATACTGTGTTGAACTCTGTTAATATACTGCCCTTCTTTGTAAAAAGCAGTCCAATCTATCTTACTAACACAATAAATATATTGCACGCCATATAAACGCTTCTTACAAAAGTGTTTTCCATCTGAATTTGTTACGAGTTATTTCGATAAGTACTGAAAACATTACTGTTCTGAAGGATTTTTTTTTTTTTTTTAAATACAGGTGCTGTTATTTACCAATATCGCCACATTGCATCAATGTATTCTGGTATTGTTTATCTATTCTTGGGTTTCTGTTCTATCCGTCCGGTTATACATACGTTTAACCCTACACCTTCGGACATACCTCTTCCGGATCATAAGGGTGGATATGATAACAACTATAACAATAAAGAAAACGCTCAAAAAGACTGACAACCAGACTCTATGTTTTCCATTATAACTAGTAAGACTTTCGGTATAGCTAAATGTAGGTACGTCGGTATACGATTGTTGTCTGATATTTGTAGACTGCCCCATGGTCGTTCCTTCTCTCGTTTGAGCGTCAGTTGCAAGTACATACGTCGAATTTGGTGTAGCAGGAAATATGAAATCAAGGCAAAGTTCTGGACTTTTCTCACATTGAGGTACAAAGGAACAGCAGTTGATAGAAGACTCAAGATCCATCCAGAAGACCCCTTGAACGTGATCGACTGAGAGTTCGGGTTGTCTAAGATATGAGGCCTTCCTGTTATTTTGGAAGCAGGCGATAGATCCCTGTGGATCCGAATCCACAGCAAGTAGAACAGAGCAGTGTACCTCTTTCCAGTCTAAAGAATACGACGACAACACAACCTCACACTCGGCTGGTCCAGGTGGAATCATGACATCAATATAAGCATCTATGACGTCATTGTGCCTTGCACCATCTCTTTCTTGAGCAACAAGAAGTATGAAGACACCTGTGTCTTCCTTCTGCACATTTCTGACAGTGAGAGTCACCGTCAGCTCATCCCTTGTGTTGTTTAATGATGTCACTGCAAACCGATTCGTCTGTCCAGATTTCAAACAATGCTGTCCTACTACTACTCCATTTTGATAGAAAAGGCACTCCAGATGTCCAAAATACAAGTCATATTCATACCATGAATTACCCGAAAGTAAGGCGCGGAATGGTACAACATTGTCCGTTCCTTCGCAGAATTTATACGTCTCAATTGCAGTTGCTTCATGACCAACCAACACCATAAACACCAACAGATATAGACCTGTTACCTCGAGAGGAGACATTAAAAAACGTCTGCCTAAGGTTTCCATATTGATTCATTGCAACAAGTAATAGACGACAAAGTTCATTCCGCGTTTGCCACCAAAAAGGAGAAAAATCTGCAGTCCTGCATTCAAGCATGTTGTTCTCATCGACGCAAACGAGAAAAAAAAGTCCTACACAAAAGATTAAATTCTTACTGCCTTCAGCACAATATGACAAAATATAAGGCCTTCGTTTTTTTGAGGACTCGCCCACATTCCTTTGGAGTTAGATGTATAAAATAGATATATAAGCAAACAAACATACTACAATGAAAATACATTCTTCACGATTCATTCTCTGAACTCGAGAACATCTTATAGCGTTGCTATTTTAGTCCAGGCTAGAAGGCACCCAACCTTGTTTTTTGATATATACAATGTTTTTTGATGGTTTCTTGTCAATTCGAGGGTGCTGATTCCAAATCCGATTGATGCCACTCGCGTAACCTTGAGCATTTTCGGCAAAATGCAAAAATCCAAAATGGCCGCCAGATATGCTAATTCTCCTGTGATAAACACAATAATGTGCATTATATGACCAATTATTCCACCAAAATTTGTACATTTCTGTTCCTAGAGTTACTCCATCTGCATTTGGAAGAGAATTTTCATTTCACATAGGTTCATTTAGCATTTAAAGCTCATTTTTTAAATTAAAAATGGCCGCCATTCCTATGCTTATGTACTATATGAATGGCAAAACATATGCATGGAAATATAGCACCAATTTACTGTATTTCCAGTCCCGTACCTACGCTATCATAAAGTGTTGCATGTGCAATATATTGGGTGTCACTTACAGTACATAGGGGGCCTACATATATGAGCATTTAATATTCATAAACCTTACGATGTTTAACACAATTTCTTATATATTTCATTTTGTCTCTACAAAAGTCTCAACAATATAAGTTCACTAAACGTCTCGCAAGGAATCAATATACCATCATATTCTACATGCAGGTTGAATATAAAAATGTAATACTAAAACAATATATTAAGGAGCCTAGATACATGGTATTTAACAAATAATGTTGAAAATGGAGGGGAAGCTAGAAAGCAAAGCTTGTAATATGCATTCCCCTAAAACCATATTAACAAAGTACAGAAAAATCCCATACAGTAAGTGCAGAGATACATAGTTGCAGACAAAAACACATCGGACATTAATGACACAACTAAAAACCCTTTACATTGTAGATTTTTTTTTCCAGTAAGGAGTTGGGGGGGGGGGGAGGGAGCAGTCTTGAGGCGAGTTCGAAATGGATCATAACCTCCATCACTTTGACATGATTTAATTTAGAAGTGCAGCCTTGATATTATCGAGCAAACCTGATTTTCTTCTTCAATTAAAACAACAAAAACTGTTGAAGGCATAAACGAAACTGTCCTAATGCAATACCGTACAAACTGTTCATTAAACATCAACCAAGGAGCAATGTGAGATACCTCTTTCGGTTCTCTCACAGTTCCCAGGTGTTGATAATATACACTTTGACATCATGATGTCATTCAGTCTTGTCTTAAAACTAAAACTGTCATTTTTATTGTCTTTAAAGAACCCTTTAATTGTATGTTTAGCAGCAGGCGACATCAGCCCCAAATTTGCAGAATTCTCAGGTTGTTCTCAAGATGCATATTAGTCCTGCAATTGTTTTAATTGCAACCACATCTGGTGATGTTCAGCACTTCCTCAGGGGTCAGAGGGCGATTATTTGCTATAGAAACAGGATGAAGACATGAAGACTTGCTTGATCACCACCCGTTGAAGCCCCGTGGCTTTGTTGCCAGGCCAGAGACAGTGTTGTAGGTAACTTGGGTGGTATCAGAAATGACATCAGACCAGCATCTGCACCAACCTGTTTTGGGGCCAAAGCTTTCA
This sequence comes from Diadema setosum, assembly GCF_964275005.1. Taxonomy (NCBI): domain Eukaryota; kingdom Metazoa; phylum Echinodermata; class Echinoidea; order Diadematoida; family Diadematidae; genus Diadema; species Diadema setosum. Next base: position 18,095,235 of record NC_092694.1, read on the forward strand.
AATTACAGTATAGGGAAATCTAGGCTTGTGGGATTTCAGGCGCGTTGATGGCAGGTCGTTCAAGGGGGCATTTCATGAAGTGTTTTGTCAGATCTTTTCTTTTTGACAAACTGTTATAACCTATTAAATCCTTGCATCTGATTGGCTGAGAGCAAATTTGTCAAACAAATTTGTCACACAAAACGCTTCATGAAATGCCCCCCCCCCCCCATGCTATCCTGTTTGGAAGGTCAGGGTATGCGTTGACGGCACTGGTGACACTTGCCATCCTTCCTTCCAGTGTGAGGGAGAGTGACCGAGTGCCAGTGAAGGAGGGTGGACTTCCTTAGCCTATGCTTGGAAGGCTTGCCACAGAGGGCTAACCTTGAACTTAGCGTTGGCAAGATGGTTACTAAGATAGAAGGCATTGGTCTGATGATAATCTAATAAAGGTTGGGGCAAAGTCTCCATAAGATGAAGTACTCCACTATTGTCTTGAGATGGGTCAGTACTCGGCTCATGTCATCCAAGGACTTTCTATGAGACGTCAAAGGCAAGATCATCTGCAAACTTCCTACGTGAAGTGAATGTAATGCCACCACATATATGTTAAAAAGACCTCTAATGGAGTTAGTTTATAGCCACCATTAAGGAGGCCATCATTCAGAGTCCTAACACAGCTGGTCTGGTTACCGAGAGCAATCCTGAATCTGCAAATGCTGAAGATTAAAGACAAGCAGTGTAAAGTTGTTATAACACTGCTTTCAGAATGAGGCAGCACTGTACAGATCTCAGAGTCTCCCTCGACATCATAGGCCTATACTCAAACACATTCACTCCGAAAAAACGGTGGTAAAGTTCATCTATACCATATATAATTCATCTGGGTTAGCATTGAAAACTTTGGGGCATTGTTTTCATTTCAGAGATTTGACAACATGAAGTGAGGTGGTCCTTTTTTCCACTTTCCCCTGCCTCATGTTCTTTCTCGGATGAGGGGACTGAAAAGTTTGTATAATATCGCTTTTAGATAATGTAGAACAGGACAGTTGATTGGAAATTTCATTTGTGTCATCATCTAGGATTCAGCCTTTTAATTCAGTAAATCAGAATGAATATTTTGATGTTGAACATCTCAAGGCAAGTGAGTATCAAATGTTCATATCTAATAATTCCTGATAAACGATCTTGATGTTGGCGTCAATTCAAGTTTTGGTGGATTTTTCCAAATACATAGGGAAAAATTCAGATTGAGGTAGCAAATTTGGATATTTGCATCAAAAAATAAAACAGCCTTTGTTAGTAACAACCTTCTGATTTATAATCAGCACACAAATTGGTAAACAGTGTACCTGAGTGACAGAAAAAAAGAAAATTTGTTTACTTCACACGCTCTGCCGTTCATATTGTGCAGGGGTATATGAGTGGCATCCATTTTGAAGTTTTGTATTAAGAAGAATATAATAAGCCTAAAAACAAATTTTCTGTTTGTTTGCTTGTTTGTTTGCTTGTTTTGCTAGTGGCACTCATCAGATTTGCATTGCACATGCAAAACTAGATAAAAGCGTAGGTATGTGACTGAAAATTCGTCTTCTATTTCTATGCATAATTTTTTGCCATTCATATAGTACATGAGTATAGGAGTGGCGGCCATTTTGAATTGAAAATAAGCTTAAAATACTAAATGTACCTCTTCAAATGAAAAATTTCTTGCATGTGCAAGTAGAATTACTCAAGGAACAAAAATTAAAAAAAAAACTTTGATGGAATAATTTGTCATAAAATTGACATAACTAGGATTACCATGGCCAAATTAGCATATCTGGCGGCCATTTTGGATTTTTGCGTTTTGCCGAAAATGCTCAGGGTTACGCGAGTGGCATCAATCGGATTTGGAATCAGCACCCTCGAATTGACAAGAAACCATAAAAAAACATTGTATATATCAAAAAACAAGGTTAGGTGCACTTTCTATGGAGCCTAGCCTGGACTATTTACCGTATCCGGGCAATTACCCCCAGAGGGCAATTACCCCCTGGCTAAATACTGTTCAGTGGTAAGGTTAGGGTTAAGTTTAAGGTTATGAGTTCGGGTTATAGGGTCAGGACTAGGTTTAGATTTAGGATTAGGAATAGAGCCATGGGAAGGGTCCGGGGTAATTGCCCAGGGGGTAATTGCCCTAGACCCCTATGTTACAGCTCCTTAAACTTTACCACTGGTAGAACAGCGACCAAACAGATCTAATAATGCTAGATATAATTGAAACCGTTAAAAGAAAATACAGCAAACATCATGCAAATGGTGACATATTTACTACTCTGGGGAGTCGATTCTGATAGAGATTACATGTTACATTTATCAATTGAATGACTGAATCAAGCCTATATACTTCTAAACATCATGATACCTACCTTGTCTAAACTTGGGAGAAGACATTTCCTGTTTTGTCATTCTTATTTTCTGCTAGCAGTTGGCTAGTTCTACATTATCTGCATTGTTGTCTAATATAAAAAGTTTTAAGTGTATGACTTTTCACAACCTATGTATCATACCATCTTCCTATTTGGACATATTTTTTTTTTAAGGGAAGTGTTGGGCATTCACATTAAGGATGATGCAAATGACATAATCACAGCGAAAGACAATCTCCCCAGTTTGGTTCAGGAATGGACCTAGGTCCATGGTTCAAGAAAGGGAAGTTCCAGATCGCTATGTTAAAACAGCTGTCAGTCAGCGTTATTCTGTTTATGGGTGGACAAAACAATTCAGCAATGCAAATGTCTTTTCATGATTAGGTTTAGTCTAGCATTCGACGTATTTCTAGCAATTTTATTCTTAATTGGTAGCCCGTCAATTGATGCCGCAATTCTAATGATCTACTGGCCAGTAAGGTTTGTCGCTTCTTTGTAGTCGACTATAATTACCCCTCCCGGCACACCGGCCAGCAGATCACGTACACGTCTACGGCAGATCATCAGAATCACGCCGTCTATTGACTAGCAATCAAGGTGATCTGCTGCAGTCTTGTTAAAAGAACGTCGCTTGCGCAAAAACATGAAAAGTGGTTTGAAGACACTGTAACTACGACCCCGTTTACTCTGAGTGAAAAGGCCGGGCTCGGCCCGGCTTTCCTTTCACTATAAACGCTCAATGCGATACCAAAAACGGCCGCGCATTTGGCCATGCTCTGGAGGTAGTCTCGGCCCTGGCTCGGCCTGGCCTTTTCTCACTGTAAACGCACACTGGGCAAAATGCAGTACCAAATTGCGACCGGCGCGTTCCCAATAATAATCGTTTGTTTACAAGCAGAGCGCCACTATACGACAAATCATTATGGAAAGGTTTGAATTAAAAGCCCGGGCCGAGGAGTCCGCTGTAAACGGACAGAATTGGGGGGCCGAGTACAGCAATCGAGGCCGGGCTCAGACTGGGCTCAGCCCAGGCTCAGTCCAGCCCTGCACTGTAGGCCTAAACAGGGTCTATGTCGACCGACGACCATTAACTGTGCTAGACTACTAGCAGCCATAGACAGAGGGTCCAGTAAATAAAATATGAAAAGAGGACCAATGATAATTTGGTTTCACAACACTTCAATTTATGTCGGCCATAACTGAGAGCTTCCTAATTGAGAAGAATAGATGATTAACTGGATTGTGCAATTAGTCAGGCCCATTACTGATGTCAGGTCAGTGCATAATTTTTATATAAACTATAATAAAGTGGGCTTTAGAATCTCTGCAATCTGATTGGTCACACTATTGTCTTGCATTGATTTTTACTGATCCACACAGAGCCATGCGTCCAGTAAAATCAGAACGCATGGCCCGGTAAATTCCGAACGCATGGCTCAAGTCTTGTACAGTGTTGTAGGTGTACCGGATGTATGAAGGGGAAAAGGGTTGTATGATTTTCATGAATTTACAGGCCCATTTTATAACACAAATGATGCACAGGTCTATTTCGTGGATCTGTGAAAATTGGATGCTCTCGTTTAACTTTGGAAACTGTTTAAAACCCACTCGCTGCGCTCGTGGGTTTAAACAGTTCCAAAGGTAAACTCGCGCATCCAATTTTCGCCAATCCATACTCTGACCTGTGCATCATTTGTATACTGTACTGTATTGTTAGATCTACTGAAGCCCCCCCCCCCCCTTTGTACCTAAAATAGGCATTAACACAAAAGAGCATCCAAACCGATATGACGGAGCAGGGGTCCGTTTCATGAAGTAATCCCGTGAAATTCGCCACTCATAAATATATAGCTACTGGAATCTTTCGAATATAGAAGTGAAATCCATTTCATTGAAGTCTCCCATAAGACATTATGTCTCATGTGAGTGAAAAGTCAATTATAAGACCTTCGTGACACAAACCGCAGCCTTTTGACAAGACCCTCTCGCTGGAACGGGCCCAGCCGTGAGCGACTCAGCCGAGCTCGCTTCTTCGTTCGCCCCGATTCGCTCACCACCATGCAGCGAGAATTATTAAGAATAACACAATGTATAAGACATTGAATAATTTGATTCCTGTTAGTTCGGGGCTTGTTCGCATATAGGGAAAAAAGATGACTGAGAGTGACTGAACGTGTCCTTACTGTAAAGATGAACCGGAAACAATAGAATATTTGTGCATACCCCTACCCCCTCCCTATATGTTTAGAGAACTTTAACCGAATTCCATTGCATGCCAAAATATGATGACACGACATTTGCTCCTGCGACTATTGCTCCGGTCTATCATAATAGGCATGTTAGGGTAGGGTAATTCCTATAGCTTTTAAACGCACGTTTTACATTAACGTTTTGCATACACACATCATTGGACACACTGAGCTGATTTCAGCCAGAGAAACATATACAGGGCTAATATACCTCATCGTTTGACATTTATATTTTTTTAATGTGTTTATAATTTTTTTTTTTTGCACAATGAATCATACATTTTCATTTAACGAGATGATCAATACCGAACTAATGCAGATTAAGTATGGCAGACATTCAACTAAAATAATAAGTAAATGACAGTCAAAATTTCTTTTAAACAGAGAGCACTGTGGCATAGGCCTAAGCTTTTTGTAGCAAAACAAACACACACACACGCACATACACACATACACACACTCACACGAACACACAACACACACACACACACACACACACACACACACACACACACAGAATTAAACGATGATGCCATCTACCACTGAATATTTTGTTCATGTAATTAAATACTTCCGGTACAATTAAGAACATTGTTCAAGAACTATTTGCAAAATGCTACAATGGATTTTGCAACTTTTCCATCTCATTTTGAAGAAAGGCTAACTAGTAAATTAAATGTATTACATTATGGTTTTATCCTGGATCTTTACAATCCTAATTGTCTTCCCCTTTCCTGCTATGAATTTTATCTTTAATGATGTGTAAACGAACATTCACGGGATCACGTCACGGCATGCAATCACCACAGTCACGTTCTTAGTACTTTTGTCGAAACAAGCTACTAATCTGTGAATTGAAGAGTCGATATTTCGGGGATTTTATGCCGACAAATCATTAAATACACTCTTTTTCGAGAATGTATCAAGTGATTTTTCTTGATTTGTGGTGCTAACAACTAGGTGCATGATAGTGAGACCGGATCTGACGTAGAAATAGACAGTACAGCACCACATAAACCCACCATGACTGTGCACAATGTCGCCGTGATATTGGGAATAGGCGTAAGTATACGGGTTTCGATTGATATAAGGCCTTGTTATGATCTGACACATTTTCGTCTGTTTTTCTTTGTATTCATTTCTGCTTCTCAGCTCAATATTCCAAATTTATCACATTTCGTGGGTTTCTTGATTATTTTTGGTGTCGGTGTAGCTGGTGGTTTTCAGCAATGCCACATTCTCATCACACTGGCATACCTTTCACGCTCAACTACCAAACGTTGTAACACTTCTTAAGAACTTCACAGCAGATAGTGATGTACAACATGTACAAAGATGGTCGTTTATTGTCCCAATGCCCCATGAAGTTCACAAATCTTCATGTGTGGTAGAAGAGAGGGGGTGTTGCGACACTGATTGTCGCCCCTTTACACGGATTGTCGCCCCCTGCTCGGGGCGACAATCCGTGACGGGCGTTGGCGGCACGGATTGTCGCCCCATCACGGATTGTCGTCTGGCGACAAATTTTTTGCCATCACGGATTGTCGCCTTCGAGGTAAAAAATTGGGAACTGCACAAGCGTCACGGATTGTCGCCAGACGACAATCCGTGACGGGGGCGACAATCCGTGTAGGGGCGACAATCCGTGTCGCAACAGGGGGTGTCTCCCACTCAATAAGTGACTGATCAGGGGCGGATCCAGGAATTCTGTAAAGGGAGGGTGCAGCTAATATTTTTGGTGCCACTTCCAGGTTTCATTTCATATTTTTCTTTTTATTTCTTTTGTTTCTAACTAAAAATAAGGGGGGGGGGGGGCGTGCGCCAGTTGCGCCCCCTCTGGATCCGCCACTGACTGATGAATAAATGAACGCTCGTGTCGACTGTCCTCGGAGACAGAAATCGTTTTATTTATAGTATTCTGAGGGAGCAGCACGTGACGCTGTGAAAAATTTTGTATAACACCACCTAGCAACAATAGCATTTGATGTTCCACCCCTTAATAATCTATGCACAATATCATCCATCTAGCAACAAAATATTGAATATACAACTGTAATAGCATTTGATGTTCCACCCCTTGATAATCTATGCACAATATCATCCAATCAATATTGTTTGTTACATGGCTTTGGGTCATGTTCAGGGCGCATTTCATGAAGGAACTTGCCGGATAAAATATCTGACAAGTCAATTATATCCGACAAGTTTTGAGAAATTCTTTGGTCTGATTGGCTGATTTCTCTGAACTTGTCGGATATAATTGACTTGTCAGATATTCTATCCGACAAGTTCCTTCATGAAACGGCCCCCAGAAGTGACTACACGGCTGACAACCAATAGTATATTCTACTTTGTCTCACTGACGGTCCACTAGCACTTTCCTGGTCATGTTGGAAAATCCCATTTTGTACATTTGCTTCCCCTTTCTCCCTGTGATCAGCATCCTTCCCCACAACTTTTCGTAAGTTTCCACGGACTCGATATATATATTTCTTATATACTTATGTAATGATGCCATATAGTTATATAGGGGAACTACTCAGCATTTTCTTTCGATTTCTTCATATCATGATTTGCGAAGGGGACAGGGTTTTCTGCTGAATGATAACCTTTTGCACCATCAGTATGGCAGCTGCGGTATTTGTGCCCTAACTACAATCGCACATGAATGACATAATTGATATCATCAATTTGTTCTAAATGTGTGACACAAGATTAATCCAATCCTCTGTCACAGCTGGTCAAACTTGCCATGAAGAGTTTGAATAGACTACATTGAAATTGTTAACAAAATCTGAAAAGCGTTATATAAATAGTAGCTGTTGTTATTATTATCATTACTATTATCATGTTCCTAGCGAAACTGTCACATTTTCAACGTCATAAGAATGTACACATATACCCAATCATACGGAGATAATCTTAGTACATAAGCATATTTCAACCGATGTAGCATACTTTGCTGTACATTAATTATTCAAACGATTACCCACGTTTATACGCGTTATGTCGCTAATTGGGGCTGTTAACCCCAAAGAGAAGTGAGGTATGAACAGACATATCTCAAGCCTTTGCCATCATCGACCACAAAAGAACTGGTTCATAAATCCACCTATTTTTTTAACATCGACATACTTGAAAGGACATTCTATCTGAATGATCCATGTTCGTTTTCAATTCTGAATTCAGATGATTTTTGGAGGGGGGATTTTTGCACAAGCAATCTTGTTGCACAAAGTAGACTTCTTTAATCTTAGAAAAAAATCCTTTAAACTTATCTCCTACCTTTTTTGAAAACCTCAAGTAACCAGAAAATTCACGTATACTGGTACTCCAAGACGGATTATACAAATATAGAATATACTTGCAAACGACTCTCCTAACGGGAGATCTATACAATCCATGACAATGTACAATTTGTCATTTATGAGTTCGTATCTTGTGAACCTTGAAGCTTTTTTGACATGTAGCGAACATGCACAAGCATACACGCGAAAACTCACGACTTGATCATCTAATCTACAACCACAAAACTAGCATTCCAACACAATAACTATAATAGAGATGACAAGAAGGTATAATAAGCACTTCTGACACAGCGGTTGCCGTCTCCATTTCTACACTGTTATTTCGTCCAGTATACAAGATGTTATATCTGAAAGAATATTCGATATGTACATGCATGCTAGTCCACGGCGGTGAAAGCATTCTGTATTTGTGTGTGTTTGTGTGCATTCAGCCATATCACATGTGTTGGTACATTCTGTTTTGATTTTGATTTTGATTTTGATGTTTGCATTTTTCCCGACACCTCCGGAGATACATTTTCAATAAAATAAAGGTTACAATTACAACTATTAAAGAAAGAACACTCCATGAAACTGAAAACCAGACTCCAGTGAATAAACATTTTCCATTGCTGCCAGGGCTTTCTGTGTATTCCGATGTAGGTACGGTGGACGATTGTTGGCTTATGGTAGCAGTAGTCGTTCCCTTTCTAGTTTTAGCGTCAGTTGCATCAACATAATATGTTGAATTTGGGCTAGCAGGAAATATGAAATCAAGGCAAAGTTCTGGACTTTTCTCACATTGAGGTACAAAGGAACAGCAGTTGATAGAAGACTCAAGATCCATCCAGAAGACCCCTTGAACGTGATCGACAGAGAGTTCGGGTTGTCTTAGAAATGACGCCTTTCTGCTATTTTGGAAGCAGGCAATAGATCCCTGTGGATCCGAATCCACAGTAAGTGGAACGGAGCAGTGTACCTCTTTCCAGTCTAAAGAATACGACGACAACACAACCTCACACTCGGCTGGTCCAGGTGGAATCATGACATCAATAATAATAATAATAATAATAATAATAATAATAATAATAATAATAATAATAATAATAATAATAATAATAATAATAATTGTTTTGGATATAAACTCCAAATTTTATGGTCCAAGAATGGAAATTCAATTTGCCCAATTGATTGTGGGCCCGGCAGCCACTGAGCAGCGCCAGATCGACGTTGCTCTAACCTTTTCAACTGTTGAACGGCAAACAAGGTAGCAGCAACTCTCATCTTTTAACGTCTTTTGGTATGACGCGGCCGGGGTTTGAACCCACGACCTCCCGATTGTGAGGGCAGCCGCTCTACTCACTGAGCCAACACATCAATATAAGCATCTATGACGTCATTGTGCCTTTCACCATCTCTGTCTTGAGCAACAAGAAGTATGCAGACACCCGTATCTTCCTTCTGCACATTTCTGACAGCGAGAGTCACCGTCAACTCATCCTTGGTGTTGTTTGGTGTCACTACAAACCGATCAACCTGTCCAGCTTTTAAACAATGTTCCCCAACTTCTGCTCCATTTCTGATGATATAAGCACTCCAGATGTCCAAAATACAAGTCATATTCATACCATGAATTGCCCGAAAGTAAGGCGCGGAATGGTACATCATTGTCGGTTCCCTCGCAGAATCTGTACGTCTCAATTGCAGTTGCTTCGTGACCAACAAACACCATAAACGCCAACAGGTATACACCCTATTTGACAGGAGACAGTAGCAAACTTCTTGACGTTACCATATCGATTCACTGAAATGACTTTCAGAAAACAATGTTTCCTCCACATTTGATGCCAAATTATTGACTGAGGTGAAAAGTAATGGTCTGCAATCATGAGGTGATTATACAAGTACACTGCACCTATGCTACTGTTGTGTTTTTATGATCCGCTCAAATGTAATGAATATGTTGTATAGTGGACTGAATAAAATACACGTATTTGGACACAAATTTTGAAAAAAAAAACCAGTTAGAAAAGGCTAGGTAACCCCCCCCCCCCTTTGTTATGCAAGGATGATTGTGGCATGCAGTTGTTCCCTGTACGATTTTCGTAGTCGCTTTATAAGTAATACTGTCCTGTAGTGCGTGGCTGATTCAAATTGCCAAAAGCAATAATGGCAATGATCATGACTGATCATGACAATGTACATGTTTTACTGCCTCTGTTCATTGTGAGCAGTGTTCATGAAGGCGAAACAGGTTCAAGCACAGTGCATCCCATCAAGGAAGTAGAGGTTGTTTCTTCACACATCGGAGTAACCTACGTAGATTGTGATTAGATAAACCTAACCTATGAATTTATATCATAGCAACGATGTTGCATATCAAGATAAAACTCTACTAACGCCAACTAGAGAGGTACTCGTTTATACTTTCAAAGATTGTCTTGAGTTCACCCACTCTTTGTAAATTTCAAAATTTGATGGCATAGGCATATTCTGCAATTTTGAGGTTTTCCGACACCATGACAAACAACGGTTGAAAAGCCTCCATGAATAACAATGTAACGTACATGGAAATAAGATATGATGCCATCATCGCAGACTGCGAAAGAAGATAAGCCGGAGCTCAGGGGGAATCTCCACCACCCCATGGATCACGGTTACACATGGAAAACAAGTGCCATGTCGCAATAATCTCTCACTGTCTCTTTCCCTCCCAGTCTCAGAAACAGAAGTTTTCTTAGTGACGTA